>NC_134481.1:30535161-30652527 GCF_964194025.1 Convolutriloba macropyga | reverse complement strand
TAAAAAAAACTAAACTTTGTCCTGTTCCATGCTTATTTACAACTTTTAATTGTTTATTCTCGCATGGCAAGGACTTGGAGACAATCGGAACGGTTTTCGAAAAATTGAAGCTAGCTGTGGAATACAATGGTCTAACGTTACAGACGAAGGGAGACACTACAGACATTCAAAAACGTTTACCCAATTTGGTCACTGGCGTTGGCTGCAAAACTCATCGGACAGTTGGAAGTACTGCTTTCAAAACTCTAGAAAATAGTGTTGAGAAAAAATCAAACCAACAATTGCAAACTGACCGATTGTCTACTGAAACTCTTAAGAGATTTGAGAAAATTTTGCATGGTCCTCATTCTGGTGCTTTCTGTCAAATAATGGATATCTTTGTGAGTGGTTATGGAAAATTGGATATTGACAATGATGTTTTGTGTGTTCGCTTAGTTTATGAAGAAAAAATAAATTTTTGAAAAAAAATTTATTTCAATACAAAAGTTAGTAATGTTAGAGTATCATATGAAGCGTGAAACGTATCAAATCAACATCACTCATCTTTACAAATTCTTTTTCATCAAAAAAGTAATGAGCAATATAAATGCAAAATAAGCCACACAATATTGAGTTTGGTTTTTGAATTGGTTGGTTTCTAAGCAATTCAAACACAGTTTGAATATTACCAGCAGAGGAAGCAAGTCTATTGTGTAAATGTTTATATGAAGTTAGATTTTGTCCCAGTGGATCTGCAAAAATATATTTTCCGTTTTTCCGGCAAATAAGTGTCCAATGTGTTCCAATTGTTTGAGAAGTTGATACATTCACTATAATGAAGCTGTTCTGAGATAGGCTAAGCGGAAAATTATCAGCAGCAAATACACCATGAAATTTATGCTTTAACAATTTACATCGTTGAACGAGGTTGTTTATTTCATCTTCATCCATCAGTTTGTGAGAATATGATTTTTTGAAACTCTCCGAGCAGAGTCAATGAAAATTGTGCTAGCTTTTTCACCAATTATAAAAATTTCAATGTTGCTTGGTAAGGCCGCTGAAAACTTAAGTTCAATTGAAATTGAACAACTGGTGAGTTCGGGGTGAATAAAATCATGTGACGCCTGCTGAGTGCTGGTGAGATCAAACACCATAATAAAATGGTTAGGGTATTCAGACAAACTTATTCCATGTCCATTGTCAATATAGGCTAAATCTGACATTGTGTTGAAGTACAAGCGTTTTACGTCAGCTGTATTTATGGGGCTGTCTGCAACGGGGAGTCCATTGCGATAAATACATATCTGCTCCAGATTAAATTTACGAAAGTGAAAAGGATTGAGTTGTTTGCTTCCTAAGAAAGCTTCATTTGTGTTAAGACAAATGGCAAGACGTCGAATAGGCTCCCTGCTAAAAACATCTTCCTGTTTCCAACTTTGCAAACCAGTAGAAGCCGGAAATGTTTTTGTTATAGTTTCCAAGTAAGGATAGGACGCTGGGCTTGTTAGCAAAGTTTTTTCAATGGCAGAAACGACGTCGTCGTTCAATGTCATTTTTCTCACATACAAATTAGCTTCTATAATTTTTACTTTGTATGATTTTCCAGCATCGTCAGATATTACAACAAAATCATCTATTGATCTTCGAAAGGAAATTTGCAATGTCACTCCACTCAAAAGATGTCGATCACATGTAAAAAAATCTACTGCCACTTTTCCATAAAAAGTACATTCAGCAGATTGTCTAACCAAAGTTTTTCGTCTGTTAACTTCAGCTGTTGCTATCGCTCCAGGATTATCCTCGTACGAATAACCTTGACAAGCCAACCAAGTAGCCTTTGCGTCTTTGTTGTGAGAAAATTCAGTTTCAATGAAACTTTTGTGAGCATAATTTCCATTTGCATTTGAAATTTTCAGTCCGTTGGCAGATACTGTACAGTCAGAAAAGAGTGAATGTAAAACATTATTACAAAAGTAAGGAGCGTCTGTTTTGGTTACATCTGCTGCAGCTCCAGCATCATATTTTAGGTCAGCTTCAGAAGCCTGAACTATCTTGCATTTGATTTCCAGGAAGATTTTTTGCAGATCAATAAAATTATTTCTGTCTCCAGCAAACTCAAACTCAAGCATGGGTCCGTTAGGACTGTAAACTGGCCCTACTTTTTGACAAAAGCTCCCATCAAAAGTTACAAGAAGCGCTGGTTTTTCGAATAAATCCAAGGAACTATGTGTTGCCTCTGTTGGTAACATATTACCGATCATTTTTAACTTTGGCAAAGAAATCCGACCGACTTCTCTTTGGCTGTTTGTATTTTGAAATGACTACTTTTCTTTTATTGCTACTTTTTCTCGCTTTTGAACCTGAACGTTTAGATCGTCTACGATTCATTCGTCTTTGTCTCATTCGCAGTGCCAATGAGCCTCCTGTTTGCTTTTTGACTGTATTTGATATCGTGTTTTTCAGCGCTTGCTTTGGAGATTTTTTTTTACTGACAACGTCCATTAACTCTGGTACGCTCTGTAACAGAAGTTCTTTTCCAACTCGTTTTGCTGCTGGTAAAATAAATTTTCTTGCAATAGGTAGAGCGATTCTTCCGATACCACTTGCTAAAGCTCCAAAGCCGCTACCTCTTTGCCTGTAATGCCCAGAAAAATAAGGCAATGCAGATGCTTGATTGGTGTAGTATGAATCCATTGCTTTTACTCGCCAAATTTTTTAAACTGTAACGTCAAAATGACTTTTCCGGTCCCTGAAAAAGGGACTAATTGACCTGTTTCGGTGCGTAGTTCTACAGAAATTGACTGAATCGTATTTGAAAGAAGTTTTTTGTAGTCCAAATTCGAAAAAACTATTCTGTGTGTTGGTTCAAGCTCGCAGACGCTACCGTTTTTCAATCGTTGTTTTGAATCAATGACTCGTAATAAAGGTGCTTTCGCATCGCCCACGTATTGATACTCAATAATGTTTGTATAAATGAATATCAAATGTTTCCCGGCGCACAGATCAGCTGGAAAGTCACCCCATAAAAGCTTTAGTATCATCTTTTTTCATCAGTTTATTTGCAATTGTGTCCATTTTATAACCAATGTGTGTTCCTCGTCCATCAGGAGTGCCCTTGAAACCAATAATGCTAGGAATTTCATCGCTTGGAAACGTAATTCCCTCGTATTTTCCAAAGACAATTTCAAATTTACCGGAACTTTTAATTTCTCTGAAAGAAAAATTTGGTAAACCAACAGTTCTTTTAATGGTAGCTAACAACTGTGGCACAGTATCAAAAGTTCCTGGCATGAAAGCTAATCGCTCACCGTTGTATGAACGTGATATGACATTGGCTCCAGAGCTATTCCGTTGGTGATCTTCTAAACCACTTAAACTGTAAGAAATTAGGACTCCGTTTGTGATGTGCTCTATTTTTGTTGGAAAAATAATTTCACTCAAAGCTACTCTCCATTCTCCCGACAGTTGTATTTCATCATTGAAAAAATTCCTGAAAGAAGCTAATGTGTTTTGATCGAAGATCTCCATCGAAGCGGAGGAAATTACATGTACCGTAAATTCATCTTCAAAACGTTTATTTGCCATTTTGCACACGCGACTCTCGAACTAATTGGAGTTCGGGTTGATAGAATTTACCCTGAATAATTTCCTTATCGTTATCGATAAGAGAATACGTTGGAGGGTTCAATGTTGGGATAGACGAAATTTCAAAAACCTCGTCTGTAAATGACTGTTTGTAGCCCTTTCCAAACGTTTCTTCTTTTTTCAGTATTCGTACAAGATCACCGACAAAAAATTTTGGTTTCTGAGAATATGTTGTATTCGCAATCAGCGATACCAGTCGCGGAACGTCTTCTTTTGTGACTTTGTTTGGAGCAAGATTGATTGTTCGATTAACTCTAGAATTGATAGTTTTAACAAATGAATCCAGTTTATCTAGGTATGAATAGGTCCACTTTTCTTCTAAGTATCTGTATATTATATTTTTGAGGGAACGTATATTTCTTTCAGCAAAAGCAGACTTTTTCTCACTGAACGTACTGTATAAATGAATTCCGCGTTTATTGCAGAGGTCTTTGAAAGCACCGAGGAACTCTGTACCATCATCGACCCAAACTTTTTTAGGTTGCTTATGCTTGATCATCTTTTTGAAAGCCTCTGCAGTTTCTGTAGCATATTTTGTTTTTAGTGGTTCAAGTCTGAGATATCTTGACAGACAGTCAACTGCAACAAGAAGGTATTTTACACCACTGTTGTACTTTGCAAGTTTATCAACAAATGCTAGATCTACGGACCAGATCTCATTTAGGTCGTTAACAATTACTTTAAGCCTTGGAAATCTGAGGCGACGTGCACGATATTTGGTGAAGGATGGTTTCGTTTCCAGATACATTTTTACTTTTTTCATTGATATTTTACTCAAATTTTGCAGTCGTTTTGCGTTTCCAAATGACGCAGGTCCTTTTAAATAGAGGTTATCAAGTTTCTTCACATCATCTATAGAAAGCCCAGTCTTTTCTACTCGTGTCTTCGTCAGTTGTTTTTTTGCTCTCATCGACTTTTGGCTCTGCACTTTTTTCTTTTGTCTCAGATCTTCCTCTTGGTTGTTTTTGTTGCTGTTTCTTTTGTTTTCGAGTCGGTTGTTCTTCCTCTTCTTCGCTGTAAAACTCATCGAGAACTTTTTTTGCATGTGTATTGTAAACCAAGTGGGCTGCTATATCAAGTTCACTCAATATTTTGGAATACTTTTGAACGTCAATTTTTTTGGTAGGTTGTTGTAAATTGTACAAGAAATTTGTCACCTTCACTCCTTGAGGTTCATCTTCAATATGGAGAACATTATTCTCTTCACTAATAGAAACAGTATCGGAATCAAAAATTTTTTTCAGGATTATTGCAGCTCTTTTTGTTTTATTTTCATCCATTAGTTTTAGTTCCAGCATTATTGAGTCAAAGGCTGAGTCTTTCCGTTTTTTCACTACAGGTTCAATTTCACTGTCATCACTAACAAATGATTCTGATTTTACATCATCTCGATCACTTGTTCCATCACCGACACTCTTTGTTCTCATGACCAGTCTATCAGTGCTTGTGTCAGCATCTTTTTTTCCACTGCTCTGCTCAAAGTTTGGATTAGTTCTTTGTAGGAGCGATAACTGAGTGGCTTTTTGTTGATATATTGGATTATCAAAAATTTCTTCCTTGGTTGGATTTTTTGATATGAACATTCTCTTGGGAATCAAAACGAATTCTTCTGCATGCATTATTTGACTTTTAAGTAAAGATAGCACGAGAATGCTATTGCCTTGATAAGTTGTGATTTTCTCGTCAAAATAAATCGCTTTTTCTTCAGACTTGTTTCCTTTGATAATAACTGCTGAAATGAGTCCTCTTGATTTTTTAGTAGCTGTTTGTTGACTGGAACATTGCCATTGATTACATTGAGCAAACACTCACAAAGAATATTTATAAAACTATTTGGTGCTTCTTTGAGGAACTTTCTGAAATTAATATCAGACATCTCGAGCATTTGCTTTAGCATACATAACTCTTTCTCTCTCATCTGTCAAATTAGTTATAACCGCTTTGGAGGAAGGTAGATAAAAAATTGTAGGACCTGGTTGTACAATATTTGAACAATAACGCAAGAAGTCTGAAGTTTTTGGATCCAAGTCGATGAGTAAGTAACCAAAGGGTAATTTTGTTGCTAACTCGTAGCTTTCTTTTAAAAAACTTGTGTTGTTCAACTGTTTGCCAATATAGGTGATCTGCTGTATGTCTCTAGGTGATTTGAACAAAATGATGTGAGTTGTATTGAGATCAATTGTTCTTGACCATCTACTCTGTTGGAATAAGTTATGCTTAACGTAAATGACGCTAATATTTCTGTGACGTCCAGCAGTTGCGAGTTTAGAAAACTCTTTGTCGTTGAAAATTTCCTCGCAAGAATCGTCAAAAACAAGCAGGCGGTTTTCCAGCTGTGAAATGAAATCAAATCCAGAAAACTTTGTGAAAAAAATGTTCAAGTTACGCTCTATAGAGCTGAACTTTGGTTGTTCATGTTGATAGAAGTAGTGAATAGAATTAAATTTTGGGTAAAAAGTGTTTCTCAGTAGCATCTGGAATATGAGCTCAGTTTTACCACAGCATGATGGCCCACAAACAGCCATGAATAGTCCATCGCTTGTTGAAATTATCTTGTTCATAGCTTCGGATTAGGAAGTGCGTAGCCAACTGTGCATGAAAGCAATGAAAACCAAAATGTTGACTCCTCACAATCAAGATGAAAAAACACAAGTTTGATCAAGGACACACCAATAAGAAACAGTATTATTACGATTTGAGTAAAATACACTGCTTCTGATCGTGGTAGTCTAGAGTTACAAAATTTCCATGAGCGTCTCTCTTGATTTTCTTCATTGAAAACTAAATCATTCAAACCTATTCCAGCAGGAGAATCTATCTGGTCTTCTTTATCACTCATTTGAAAAGGCGTTTTGATTAAAAATGAATTAAAACATCAGTTTTTTGTGTTAGCTCATTATTTTGTTAGTAACTCTCTCAACCATAAAAAATTCATATGAAGTATATCTAGAGTCTTTGTCTTCTTTCTTGAAAGTCACTTTGTAGTACGATTGCATGCCACAATCCTTTGCGTAGTAGACAATTGACTCCACGTTTGCTTTGCTGACTACCTGTTTGATTTCATCAGGGAGACTTTCGTCGTCCAGGCTCACTTGAACTGGGGTTGGCGACTTGTGCATAGGTAAAGGGGTTACTTTCAGTCTTCTCATTTTCTCTTGTAAAGACATGGTACATTTGAAAATATTCGAGCAGTGAAAGATATTTCTTCAGCGTCTCAACTTCCGATAAGTTGCAAATAATCTGTTGTTTCCTCAGAATGGATTGCCCACGTGATTCTATTTTTTCCTCTCTGACCAAAGATAGATTTATTTGATTATCATTCGTTATGCAACTGCATACTGTCAAATTTGGAGATAAATTCACTTGAAGAACTGAAGGAGCTACCTTCTCCACTCGACGGCTCATTGGCGGGCAATGTTAGCCAATTGAAATACAACTGTGCTTTTCTTTTAGCGCAATGTCTTTTCTTTTGTTTCTCAGGCAAGTAAAGAGAGTGTAGAGCACAAGTAAAATGTTTAATTGGGGGAACAATTTTTTCAAATTTAGGGCATGAAAAGGTATCCAAATCTATCACTTCTTTCTGTAAAAGTGTTTGCAGTGATTCAGTTTTCTCTTTCCCTTTAGCATAAAACTTTCCTGAAGGAAATCGAAGTTTAATTGCAATAAAAATTTGAGATATAAACCAGTAAGGATAATTGCCACTATTCCACGACAAACCGTGTAAGAACCTACTAACCCACTGATGAGATTTTCTCTCACTAGCGGATAGTGAGTTGTAAGAAACTGGTGGAAGGAACAAGATTGTGTCTGTGTAGTTGTTTGAGCAAATCGATAACTCCTTAATTATAAAACCCGATTTCTTATGACGAAAACCTTCAAAATCTAAGACAACAATTTCTGGCTTCAACATTCCAGCAAATTAAACAAATTCCTTTAAAAAGTTTTCACGAAGAGGCAAAACATTAATCCAGTCATGTGACCAATGTAGGCGTTTGTGATTGGACAAGGTAAAACGTATGAATATCCAGGGCCTTTCTGACTATGCTCTGCAATAAACCCTGAAGCGTCGTGAAGTATTGCATGTAATCGAAGGAATTTATAAGACTTCAGGTAAGTGTCTAGTGAAGAGTTGTCTATACCTATAAGACCACCATATGGTCTCAACTTGAGAACTATTTCCAAGTTAATTTCGGGGTCCAGATAAAGACATGCTGCCAAAAAGTATACAAATCGTTCACTATATTCCGGATAGTCGACTTTTATTTGTTCGTAAATTTGATGAATGCTTTTCAAATCTACTGTCGCTATGGTTGTCATGCTGATTCTCAAACAGAAAAATAAATAAATGAACAAAAGTTACTTTTATGTATGAAAATAATAAAGTTGACAAAAATTGACTTTTTTCAAGAAAATTTTTATATCTTTTATAATAAAAACATTAACTGAGAAGTTTTTTAAAGTCAACAAAAAATCAGTTTTGAGTGCTCTTTCATAGCGCAAAATCCATTTCAGACCATTTTAGGACTCCAAAAATTTTTTAAAATTTTTTTCAAAAAATTCGAAACTTTTATATGTTTCGACCCCTATACTACTTAGGTGAAAAAAGTGAAGTCAACAAAAAATCACTTTTGAGGGCTCTTTCATAGCGCAAAATCCATTTCAGACCATTTTAGGACTTTGAAAAACTTTGAAAAATTTTCGAAAAAATTTTTGAAATTTTTTGAAAAATTTTAGGCTTCTGGTGTCTTATATTAGGTTTTTTAAGTTTTCACCAAAAAGATTTAGTGAGAGTTCAAAACTTAGGTAACACCTAAATCTATATACAGTGAACATTTCAACAGCGGATATCTGCCATGTTACTGGAGGGCGGGGGGTCCGGACACCCCCCCTACAAGAACTCTCACCACCGAAAAACTGATTTTCTCTTAGTGAAAGCAAGTTTTTTGGTTAAGTTTCGCCAGCCAACTTAACCCAAGAACTTCTCTCAGGCTGGCGAAACTTAACCAAAAAACTTGCTTTCACTAAGAGAAAATCAGTTTTTCGGTGGTGAGAGTTCTTGTAGGGGGGGGGGGGGGTCCGGACCCCCCCCCCCCCTCCAGTAACATGGCAGATATGATTACTACTAACGTAGCTACTTAACTCAGAAATTTTTTTGTCTCAGTAAAGGAAGGATTTTTTTTTAAAATTGAGATTAGGTAATAGTCTTTGTTCTACTTTTTATCTATACCAAGCACATCAATGGGTCTGCGCATTTATTTTTTTACGGTATGCGAAACTTTATTGTGTATTGGTATCCCCCATTAGCCAAGAACTAAACTTAGAGACAAATTTTTTTGGAGAGTTTTTTTCTGAGAAAGGTTGCTTCTTGAGTGCCTTTAGTGTTCCATTGATGGTGAACGTGCAGCACCAAATATAATGAAGATGCTTAACATTGGACAAAATGTAGAATTTTGAATCTTAGCAACCATAGAAACATAATTCATGGTTCTCACTACTCATAGAAAGAAACTTTATGACTCTTACTATTCACTTAAAGATCATATTAGTATATTTTGTATGTGTTATATGGAACCGTATGAGTTCTTTTTATGATTACTATAAATGCTAATCCCAAGACCAAATGAGTTATGTGGTAAGCTCATTAATATCAATCTCTGGTTTTTCAGGCGCAATTTGGTTTTCGTTTTTCCGCCGTTATTTTGAAAGTTTGTAGCAGGTTATGTCTGTTAGCTATCAACATTCTTGGTTTCAAATTCAGCCGAATAATTTGCACATCATGTTTAATAAATGATTTTTCTCTGAGGCTTTTTTGCTGAAACAGCAGCAAATATGACGTATGCAGCTAAGTTATGCCTACAATTTTTATCAACTTGTTTACGGGCAAAAGTTGCACCGGCACAAAATTTTTGAAAAAAAATCTACGTTAAATACTTTGTTTCGGAGAAAATTTTATCCTTGAAGTTGGTCTGACTCTGAAATAGATTACATGAGCAAATCAATGAAAAAAATTGGCAACACTTTTCTTAGACCTTATGTTTTTCGTAAATTGAGCTAATGGGCTCTTGACATCATTGTTGATGCATGCCTAACTTGATGCATATTTTACCTTTAACTTTAACCATTGGAATCTAATTTGCCACCTCTCGTCAGTTGAGCTTCACATCTCTTTGTGACAGAGGAGTGCTCAGGGAGGTACTTTCAGCTTCACATAAGCTAAAAATTATCCAATATTTATCTTGTATGATGAATATGTTCACACGTGCACAATAAAATGGTAGTCATTGTTTATTTTTGCTAAGAAAAGCAGATTTTCGTCTGCCGCACTTTTTTTAAGAAACTTCATAATAAATTTTTTAAATAAACGTGTTGAAATTACCCCCCCCCTGATTACCCCCAAACTTGTAATAGTAGGGGAAAATTGTCTATGGGGGGGGGGGGGGGTAAAACGATGTTTTTTTACCCCCAAAAAACACCCTTCAAAAAGATGTAAGATGAGGAAGTAATTTTATTGGTTAAAACAATGTAAGATTAGTGGGTAATAGGGGGTAATGGGGTGTAATGGGGGGATTATGAGATTTTTGACCCTGCTCCCCCAAAAATAACAGGTGAGATAAAGGGGGTTTATGGGGGTAATGGGGAGTATGGAGGGTTGGAAATTTAGATTTTACCCCCTCCCCCCACCAAAAAATTACTCCCTTACTCCCACTCTTGCGTCGAACTAACCCCGAAAATGATGTAATGATGTAAGAGTTTTGGGATTTTTTCCGTTTGTGCCCCCCCAGTACGTTCTGCGCCCCCGAGTTACAGAGCACGTACCATTACATAGTAAATCATTATGTAAAAACATGACAGGTGGGTCGCGGGGGTGCAAATATTATGCACCAACTAAGCTGGCACAAACGGAAAAGATCCAGATCCGAGTGCTGAGGTGAATTGGCTAAAATGTACCCGATTACCCCCTAATCTTACATCTTTTTTGGAGTAAAAACTCGACACGGGTATTAAAGCATTGCTCAAATTTTTGATAATAATAGTTTTGCTTTCAGGCAAGCGATAGTTCTCATTGACAATTGGGACTGACTTGTGCATGAAAGCATTGAAGTTTACTATTTCACCGACATGTCAAATTTTGTTAAGATCATACCGGCATCATTCAATTTCTGACATATTGAAAGCGTTTTTCAATACACAAATGTTACTTCTTGCTTCGATTCTAGTAAAAAAAAAGTAAAATGAGAGCTCAAAATTATGTTTGCTCTTTCAATATCTTTTTTTCCAATTTTTATTTGATGTATTGCCTAATTCTTAAAATGCAAATAACACATTTTCCTTATTACTGATTGTGACAACTAGATAGAAAGCGAGGTGCAATAGTTATTGTTACTGATCATACAGAGGCATGGGCCAAAATTTTTCTTTTGATTCACTTTGATGCAAATTTTACAGCTCAAAATGAATTACGAATCTTTGTATCGCTTTGATCATCCATATTGAAAAAACTTGTTTAAAGAATTATTCAACATTGCGCTAAGAACTGGTCCTAAAACAGTTTTTTTGCAATTTTGTGGTTGTTATTACGTAAGTGTCTTTCCATTTCCACGTATGGGGGGTTGGATTGTTAGATTTAACCCCTCCCCCACCAAAAATTACCCTCCTTACCCCCACTCTTGCGTCGAAATAAACCCAAAAAGATGTAAGAGTTTTGGGATCTTTTCCGTTTGTGCGCCACCCTCCCCAGTACGTTATGCGCCCCGAGTTACTGAGCACGAGCCATTACATATTAAATCATTTTGTTAAAATATGGCAGGTGTGTTACAAGGGTGCAAATTTTATGCACCCACTAACCAGGCACAAACGGAAAAATCCGATTCCGAATTTTGAAGGGAATTGGCTAAAAATTTCTCCAATAACCCCCTAGTCTTGCATTTTTGGAGTAAAATTTCGACACGTGTAATAAAGCATTGCTCAAATTATTGATAATAATACTTTTCCTTTCAGGCAAGCGATTTCTCATTGACAATTGGGACTGACTTGTGCATGAAAGCATTGAAGTTTACTAATTCACCGACTTGTCAAATTTTGTTAAGATCATACAAGCATCATTCAATTTCTGATACATTAAAAGCATTTTCCGATATACAAATTTTACTTCTTGCTTCAATTCTAGTAAAAATTGTAAAATGAGAGCTCGAAATTATGTTTGCTCTTTCAATATCTTTTTTCCCAATTTTAATCTGATATATTGCTTAATTCTTAGAATGCAAATAATAAATTTTCGTTATTACTAATTCTGGTAACTGGATAGGTTGCGAGGTGCAATAGTTAATGTTAGTGATCATACAGAGGCTTGGGCCTAAATAAGTCTTTGGTATGTATATTGTGAATAGTTTTGATGAACTGATGAACTCTTTAATTTTTTGTGCAAGAACATTTCTCTATTTCAACAACTCATCAAATGAAAAATTGCGCTAAATTTTGACAAACTCACAACTTTTTTGGCACATATATACGCGGTGCTCTGTTCATACAACTGAGGCGGAAGTTTTTCTGATAGGAATGGGCGGGTCCGTGATCAGACTATTAAGACCGTACAATTGCTTCGATACCCTAATAAGTCTGATCAGAGTATTCTGGGCTCGAGCGCACCAAATTTTTGGAAGAATGTTCAACTGTTAAACAGAAATCTCTTCTCTTTTTTTGCCTTGTAGGTTGAGCTGACTCTATTTGTGAAGACGTGTGCTGTGTACCTGTTAGCTGTCACAGTTCTGGCGTTCGTTGGCAACGCACTAATGATCCTCACTTTCCTCTGCAACCGAGGACTCCGGACCAAGTCCAACTGTTTCCTGGTGAACTTAGCACTGTGTCACTTCCTAACAGCTGTCACTTCGATGCCTGTCTCTATAGTGACATTGCTGTACAGGTCACAGATGTTCGATGCCCTCCTATGCAAGGCTAACTTATTCGTGGTGCTTTCACTGCAAGGTAGGCAGTACAATTCTGCGCTTTTGTAACGTATAGAGAACCTTGTAAAAAAAGGTTCATTTACCCTGCATGCTCTTGCAACAACTTGCACCAAATATTGCATAACTTCGCATAAAGCTCGTAAGATTTTGCACCAAATTGCATAATCCTATGGAAATATTTCAAGTTCTTGCACGAAACTGCATAATGACGATGAAAAATCTCCAAGACGAGTTCTTACCAGAATATTTTCAGTTCCTGCAAAAATATGCGGGCCTATTTGACCAGAGTTTCATACTTAATAAGAGTTTCATACCCAAGTCAAGGTAGCATTGGAAGACTGTCAATGTAAAAATTTGAAAATTTGGTAGTTCTTGTTTATTTATTTTTTATTTTTTAATACTTTTTTTCCTCGTCTTTGCAGGTGCAACTTCCCACACACTGATGTACTTCAGCATCCATGTTGTATTCTCCATAAGTCACATCGGAAAACATGCTTCCAAATTCATCTCAAACTCAGTAGCCAATAGGAGCAAAGATGATCACACCAATTCAACCAATCACATTCTCCATAACAACCACCAATCAAATCACGCCAACCACGTCTCAACTAACCACCACAACCTATCGGCTAATAACAAGTCGGCTAATCCGAGCAGTTGTCGGCTGAAATTCCAAGTCGCAGTGTGTTTAATATGTGCGTGGGTGTTTGGTTGCGTGGGCGGGCTGGGTCCCGTAGCCGAATGGACGGCAATCAGCAAAACTACAAGTTGTGTAAATTGGCACAGCCAGCATTCAATAATTCCTATTTTTCATACATATTACCTGACCCTAGGATCATATGTGTTACCATTACTTATAATAGCAATAAACTTGACCAGGATTTGTTGCTGTTTGCTAAGAAGTCCTACAATAAAATCAGTTATTCGTCAAAATGAAGAGATGCAAAATTATTCTCGCTCAGTTCGCACATTTTTATCAATCGTAATTTTATTCATATTTTCTTGGTTGCCTTATTTTGTTCATGCCGTGACTGAAACGACAGGAGTGTATTCCTGGACGTGGAGTAACATTCCATTGTTGATTTATTGCTTTATTTACTTCCAGAGTGCAAGTTTTCCTTTGTTGTTCTTCATAAGCAATGGGAACTTCCGAAAAGGCTTCACAAGGCTCACGACATTTTGCCAGTACGATTCCTCTTATATAGCGTGTAAGTTCAAAATACTATATCTACTATTTATAAACATCGTGTTGTCAGCATCGTGTTATAGCCTTTCGTGTTTTTAAAAAACTGTGAAAATAACACAAAGTTGAATTTAAAAAATGTAATCAAATGATTTGTAGAGGTCTATTTTCTAAGCTTTAATGGCTGCGTTTTTGATGCGTCTAAGTTATGATCTTTATCGTGAACGTTAAAATTCGGTTTAAAGTTGTGCCTTCCTAGTTTAAATGTTTACCAGGTATTTACATTGAAATCTTAACCTTGTTTTTTTTCTGTACGCCATAGCAAATAAAGTTTTCGACAGTTTTATCAAATTTAAATATGTGAGTCAACAATTGAATTCGGTGACCACACGCGTAAAAAATTTGTTAAACCTAAAATTAACACTTCGAGAAGAAACATTTTTTTGTTTTTTGTTGAAAATCATTTTTTTTCAAAAACATTGAAACCAAAAATTAGAAACTAAATATTTTGAAATTTTGAAAGTAAATCACTTGAAATTAAAAGAAATCAGTTGCTCTCAGATCTAAAAAATGAAGAAGCTCCTCAAAAATGTCAAAAATGGTCTGGAACAGTAAGCATATTTTTTCCGATAATTTGGTATAGAAAATAGGAAAACTGCTATTTTTTGTGTATTGTATTTCTTGTGCGTTTTCAATAGAAACATCATTGCGTTAAACACAGGAAAGTGGGCAAATTTTTTTTTGATAAAACCTTTTCCGAAAGATATGATTGCCCTTAGAGGTATTTTTTTTGTATTATTTGACAAAACATTAAATTAATGGTTTTGGACTACTTTCTATTGCAATCCGGTGACATCTTTTTTCATAGAAGGAATCTAAACAATCAGTTTTGAGGGTTGATGAGCAAGATTAAAAATATTTTGTTGGATTATCTTTCTAGACTGTACGTAGCCTCCATGAAATTTTAGCTCAAACAAGATATATAGTATCGAACATCTGGTGGTAGTGTATTGGATCACAGAAAAGAACTTAGAAATTATCTTAGAGCTTAGAAAATTAACTTATAATAATAAACTCAGAAAGAAAAGAAACTTATCAGACTTATAACGACAACTGCAGCTTACATTTTAGAAAATGAATGTGAATCAGTTGATCTGATCAAACTGAACAGATTGATCAGTAGTTTCACCCAAAAACTAAGACAGTGCTATAACTGGGAAGCAAAGAAAGCTTCATACTGATAAGAAGAAGCAATAGTTCCATACAGAAAAGAGAACAAGCACCATTTTTCAAACTTAAGTGGGGATACGTGTCAAGCAAAAACTTTGGCACAAAAGGCTAGGACCTTTCAAGTTTAGAGTTGTAGCAAATACAAAGGATAAAGCTTCCCACGCTTCAGATTTCTGTGAAACTCTCGCTCTTGTTCCAAAAGTGAGCGATAACACCGCAACTCAAAAAGTATTAATTATTTACTCTGACTGTATTGGACCGGCGAATCCATCAAGTATAGGTGGAAACAGAAATGGAATTAGTTTCATAGATTAATTCAGTGGCTACCCAGTAGTAAAATTTATGAAAAACAAAACGCAAGGGTTGTAAGCTTTCATAGAGTATTTTGCACAATATGGCCGACTAAATACGAGAGAATACAAAAACAAAGTTTACAAAATTTGCACAAGCAAAGAGATAGCCCGTGAAATCACAGTTCCTGAAACACCCGAGAAAAAAGGTGTTCAAGAACGTTTTAATAGAACAGTAGTAGAGGCTGCAAGGTGCCTTCTAATAGATTAAAAATTGTCAAAAAGCTATTGGGTTCGAGTTGTGGATACAGTATGCTATGAAAGAAATTTATTTGTCAAAGACAAAAACACGAAGTCAGCATTCGAAAATTTTAAAACAGAGAAGCGACCATCTAAAAATATATCCAATAAGTCGTGATGCCAGTATAGAAATCAAAGTTTGATTCAAGGGCTACAAAATGTGTATTAACTGGTTACTCTGATAACACAACAGCTTAGTTGTTAAAAAACATCAAAACTAGGCAAATTTCTTACTTCTAGAAACGTTAGTTTCAATAATGAAAACAATCTACCAGGTTTTTATAATGAAAGCAAAATAAAGAAAACAGCTTTCTATATCTTGACTTAGACTTATATAAAAGAAGAATTTCAGGATGCGAACAACTCAAGTGAGTTAAGTTCTAAGGTTGATCGAACTGAAACAGTGAGTGTTCAGTAAAGTGAAAACAATGCAGAAACTGAAGCTGATAAAGAAGTTCGATACAGAAGAAAGAAGAAGTCCAAACGTGAAACCGAATTTCAAAATTAATGTACATTTTAATCCAAAAGCCGCAAAGACAAACATAGAAAGAAGGCTTTCAAAAATTCCAGAACATGTCAAAAATTTACATCAGAAACAATAACCACACTCAAGACTGCAAATGATAGGTAAACTAGGACAAAAAGCAATTAATTCAGGAGACAAATAGACCATACAAATCTGTTCAAAGTACGATGAAATGAAAACATGAAAAAGGAAGCAGTACAAGATAAAGAACATAAGCGAAGTGGTAGATCTAGAGCACTTACGGAACGCTTTGGTAAAAGCTACTCTCAAGCTGTACAATGCAGTGCAAAAACAAAAGTTTTCGTCAAGCCCGAAAAACTTAAAAACGCTATTAATTCGGAACAAAAAGGCAAATGACTTGAAGCAATGAGATTAGAGATAGAAAGTTTAACCGAAACAGAAAATTGTGTCTTTTCCCACAAGAAAAAAACTAATTTTATACCTGGTCGATGGGTGCTCAAGATTAAACAAAACTCAAACGGAAATTTTGTCAAGTTTAATGCTCGTTATGTAGCAATCAATTTCAAAAAAAATTGAGGGAATTGAATATTCAGATACCTTTGCTCCAACAAGCAAACCTGAAACTTTTAAAATATTATGAGCTAAAGCAGCTCTCGGAAACTTCCTTTTAGAACAAATGGATAAAAGGCAGCTTATTTTCATCCTAAATTAGACAAGGAAATCTACTTACAGCAACCCAAATGCTTTGAAAAGTTAGACAGCAATGGCAACAAGTTAGTTTGTAAGCTTATAAAATCAATATATGGACTGAAGCAAGCAGCCAAAAATTGCTATCAGGAGCTTTCAACTATTTAAATTCTGCAAAGTTTTGAGAGATAAACACGATTACTGTCTTTCTCTAGAAACCAAGCATGCTAAATAATGGTTTGTTCTAACTTGCGTTGATGAAGTAGTCCTAGCAGGAAATATTCAAACAGAGATGAACAAAATGAACAGTTCACTAGAACCAAAAATAAAAATGGACGGCAGAGGAGATTTTGAATGGTTTCTGGAATGCGATTTCTGAAAACAGAAAAAAGAATAACTTTAGATCAAGAAAAGTACACACAAAGAATTTAGAACAGTTCAAGATTCAAGGCTGCAAAGCAATTAAAACACCAGCAGAAAATATCTAAAATTTCAAGTAGCTCAACAAGAATCAGTTAGAGTAGATTCACATCGATTTAGTGGTCTAGTAGGCTTATTACTTGACCTAGCCAAACAAATTAGACTAGACATCATGTGGATCACAAATGCCTTATTACGCTTGATGAATGACACAACTGTTGAGCGTTTCAATGCTTGCAAGCGAGTGTTGAGATACCTACAACTTACTAATTCTCTTGGACTCTTTATTCCATCAATCATCAACAACACACTAGTTGGCGAAACAGAAGCAGACTGGTGTGAAGACGTGAATGATAGACGATAGACAACAGACTACTATTTCAAGCAAGAAGACAGTGTGCAGGGATCTGTCAGTTGGCCAGTCAAGAAGGAACCAACTGTGTCACTTTCATCTTGTGATTCAGAATACCAGTATTACGTAAAGTTGCAACTAACCCGGTGCTTCACAATTGATCAAAGCGCATCGACACGAACTGTCATTTTATCCGATTTATCCGAAAATGAGTTGATGACAACTCAATGAAGTTGATTTACACAACAACAGATGAAATGGCAGCAGATGTTTTGACAAAATCTTTGTCACAGAAGAATGTAGAACAACATCGAGAACAAATATTGGGCGAGTCCAGAATTCTACAAAGCGACAACAATCTGAGTGGGGGCATTGGATCACAGAAAAGAACTTGAAATTATCTTAGAGCTTTGAAATTTAACTTATGTTAATAAACTCAGAAAGAAAACGAACCTACCAGATTTATAACGACAACTGCAGCTTACATTTTAGAAATTGAATGTGAATCACTTTTGAGCTGTGTGTTTGTCAAATATTGATATTTATCTTCTAATATTGAATGGCAAATGACACTTGGTGAACAATCTCGAGTGAAGTAAATATTTGCATGTAATTATGAAATGAAGCCCACACATACTCCCCAAAATCGCCTGATTTATGATACGTTAGCTTTTTTACAAATGTAAACTGTAAATATTATATTTATTTTTTGGACTATCTATACGCCTGATTTTTGTTAGCTCAACCTGATCTATACTCTATTCTTCTGTTTTGAATCTCCTGAAACTAATCTGTCATATTTTTTCCAATATTTGTTGCGCTTGAACAGCTTCCATCTCTAACTCGTCCTGCCTAATCGGGGTTGTTGCGCTATTAAGCCTCGGACTCTTGGTTTTTCATATATTTTTAAAGATCGATTTTATAAAAATGTGGTGGCAAAGTGTTGAGGATTTTGAATCATTTTGAATTGAATTTTTATGAAGTCTTACCTGCTATGCCGCGATTCACCGCAAGTTTGATGCTTCTAGTTTTGAAACGGAAATTTGAACTAATTTTAATATGTCAAAAAAGCCATAAAAAAGTCGCCGCCAGAGGTTTGGCTGGGCCTTGTTTAGCAGTTTTCAGAACTACATGCCTCATAACATCCGACAACTGTATAGATAAAAAACAAAAATTTTTGAAACTCTATCTGCAAATTACCTGATTATTAGTTAATAACGTATTTAGTCTGTTTCTCTTGAAGTTTCATCAAGCTGAATCTGCAAAATAAGGCACATCTTTATATTGCTATTTATCTTCCTTTCATTAAATATCAATGCCTAAAATTTTTAAACTTTTTGTAATGATTGCGTTGCCATGATTTTTTTGTTTTTCTGCCGTTTTTGTCGAGAAATAAGTAAGGAATTCGTTTTAAAACAAAATGTTTGTGGCCACAAGTTTGTTGATCAGCATTTTAGAATACTAGATGAAAGGTTATAAAAGATGAAAAAAAACCAACGACATATTGAGATTTCCGTCAAATGCATTATTTAGGCTAAGAACTGTTAGTTTTTTTTAAATTTTTTTGTCCAGATACTTAACCGCACTGCTCAAAGTTTTCTTCTTTCAAAAAACTGATTAAACTGCTTTAAGCTTGAGAAAATGAAATGTAATTTGTAATCCGGTTTTTGATGAGTAAGATTTGAATTTTTTCGTGAAAAAATACTGAGTGATTGCATGACTAAAATTCTCAGCCATGAATTCAGAATAAAGATACTGCAAAGTGTCGTCAAAAATGCATACCTATGACACTGCTCTTACCTTATTCATGACTTTTAAGTTATAAGTCTCTCAGGATATATAGCAAGTGTTAGTGAATTTCTGCTGTTACTGCTGATGTAAAAAATACTAAAGTGCATTACACCGTTACGCAGCCTGGTTCGTTAAAATATAGATTTGAAAGGACTGCGTTTTCAAAAAGTATCTTCTATAAATTTAATCTGAACATTTCTTAGTGCCAATTGTTCCTTATGAGAGCAGTGATTGTTCTAAACAATTGTAATCACATAATATTTACATTGAACAGGATACAAAATAACAAAAATTCCTTTTCGCAAGTCAATGGTAAGATTACACAACAATTAAACGTGGCAGCGTTCCATTTGATATTTAAAGTCTATAAAGTTTCCAAAATAACACGAACTATACCACAAACAACAGAAAACAGCATCATCAGCGTTATGTATTTAATTATGAACATAAAAAAGACTAAATAATTGAAAACTTCTCGACTTACTGAATAAACATTGAGTAAACAAATGTCTTTCATGTTCTGAGGTTCATAGTGATTTGCCTCAATAAAATGACATTGTACTTTTAAACAATGGGAGAACTTTATAACCTAATACTCTTGTCAAATTTATAGGCTAAAACAGAATATGTTATAAACATTATGAAAGCACAACGATATTCCTTTTTAGGTTAAATCGTAACCATTCCGTGTTAAAATGATATAATCAGTTATGGATATAAAAGTAAAGCTTTGGGATAACTTATCGGACTCTTGCTTGCTTTAACATAGCAAACACATTCAACACAAACCATGTACATATGACATAACTCATCAAATTTAGCACCATTTGAGGGAATTTCTAGTATAAATTGATTTTATCGTAAAGTAATACAACATAAAATTTTTACATCGCTTCTAAATGTTAGATAAGGGGGATGAATACATTAGGGGGCAGCACTGTTAGCTTTTAAGCTCACAATGGTTGAGGTATGAAACGTAGCAGACGAAAATATAAGATATATTGGTGATAACAGTTAAAAAACAGGTTCCCGCCGTACGCCAGCACTTCTAAAATTTTCCCGGAAAACTAGTACTCGTGAGTGGCACCAAGATGTAGGACTTGCCCCAGGGAGTTTGCCGAACCCCTTTTAGGGTCCTAACTCTTTGACCTTGAGAGATACTTGGGGTCAAAGTTCGCTTTTTTACGGATTTTTTAGACAAATCTGCACTTCTTAACGGATTTAAACACAGCAATCGGGCATAGATTGATTTAGCATCGTTAGAACGATAGACCGGACTCTTCTAAGCACATACATAATATGTCATGAGAAGCATTAAAAGACATTTTTATGAAGTCTTACCTGCTATGCCTCGCTTTCACCGCAAGTTTGATGCTTCTAGTTTTGAAACGGAAATTTGAACTAATTTTAATAATGTGTCAAAAAAACCATAAAAAAGTCGCCGCCAAAGGTTTGGCTGGGCCTTGTTTAGCAGTTTTCAGAACTACATGCCTCATAACTTTCGACAACTGTATAGATAAAAAACAAAAATTTTTGAAACTCTATCTGCAAATTACCTGATTATTAGTTAATAAAGTATTTAGTCTGTTTCTCTTGAAGTTTGATCGAGCTGAATCTGCAAAATCAGGCACATCTTTATATTGCTATTTATCTTCCTTTCATCAAATATCAATACCTAAAATTTTTAAACTTTTTAAAATGATTGCGTTGCCATTATTTTTTTGTTTTTCTGCCGTTTTTGTCGAGAAATAAGTAAGGAATTAGTTTAGAACAAAATTTTTGGGGCCACAAGTTTGTTGATCAGCATTTTAGAATACTAGATGAAAGGTTATAAAAGATGAAAAAAACCAACGACATATTGAGATTTCCGTCAAATGCATTATTGAGGCTAAGAACTGTTAGTTTTTTTTAAATTTTTTTTGTCCAGATGCTTAACCGCACTGCTCAAAGTTTTCTTCTTTCAAAAAATTGATTTAACTGCTTTAAGCTTAAGACAATGAAATGTAATTTGTAATCCGGTTTTTGATGAGTAAGATATGATTTTTTTTGTGAAAAAATACAGTGATTGCATGACTAAAATTCTCAGCCATGAATTCAGAATAAAGATACTGCAAAATATCGTCAAAAATGCATACCTATGACACTGCTTTTACCTTATTCATGACTTTTCAGTTATAAGTCTCTCATGATATATCGCAAGTTTTAGTGAATTTCTGCTGTTACTGCTGATGTAAAAAATACTAAAGTGCATTACACCGTTACGCAGCCTGGTTCGTTAAAATATAGATTTGAAAGGACTGCGTTTTCAAAAAGTATCTTCTATAAATTTAATCTGAACATTTCTTAGTGCCAATTGTTCCTTATGAGAGCAGTGATTGTTCTAAACAATTGTAATCACATGATATTTAAATTGAACAGGATACAATATAACAAAAATTCCTTCACGCAAGTCAATGGTAAAATTACGCAACAATTAAACGTGGCAGCGTTCCATTTGATATTTAAAGTCTATAAAACTTCCAAAATAACACGAACTATACCACAAACAACAGAAAACAGCATCATCAGCGTTATGTAACTAATTATGAACATAAAAAGACTAAATAATTGAAGTCTTCTCGACTTACTGAATAAACATTGAGTAAACAAATGTCTTTCATGTTCTGAGGTTCATAGTGATTTGCCTCAATAAAATGACATTGTAGTTTTAAAAAATGGGGGAACTTTATAACCTAATACTCTTGTCAAATTTTTAGGCTAAAACAGAATATGTTATAAACATTATGAAAGCACACCGAGATTCCTTTTTATGTTAAATCGTAACCATTCCGTGTTAAAATAATATAATCAGTTATGGATTCGAAAGTAAAGCTTTGGGATAACTTATCGGACTCTCTTTTGCTTTACCATAGCGAACACATTCAACACAAACCATGTACATATGACATAACTCATCTAATTTAGCACCATTCGAGAGAATTTCTAGTATAAATTGATTTTATCGTAAAGTAATACAACATAAAATTTTTACATCGCTTCTAAATGTTAGATAAGGGGGATGAATACATTAGGGGGCAGCACTGTTAGCTCTTAAGCTCACAATGGTTGAGATATGAATCGTAGCAGACAAAAATATAAGATATATTGGTGATAACAGTTAAAAAAAAGGTTCCCGCCGTACGCCAGCACTTCTAAAAATTTCCCGAAAAACTAGTACTCGTGAGTGGCACCAGGATGTAGGACTTGCCCCAGGGAGTTTGCCCAACCCCCTTTTAGGGTCCTAACTCTTTGACCTTGAGAGATACTTGGGGTCAAAGTTCGCTTTTTTACGGATTTTTTTAGACAAATCTGCACTTTTTAAACACAGCATTCGGGCATAGGTTGATTTAGCATAGTTAGAACAATAGACCGGATTCTTCTAAGCACATACATAATATGTCATGAGAAGCATTAAAATCATTTTTAAACAAACAGCAGCCGGTTTTCTGAACTAATTTTCGACTTTTCCAGAAATATAGCCATTTTGGTTTCAGAATTAAAGGAAAAATTAGCGGTAAATTTAACGAAGTTGAAAAATTCTTTGTTTTGGTCAAATTTAGAGTTTAGGTTTCACAGTTTAAGTATCTGATCTGATCGCAACTTAGCCGGCCCAGTTTTTGGTTACATTCAAAATTAATTCATTTGCGATCACTATCAACTGGTATCAATTTGGCAATTGCCCTTTTGTAGTTTCCATTAGCTCTCCTGACCACTGCAGCTCTAGCTGTGTTCTCATCTCCAGTGAATAATTCCAAAATTTTTCCGAATGGATTGTTGAATTGTTTGCGTCCTTTTCAATTAGCCAGACCGAATCTCCAACATTTGGAATGATGAGTTCTTCTTTTGAACATTTGTTCCTCTGCTGCAGTGAAGGTAAGTCTTCTGACGTCCCTCTGTTCCAGATGTCATTCAACAGCTTCTGCTGATCTCTGTATAGTCGTCTGTAGCTGGCTGGATTACCAGAGAACAACAGATTCGGCCAAGTTACGTTCAGGTTTCCAGCAAGGAAATGATTCGGTGTTAATGCTACTAGGTCTTCGATGTCTCCACTCGCTGCTGTTATCGGAAGATCTTTCATCAATTGTTCGAAAATGCAAAGTGTTGTGCGGAGTGAATCTTTCTTCATTAGCTGTTCTTTGAGCACATTATACATAGCTTTTGTGCAAGATCTGACAAGTCTTTTCCAAACACCACCGAATTGAGGTGCCCCTGGAGGATTGAAAGACCATTTGATAGCGTCCAGGCAAGCTGCTGTGTTTAGCCTATCAACAAGTTCGAAGTGGACAGCTAGCACACCAAGAAAAATGAATAAGCATACGCACTCTTTTACAGTTCTTCTGAAGAGCTTGACTTCTAGAGGTCCAAAGCAATCTACTCCGCAGTTTGTGAAGGGTTGCAATCGAGCCTCAACTCTTCTTTGAGGTACATCACTCATCTGGGGTAAAATTGCACTGGCATGTCTTCTGCACGTCACCCAATTGTTTTTCACTGATCTGGGAGCATTTTGTAGCTCAATAATCCAAAATCATTTTTGAATCATTCTGCGGAGATATTCAACGCCTTCATGGTGGTACAGCTGATGTTCATGATTGAGATAAAGTTCAACCCCCCAATAACGACAGCTCAAAATGATAGGATGTTTTGACTCGTGATTCATCTTAGCTCCCCGTAATCTTCCTTTGGCTGGTAGTGCACCTTTGGCATCAATGATTGGAGCCAAAAAATAATTTTACTGTTGGAAGGATTTTCCTGTCCTGCTAACAGCGCTTTCTTCTCGTTTGGAAATAGTTCAGATTGCACTGATTTCCAAACCGTCGATTCGGTTTTTGACAAAAGTTCAACTGTTTTTCTCAATCAATTTCCACTTTAAGATGTAAGTGATTGTTCGTCGTAATCGCTAAACTGACTGAAACGTTGCCATTGAAAAACTGTCTCTTTCGATTTCTCGTTTACAAAACATAAATGTTCTTCAATTTCGTTTGTTGCCGGATGATGATTGTCTTAGACCAGAAAAACCGGTTTCTTTAACCAGTCCGGGCCTTCAATCCAGTCACTGTTGCTTAGTTCTTCAAAACTAATTCCGCGAGTTCCGAGGTCGCTTGCATTCTTTGTTCCTTGTATGTGATGCCACTCATTTACCGTAGAAGTATCTAAAATCTCAGCAACTCTGTTGGCAACAATTGTTGGCTGCTTCTCGTTGCTGGATCGTATCCAGTGGATTGAGTCCGACCACAAGAACACTTGGTGGAAATGTATTTTATGTTTTGCGAGAATAGCGTTCTTTAAACGTTTTCCCGTTAGCGCAGCCACGAGTTCTAGTTTCAGTATCGTGTGGTGCTTCAGGAGCTCGACTCTAGCTTAACCAATAACAAATGATACATAACGTTCTTGAGCTGAGTTTTCACTCACAGTATACGCCACCGCGCAAAGGGCGTCTTCTGAAACATAACTGAAACGTTAAGTTCGTTTTTTACTGCTTCATCAGTTGTCCGATACCATCGTGGTACCTCAAATGGCTCTCCGACGTTGAGCTCAGGCACCCAGCTGTGGAAGTCGTCATTTAGATTGTCGCTGATATTTAAGTCCAACTGTTGACCACGTGTTTGCCATTTACGTTTCAGGATTATCCTGCCTCGAATAACGAAAGGCGCTAAAAATCCCAAAGAATCAAATACACTGGAGACTACTGATAAGACTTTCCGTTGCCTCCAGTGCGGTTTTGGCTCAAAACTGTGTCCTCGGCAGACTTTCAGCGTGTCAGTAACGTTGTTCCACTCCATCCCAAGTATCGTTAGTGCTTTTTCGCTTTCATTTTTTTCGTCGAAATTCTTGGTCCACATTGTGAGCTTTAATCCACCTCTAGCGAGCATGTCCGTGAGATCCTTCTTGAGGATAATCGCTTCATCCTTTGTGACAACAGATATGAGAAGGTCGTGCATGTAAAAGTTGATTTGAGCGACATGACTCGCCAAAACAAAATCATCTGCATTATCCCGCGCACAGTTTTGCAACGCGAAGTTTGCACACGTTGGAGAAGATCTGACTCCATAAATGTGACGATTGCACCGGTATGTCTGAATATTCTTGTCTGCAGTTTGCCACAGAAAACGTAAGCATTCTCGATCTTCAGCTCGTACTTCTACTTGTAAGAACATCTCCTCAATGTCTGCACTTAAAGCAAAAGGTTTCTGTCGGAATCTAGCGAGGTTTCCTTTTAAGTTGGCTAATAAATCTGGTCTTGCTAGCAATGTGTCATCCAAGGAAAATCCACGGAACTTGCTATCAGCGTTGCAAACTTTCCTCTTTTTATCCGGCTTATTAGGGTTAAGCACAGGATGATGAGGCATATACCAGACGCCTTGATTACTTGATTTCAGCTCCTCACTCGTAAGAAAAGAAATAACATTTGGCCAAGTCAGACTGAATTGTCGCGTTGTACTTGTCGAGTAGTTGCTCGTCCGAATTGAGTCGTCTCCGTAGTGATTTTGGTTGTCCGAGAGCTGATGAATAGTTGTTGCTCAATCACTCTTATTTTCCGTTCCAAAGTATTCCTACTTCGTAAAGCTCTCCATTAAACTTCACCGTTGTATTCAAAACCTTATCCGCTATTTTTTATTCTTTGCTTCATTGATTGGCAACTATCAAAGTTCCATAGGATTCCATATCCCACCACTTTTTGACATCTTCAGCCAATTCCAAATCTTCCAGATTTGGTAATTTACAAGAAGCATCACACACTTTCAGATCTCTCTTCGGCAAAGGTCCACTAACTGTCCAACCAAGTGGAAGTTTGACTGCCCATGGTTTGTTACGTCCACTATTTTTATATTCTAGCGGTCTACTTATTTCGTAAGCGTTCTGGCATAAGATAACTTTGACTTTTTGATAATATGGATAGCTTTTCTTCATTTCGCAAAGATCATACACAGTTTTTGCCAACTTGCATTGACTCTCGACTGTTAACAGTTAGCTGGAGACAGCTCTGTTCTGCTGAATTAACCGGTCCAATTTTGGCCTGAGCTAACTTGCAGGTCGTCAATTGAGTTCCATGCATTCCGGTCACGTTGAATGAGATTAGTTCGCCAGTTATATCCAATTTTCTCGTCAACCCACGTTTGTGTTGAGCCGGTGTAACATGCTGCAAGTGTATCTTGGAATCGTCTGTTTTCACCGAAAATTCGTACTCTTGCAATTTGCAAGAGATCTAATACTCATTCAACTTTGCTGGTCAGGTTCGTACTGTCTTTAGGTTTCTCTGCACTAAATTGTTGCTTCATTTTCTGATGCAACAATCTGTTGTGTGTTTCATCAGAGCCATCAATTCCACACTTTCTTGATTTCTGGCATTTTTTTGCTGAGTGTTTTTTTCCTAGGCAAGAAAAACATAAATTTTTCTCTTTAACTGCAGCATTGCGTTCGTCTACCGACATTGTCTTAAACTTTTTGCAGTTCCAAATTCAGTGGCTGTCGTTGTCGATTGAACATTTTGAACTCAACTTAGAACGTAGAATTGTTCGATGCATTGATCGAAGAATCTTGAGGTTGCTTGTTTTTCTTGGCATCAGCTCTTTTATCATTTGACCATCGATTAATAGAGTTACTATCGGTCAAACTACTGTTACTGCTAACTGGAGAACTATTGACAAAGCGCTCATGCACTTGAGCCTCCTTTTGCAACCATTCGTTCAGTTCCAAATAATTGGGTAGCTTGTGTCTCCTGATGGGGCTTTCCACAAATGCAAACCATCTTCTTTTGATTTCAGTTGGAACGTTGCTGCAGTATCCAAGTTGCTGCTTGAGAAAAGGTTATTCGAATAACCAAATTGCTGAAAAATTCCAACAAACGCTGCTATTGAGTCTACAAACTCAATGAATTTTAGTGAATCGTGATGCTTGATAGCAGGGAAGCTTTGAATTATTGCTAATTGAGTTGAAACAATCAAACTTGGTTGTCCAAATTTCCTCTGCAGAGTTTTCCAAGCTTGCTGATACATGGTTCCTGAGAACCCGAGTCTTGCTATGGCTGTTTTTGTTTTGCCTTTGACCAAGCCTTTTATATGACCCATCTTCTCGTCGTTCATGAGTGGACTGCTATCAATCATTGAGAGAAACATTCCACTCCATTCCGGCCACTCCAGAGTGTTGCGGACGAATTCGCGCATCTTCAGTTTAGATAAGCTACGTTGATGAAAAGATGAAAAACCATAGCCAATAATTTATGATTTAGGGGTGAATTGAGTTGATAATCTTACCGATCTTTCAGGACTTGTGAAGAGTTGGCTGAAAACCCTTGTCTGCGTTGCAAATGGACTCATCTCTCCTGATGACTTGATGAAGTTGCCAACAGCAACATCTGTTTCCCATTCATATACTCTTTTGCTGATTCTTGAAAGCAATGGTGTGCTGTAGGTTGAGGCCTCGTTATGCATAACATGTTCTCTTAGCTCAACACTCTCTGGCTCAACATTGTTACAATCGTTATCCTCGACGTTTGGTTCGAAATCTGACGCCTTCTGACCTGCTGAATTAAATTCAACATCGCCAAATTCCGCTTCCATAAGGCGAAGTTCTTCTTCTTCTTCAAGTAGTCGCATTTTTACTTCGTGTTTTCTTTGCGCTGGTTCAGACTGCAGCTAAAGTTTTCTTTTCTCGAGCTGCATGCGTTTTTTGACATCTTCTTGTCGTCTTTCCTTTTGCTTCATTTTCATCATTGCTTCACCCTCTGCGTGATGATATGACTTGCTGAAAGCTCCTTTTGGGGAAGAAGGAGAGTTGTCTCTTGACTGATCCTCTCTGGCTGATTCATGCTATCAGTGTTACCAGACGAATGTACGTTTGTTGCTGTCTTTGAGCCTCCAATACCTTGGCCACCATGAACAGAGGTGAAAGACACGACAGATTCATTTTCAAATCGAAATATTTCGCTCGACTTTGTTTTGGTAGCAGTTCGATGTTGCATAAGCTTCAAAATTGTGTCCCTATGCTGCTCTAACCGCTAACGATTTTCATCCGTTCGTCTTTTTACGTCTTTGGAGAACTCCGTTTCCTTGAATATTTCTTCCACTTTGTCCAGTAACTTCTGTAACCCTTCCCCTTCAATGAAATAGTTGTTCACTTCCTGCTGAAAACGTGGGAGACGGTAGTTGCCCTTAAGTAGGCGGAAAACGTCTTCCCGTCTATTTCTCAACTTTGAGTACTCCTGGTTGAATTTCACGAAAGCTTTTACTTCTGCTTCGTCGTCTTTCCGCATTTTCACAAAATATTGTTTTGCTAACTCATCGGTTTGTCGAGAATCCCATGGGAAACCGCCGTCACCTTCCCGGGGAATAGGAATTGCAATCATTCTGGCCTTGAGCTGTTTCTCTTGAAGTGGCATTGATATAGTGCAGCAGTCGCCTCGCTGCGCGTCAGTGAAGTTGATGAATTCTTCGGAGCCGGAGAACTGGATTGACTGGACATAACGCTCGAATTCGGCTCCGTATTTAGAAACTTCCTTAACATTTTGAAACAAGAACATTGATTTTCAATCATGAACTTCTGTTTTTCGAATAATTCTGCCATCGAATTAGTCTTCTCAGAAAAATAAGTCAAATAATGCAAAATTTTTTCAATCTCAATTGCTCAAAATTGTTCATTTTCAATGTTCGGGTCGGCGGACCAAAATGTTACTGCTGATTTAAAAAACTCCTGAAGTGAATTACACCGTTACGGAGCCTGGCTCGTTAAAACAAAGATTTAAAAGGACTGTGTTTTTAATAAGTATCTTCTATAAATTTAATCTCAAGACTTCTTAGTGCCGACTGTTCTTTATGAGAGCCATGGTTGTTCTGAAAAACTGTATACACATGATATTTTCATTGGACAGGATACAATATAACAAAAATTCCTTCACGCAAGTCAACGGTAAAAATTACGCAACAATTAAAGTTCGCAACGTTCCATTTGATATTTAAAGGCTATGAAACTTCCAAAATGACACGAACTATACCACAAACAACAGAAATCAGCATCATTAGCGTTATGTAACTTTTTATGAACATTAGGAAGACTAAATAATGGAAATCTGCTCGATTTACTGAAAAAAACATTGAGTAAATGTTCTGAGGTTCATAGTGATATTTATAAATAAAATAACATTGCACTGTTAAAAATGAGGAACTACATAACCTAATACTCTTGTGAAATTTATAGGCGAAAACAGAATATGTTATAAACATTATTAAAGCACAACGCGATTAATATCTATGTTAAATCGTAATCATTCCGTGTTAAAATAATTAAATCAGTTATGCATATGAAATTAGCTTTGGGATAACTTATTGGACTCTTGTTTGCTTTACCATAGCAAATACATTCAACCAAATTCAACACAAAGCGTGTACATATGACATAATTCATCAAATTTAGCACTATTTGCGGGAAATTCTTGTATAAATTGGTTTATCGTAAAATAATACAACATAAAAATTTTATATAGACTCTAAATGATAGCTAATGGGTTAAATACATTAGGGGCATCACTGTTGGCTGTTATGCTTACAATGGTTGCGGTATGAAACGTAGCAGACAAACAAATCCAAGATATTTTGGTGATAGCAGTTAAGAGTCAGGTTCCGCCGTACGCCAGCACTTCTAAAATTTTCCAGAAAACTAGTACTTGTTAGTGGCACCATGATGTAGGACTTGCCCCAGGGAGTTTGCCGACCCCCCTTTTAGGGTCCTAACTCTTGGACCTTGAGAGATACTTGGGGTCAAAGTTCGCGTTTTCACGGATTTTTTATACAAATCTGCACTTTTTAAGGGATTCAAACACAGCATTCGGGCATAGATTGATTTAGCATCGTTAGAACGATAGACTAGACTCTTCTAAGCACATAATTTGTCATGAGAAGCATTAAAACCATTTTTAAACAAACAAACATGCCTGTTTTCTGAACTAATTTTCGACATTTCCTGAAATAAAGCCATTTTGGTTTCAGAATTAAAGGAAAAATTAAGCAGTACATTTACGAAGTTGAAAAGTTCTGTCTATTGGTCAGATTTAGAGTTTAGGCTTAACAGTTTAAGTATCTGATCTCAACTAATGTTGCTAATTTGTACATTAACTATCGCAATAGATTATAAACAACTACCCTCACTTATAGAATTCTTGGAACATAAATAAGCCGATAACTTGTCATTTTCCACAATTCTACTTTATCCGTTTCCATGTTGCATTAGTGATGAGAAACTTAGAATCTAAGTCCTCTAATGCAAGAGTTCTCCACATTATACATATTAAGCGAATGTTTATTCCAGTATTGATAGAAGATTTTGATTTTTGATATACATTTCTTAAGTCTCAAATGCAGTCAATGAAAATTGTCACAGAAATTGTGCAATTGAAGAGCTCTTTGAGTCGAAATTTAATCGAAAGACTTAACTATAGGGGTTCCTTTAAAACTTATATTCTATGCGGTTGATTGCACCATTTATAAATATACTAATTGGGTTTTAAAGTGAAGTTTAAGTGTACATGAAAAAATAGAAATTAAGTTCAGACTTACAAAAACAGAAAAGATCCAGTCAATTGACTTATTTTAAATGGACACTTAATTGATGCCACATCAATTTTCATGACAGAATGTGGATCATATCACATCGGAGTGATCAAATTTTTAGACGGGAACTGAAGTGAGTGGGGAATTCATTAATCGACCCTTGACCTATTTGTCAATTAAGAGGGGATAAATAGTCTAATACCCTTTCTGATTCCCGAGGGCATTAGAGGATTAAGAAAGAGCCCACTGACCAATGCATATTTAAAGACGGGATTAATCGTACCCTTATCATCCCCACCACACCCCCCCCCCCCACAAAAAAAGTGAAAAACTTCTATCTGAATACAAAATTAAACTAGTGTCTCTGACTATTTTTTTAGTTTACATGTCGGTACATATTGAGTATTCAGCGTTGTTGTTGTTGTTGTTATATAGATTATTTTTGTACTGGGAAAAGCGTTTCACCGCTTGTTGGTATACAAATAGTGCCATATACCAAAACTAGCTTTCGTGACCTGAAAATGAAATCGTGAAAGAACAACGTTTTTAAATCTCGTTGAACCAATAATCTGCCTCTTGTTTATACGGTTTTCGTAAAATATAATTGAGGAAAATCTGTTAAAATTATTTTAACTAAAACTTTGACTGAAACTTTATAACCGAGTGGGTTCTACTTCATTTCACCCCTATTCATTTAACCCCCTGTCATTTAACCCCGATTTATTCACCCCTCTATCATTTAACCCCGCTATCACTTCACCCCTCTATCATTTCATCCCGCTAATTAGCAGTCGACATTAAAGGCATGTTTTGTCATATTTAAGTGGATAGATTAATCCCACGTTCGGTTGTGATAGTTTCATATCAAGTCCCACGGGCCGCTGAGGCATGGCCATGGCCCGCGAGGCATGACCAAATGATTTTATTGCTAATTTAATAATCCTTATTTTATAGGGATTAAAATCGGGGTGAAATGATAGTGGGGTTAAAAGATAGAGGGGTTAAATGATACAGGGGTGAATAAATCGGGGTTAAATGATAGGGGGTTAAATGAATAGGGGTGAAAAAATGGGACACCAACCGAGTGTTAATCCGAGTCAGAATAATCGTTTTCTATTGTGATTCCAGCTGTGTCTAATTAAATGTTTATATTTCAAAATTATGACTGAAATATGTTGTGGCAAAACTTCCAACAGAAAGAAACAAATAGAATCGGCAATCCAGCCCAACTTATGCTATTATATTTTATGTTTGATTATGAAAACTACTCATTCAAACAAAGAACAATAAGTCAGTGAAAAATGTCAATTTGAAAAAAAAAACGCTCCAATCAAATGTTGCTCACTAATAAAGCGGCTTGACATTTACCAGAACAGATTATCGATTAAATAAAACAAAATGAAAAACTACTTTTGTCTAAAATTTTATCTCAATTTGATCACAGTATCACCTAGTATTGTCATAAATTTCCTTAGCTTTTTTAGCTGACTAATTTGTCGTATGTATAAATTATAGTGAAAATGAAAATTATTCCATGAAGAATAATTCACATATAATAATTACAAAACGCCGTACATTTTTTTAGGTAAAACAAAATTAGCGGCTGATATGATTCTCGCTTTTCCAACTCTTAATGCAGCTTGCCGAAGAAATTCTTTTTTGGAATAACTACTTTTAGTTCCAAAGAATCATTAGCAACATCCATCCCTTCCAAGTTTACAAATGTGATTGTTTTGAAAACTTCAGGCAAAATTCCTCGTGTGGTTTTTGAACTATGGGTGTGACCTGTGGGTGGTAAACCGAGCAAAAATTGTAATATTATATATATTAATATATATTTATATATATATATATATATATATATATATATATATATATATATATATATATATACACATATATATATATATATATATATATATATATATATATATATATATATACATATATTTATACAAATAAATAATGACCCGAAGTTACAGTTTTTGACAACCCGAAATAATTTGTAGTGGCGAACAAGCATTTTCCAGTCGAAAGACCTCTGCATCTTATTGGAATTGGAATATTTTTTGAATCGCGTATAGACACAAAGCATAAATCGATGCTTTTGAATTCTTGGAAATGACCTCCTATATATTGTATCTTTAAATCAAGTCATCATGATCTACCGAAACCACTGAATAATAATTTTATCGTAAACCTTAAAGTATTTTTGCTTAAAACTTACTTATTAGCGGGAATTTTGATAAAAATTTCTCTTCAGATTTTTGATATTATTATATATACAAGAGCTTGAAAATTTTGTTTTATCATTATCACAATCGAGTAAAAGTTTCAATCATATTTATTTACAATATGTAAAAAATATTGACAACGTAAATTTTAAATAAAATAAAAGAAAATCAACCGCTTGATGCATAAAAAGTAATATTCATGCGTAAAAAAGCACAAAAAATCTTAAAGAATCAACGTTTTAGCATCATCTTATCCTGGAGAATATAAAAATATTGAAAGAATCTCAAAAATTAATGCAGTTTTTCTAAGCGCTTTATAAAACGCAACATTTGTGAATCTCTGCAAAACATGCCAATTGGCAAAGCTGGCTGAACGAAAAAGAATGGTTGGTATAAATTTCATAACAAACTACAAGTTTGAAAGTTAAAACAACAATTTAGTGCGTACTGATTGGTGTTCTTATTGTTTGATTCAATACATTCGGCTTATTTTAATTTCCGACCCATAATATGATTTAGCACAGATGTAAAACAACGAAAATAATAAAAATGTCAATGAGATCTTTATTCAAAAAGATCAGATACAATCTTTTAGCAATAGTTTTTTCTTTTATCAATTTTCCTATTTTCAATTTCTGTGTTTGAAATAGAACTGTTCTGTATTTTTATACTTAACTGGTAAACAATTTTAAGCGTTTTTTCTCCGAAGAGCACCTCTTTCTATTTTTGAAAACTTTTTTAAAATGAAATTAACAAAAAACACTGAAAAGGAGTCTGAAAAATTGTTTTTACCGTTCAAGGGTAGGGAAGAGAAATATGTTTTTAAGGTTTTTGTTTCCAACAACAGTTATCCTGGAAGATTTTGGCTATAATTTATGGCAGATGATTGGCCTTTTAGTATAAGTGGCCAGAATATCGCCAATTCCTAAATAACACCACTTTTAAGGGTGTTCTAATTTTTTATCTTCCGGCTATATTGGAAAAATTATCGGCGAAATGGATGTTTTCAAGTCGCTGAATACGTTCGCACACTTTGATTCTTTTTTTCTCGAATTGTCAAAAATTCAAAAAAAAGTGATGTGGTCGTCAATTTTAATCTGTTAAAACTACTCTTGGTTGTAGATCAATCACAACTGTCCAAAAAGGAGTAAAAGCACGTTGACATAGTTTTACAGATTGGACGTTCTCCCTGATTTTAAAGCTGTTGCCTTGATAATGAATCGCATTTTCCTGGTTTTAATAATAATTAAAACCTATAATTACAACAAAAAACATCTAAATATTGACTACAGGTTCCTGTCAGTGGAACTCCAAGTACCATTTTATATCAATAGGCATTACCAACAAATTTCAAATGGCCGATATTATGATTATTCGCCGAGAAACTTATTTTTCTCTGGTCGATGTTCGTTGTACTTCGCTGTGCAGAAAGTAAGAAATAATGACCCAGTTTTGAAGCCGGAGAAAATCCTGACAAAAGAACCGTCACACGCAGAAATAAATCAGTTCGGAAAAATTAATTTTGCAACCAGTGCAAGTTGATTTTAGAAAAAGGAAAGCAATTTTTCGTCTACACTATTCTTGTTTTCCTGCTAAATCTTTTCTAGGTTGAACCTTTTTGAGAAAAAGCCTGTTTCTATCGAAACACTTTCATAAAACCTATAATTCAGTATTTGCTCGTAGAATTGAATTGTCGAAATTTCTGAAAAAAATGTGATGTGATCTTTATTTTGTCTTGAAAAACAAGCAGCCTAAGCTTCCTTAGGAAAAAATTCCTAACTTTATGAACTAAATAATGCCCACAACACAAAATTGTTGCAGAATTGTTTGAAGGCGTACAATATGTCAAATGGAATCCAAAATGAGGTAATAATCTGTTGAATAAAAAAGAAGGTTAACCGTTTGAACCTTTTGTGGTTTGAAGTTTTAATATATTACACTGAAATGTCAAAATGTAACCATTTGAACAACTTTTCATAAAAAATTTCAAAATGGAACAGTTTCTATATACATTGACACATTTTCATTCATAGTTTTTTTTATTTATTACGGCTTCGTTTTCTTATTATCACGGCTTCCTTTGAAATTTGTTGAAAAATTTATGTATTTGATTATTGTTTAGAACTTAGATCTTAATTCGTATATTTGAGTTTTGTTGGCAGCAATAGTCCAATACAAAAATAGTCTGCAACAAATTTCAAAAGAAAAGAAGCTATGATAATTGGAAATCGGAAAAATTATGAATGAAAATGTTTGAATGTATTTTGCAGCTTATAGTTTAGCTGCTAAATAAATGCGAGCAGTAATCCAATAAAAAAAAATCTTCAACAAATTTCAAAAGAAGCTGTGCTAATTAGAAATCGGAAAAAAATTATGATTAAAAATGTTTGAATGTATTTAGCATCTTATATTTTAGCTTGATTTTTGATTTTTGTTTTTATGAAAAAGCTTTAAAATTGGTTCCATTACGATTTTTCAATGTAACATATAAAAACGTGGGATCAAAAAATTTAACTTTTTTTTATTCAACAGTCTTTATTCAACTTTTTTTTGTACGCTTTCAAACAACTTTGTAACAATTTTGTGTTGTGGTCATTAATTAGTTCATAAAGTTAGGATTTTTTTCAAAGGAAGTTTAATTTGCTTGTTTTTCAAGACAAAATAAAGATCACATCACAAGTTTTTGAAATTTCCACAATTTATTTCTACAAGCAAATACTGAATTATAGGTTCGATGAAAATGTTTCCATCGAAACAGGCTTTTTCTCGAAAAGTCCCGCCCTAAAAAAACTTAAGCAGGAAAACAAGAATAATTTAGATCCAAAAATTCCTTTCTTTATTCTAAAATTTCTTTGAACTGGTTGCAAAGATAATTTCTCCGAACTGATATATTTCTGCATGTGACCGTTCTTTTGTCAGGATTTTCTCCACCTTCAAAACTGGCTCATTATTTCTTACTTTCTGCATCCAACATCAAACATCGACCAGAGAAAAATAAAGTTCTCGGAGACAAATCATACTATCGGCCCTATGAAATTTGTTGATAATGCTTATTGATATGAGAAAATACCTAAAACGGTACTTGTGGTTGCACTGACAAGAACCTGTAGTCATTATTTAGTTTTTTTTGTTGAAATGATTTGTTCTGTTCATTATTAAAACCGGAAAATGCAATTCATTTTCAAGGCAACAGCTTTAAAATCAGAAAGATTGTCCATTCTGTAAAAATATGTCAACGTGCATTCACTCCTTTTTTGGACAGTTGTGGTTGATCCACACCCAAGAGTAGTTTTAAGAGATTGAAAAAATTTGGTATTCAATGAATATGGCAATTCGTACTGTGGTGACACAAAAGGAAGTTAAAAAAATGAGTAACAGTTGATTTGCAGGGGAAATATTTGTTACCTGACCACTACCTCATAGTTCAACTAAAGCGCAGTGGTTAATAACAGACCAATTTTTCCTGGTATGTAAAGTCAGTCCCGGTTCACAAAAGTTAGTTATAGAATTCTCCAAATAATTTTTTTAAGGAAATATTTACGATTGCCTATTGGTGATCAGGCTTTCTGCTCGACCGTTCAGCTCTATGGGGGGGGGGGGGGTCGCTGGCCCTTGAAACCAATCTTCATCTTCACTAATTTTTTTTCTCGAACCAGAAAAATGTTACAAATTTTTGGATATACTCTAGGCGGAATCTTAGGATATGTGCCCAGTTTATGGGGAACATAAGGTTTAAGCTGAACCTGTACATCCAATTACAAAGTTACAATCAAGTGACAGATTCAATAACTTTAACCCATTGACCTCTTAATTATATGCTTAATCAAAAAGCAGATACATTAACAATACAGCATGGGGAGAATTTTAGAGCTGGTATTGAAGCAGAGAATAGAACTGTATGGGGGGGGGGGGGGGTATTAGAGATCTTGTGGTGAAAGGGGCGGGTAATTTTAGGGGGATAATTCGATGGCCTTTTGCTCATTAGTTGTAGATGATAGATGCTTGCTCTTTTGTCTGTCCATTGACATTTTGTCAGCTCAATTGATGACCTGAAAGCCCCCGAAAGAAGTCAAGAGCTAACAGCTAGAGCTGTCACGTGACCACGTGTATCTTTTGAGGAAAAGATTGGGAAAATTTACAGATTATCCTGCCAAATTGCATGTGATAGCCAGTGGCCTCAGTGGTAACAACTTAACATTAAATTGAGAATTTTTTGAAATCGGATGCATCGTTTTTGATGTCAATTGGAGATCTTATAAACTATTGAAATGGTATTTCGTTCTTTGATTGTATATTTTGTCGAGGCCAGCTAATTTTGACATCAAACAACTAATATCGTGTAATTCAAACAACTTTGTAAGCCTAAACCCAATTTCAAGAAATGGCAAAAAATGTTTTATCTTTCATGTTATGATTAGTGATTTTTCCATCTACCTGTGTAACTAGTTTTAACAATTAACTAAAGTATTAATTAATTAAGAACAAGTAAATTTAAAAACGGTTTTCGTTTGGAATTTCTTGGTGAAATGAAACATGACACTGTTAAAAAGAAACAACTTTTTGGGAACTTTGGGAAGAAATTTGAAGAAATTTTGGGGAAGATAATTTTTAGAACTATTCTTTTTGTTTCAACCGATTGCTTACCAGAGCTGTCAAGTTAATTTTATAATACGCGGGATATTTTAATTGATAAGTTTTTAGCCCACACTCTTACAAATGGAATCAGTAGAAGACAATTTTTTTCTCCTGGAATTTTATCAACTAATTGGCCTTTTAAATTTTTGTTAAACATATTAGCGATCCTCTTGGAGTGTTGCAAAAAAACAACGTTAATTTCTTTGAAAATTTAGGGACTTCAACAATTATAGTTTGCTATATTGATTATATTTGCTTTTTGTGTTATAATAACGTTACATCTGTTATGTGATAATTTTCCGGTGTTTGTGCTGGAGTAGTTTGTTGGTCGTCAGTGTTGTGGGAAGAAAACTGCAAAACCAGAGAATTACCTTTTACCTCGAACAGAAAAATGTGTCCCAAAAATTTCTCTTCTATTTGTTTGTTTCTAACGATTAATGGGTCGAAAACTCTTTCTGTTCATACGTGAAACATACATGATACCATAGAAATCACATTGTTTTTCGTACGCGATCCTTTTAAGAATTCAAAGGTACAATCAATTAAACATAACAAATAATTTTTGACCATGTTTAGTTTTCAATGTAGTCATATGTGATACTGCGTTAACTGCAAACACAGCTTGATTTGTTTTATAATAATTTCCCTAAAATTTCAAATAATAAGAAATAACAAATTTGATCCAGCGTTATTACTTTTGAAAGACGCCCTTGCCTTAAGCTGTACATTAATATTTACAAGATCGTGTTACCAATGTGATTTTATCTGGATTTAGAGAGTTAAAACTCACTTATTAACTGACTGGTGATCAGGATTTCTAAAAAAACTTTCTCAATCTTTGTCTAATCGGTATCATGGACCAATAATCTCAAAACTAAAATGAAAATATTTAGATTCATCATCATCCCTCTTTTTTTTGTTTCATCATTATTCCCTTTTTTCGACAAATGGGGACTGGCGTTGGTAGCGCTCCTCGCTCATTGATCAGAAAAAGCTTTTGAATAACCCTTACCTGCCATTGAGCGAGTTGGCAATAAAATGTCGCCAAGCCGAGATTTTTTTCTCAATTTTTCCCCTTCGCATGCGATTAACTAGCTCGCGTTGCTCAGGCAAATGATATTCACTATTTTTACATGATAATGTCTCGATATCATGTGTCCGCGACTATGACAGGCTGCGATTTGGTCACCAAAATTTCCCCGTTGTTCCTTACATGGGTTGATTAAAGTCTAACACAGAAATGTTTTCTAGAATAGACCAATTTCTGTAGTACTCTTGCATTTTAACCCTGTTTCTTCCGTTTTCTCATCTAGTTTGGATTGAACATTGTAGTGACCAGTTATTTTAAATTTTAGAACGTCTACTTGCACTTCCTGTGAGCAATATACTACATCAACTTTCGTTTGAGAATTGGTGGTCTCCCTGGTGAATCCTGTCAGAGACATATTGTTAATATCATACCCTCCGACAACGTTTTTATCGTCGAAAATTTTGCATTTGTTTTTGAGTGATCATTATTGAAATCTCCACACATTAAATGCATGCGTTTTGAATTTAGTGTCATTTTTTCAAAATGTACCTCAAAAGTTTTTGACAAAATTCGGATAAACTTGTATTGGGTTTGATGTATACAACAGTCAAAACCATTACTTTTTCCATAATTTTTGCTTTCAATTTTGATTGTTAGCAATTGACAGTTCCTACTAGGAAATTTCTGGAGATCCGTTTTCACGACATTTTCCCTCACAAAAATTGCAACTCCTCCTCCTTTTCCTATTTGCCGGTTGTTTGAGTCAAACAGCTGGTAACTACTGAGCGATAAACATTTGATCTTCCCGTCATCTTTGAACCACATTTCGGTTAGGCATATAGCCAATGGCTGTGTTTCTTCTCGCGCCGAAAAAGACTTTGAAATCGTTCAAATTTTTATAGGTTGATCTGATGTTCTAAAACAAAATATTATTTTTGATCGTTTTAATAAGCCAAAGCTCTTAACTGAATTAGAACAGTTTTACCACTACTTTATTGTAAAATGAAACTCCCATGAAAAAAAGATTTCACAGTTTAACTTTACAATAGACGAGTGGTAAAGTGTTCTAATTCAGTGAAGAGCTTGCAATAATTTTTTTTGTTTAAATTAGTACAAGTTCTTAACTGAATTAGAACACTTTTACCGCTGGTTTATTGTAAAGTTAAACTGTGAAATCTTTTTTTCATGGGAGTTTCATTTTACAATAAAGTAGTGGTAAAACTGTTCTAATTCAGTTAGGAGCTTTGGCTTATTAAAACGATCAAAAATAATATTTTGTTTTAGAACATCAGATCAACCTATAAGCTGGTTTACTGTAAAATGAACTCCATGCATTTTCTTTGATTTGTTAACCGTGTAAAAAAAGAACGCACAGGGAGTTTCATTTTACATTAAAAGAGTGGTAAAAGTGTTCTAATTCAGTTAAGAGTTCTCACTGATTTAAACGATTAAAATATTTTTTTATTGCAGAACATTAGATCTGTCTATAAAATTTTAAACCATTTCGAAGTTTTTTTGGCGAAACCAGAAACACAGCCATTGGCTATATACCTAACCGAAACTAGGCTCAAAGATGACAGCAACATCAAATGTTTATCGCTTAGTAGATACCAGCTGCTTGACAAAAGCAACCGGTAAATAGGAAAAGGAGGAGGAGTTGCAATTTTTGTGAGGGAAAACGTGGTGAAAACGGTTCTGCAGAAATTTCCTAGTGAAAAATGTCAATTGCTATAAATCAAAATTGAAAGCAAAAAATATGGAAAAGATCTGGTTTTGACTGTTGTATACCTCAAACCGAAAAAAAGTTTAGCCGAGTTGTCAAAAACGTTTGAAGAACCTTTTGAAAAAAACGACACTCAAGCCCAATGAGATGAATTTAATGTGTGGAGATTTAAATATTGATCACTCAAAAATAAATGCAAATTTTTTTACGTTAAAAAATGTCCTAGGTGGGTGCGATCTTAACAAAAAGTCTTTGACAGCATTAACCAGGGAGAACATCAATTCGTAAGCAAGAATTGATGTAGTTTATTGCTCAGAAAAAGTGCAGTTAGATGATCTAAAGTCTACAATAACTTATCACAACACTGTTCAAACTGAACTAGATGAGGAAACTAAATAAACAGGGTAAAAATGCAAGAGTGTTGCAGAAATTGTGCTATTCTCGAAAACCTTTTTGTATTAGAAAAACTAGTATTGAAATTCAAACACAATCCCAATGTTTCCAAGACAAATTTTGTCTCCTGGACTGGGACTCAGCATTTGAAAAATTTCAGCAAACTATCATTGATGAAAAAAAAACGTTATGTACCAGAGAAGAAATCGAAGACTCTCAGACATAAGAGATGGATCGATACCACAGTTAAAAACCTTGCTGCAAAAAGCAAAAACTTTATCGAAGATAAATGCAACAAAAATGACAATAAGAAGAGATTTAATAGAATTAGGAATTTGCGAAAGAAAACAGTTGTCGAAAAAAGGAAAAACTTTTCACAAACGTTTTTAGTTATGAACGTAAAGGTTATTAACAAAATATTCTTGATACTTTCAAAATGTTAGGAGGAGACACCTAAAAACAACAACAACCTACTTTATCGCAGGAAGAGACCGAAACTTTTAACCAGTTTTTCACCACCATTCGAAAAAAATAGCTGATAAACTGGGTCCTGAAAAAAAATAACATACAAATTACAAGCGTCAATATCAGATTTCTACACAAAATCAGAAAAATAGTTTTCTGTGGCAACCAAAAACGTGAAAAACAAAAACAGCTCAGATTATGACGAACGAAACAATTTGATACTCCGGAAAATAGTTTGCTGTTGTTCCGACTCCTACCTATTTGGTCAACAAATGTTTTAATGACAGCGTTTTCCCGAACTTCTTACCGTAATTATCCCACTGTATAAAAAAGGAGAACCTCTAATTGCTGAAACTTACAGACCGATCAGTTTGCTTCCAACAATAGGAAAATCTTTTGAGAAATTGGTTCTAGAAGGAATGCTAAATTTTCTGGAAAATTCAAACTCTTAAACAAAATCAATTTGGGTTTAGGCCAAATAAGAGCACTGTTGAAGCCTTGGTATTTCTAATTGAGAGCGTCAGGCAAGATTGGGAGGATGGTATTGCATAAACTAAAGCTATGTTCATCGATTTCTAAAAAGCGTTCGATACCGTTAAACACACAATCCTTTTTGGACAAACTAAACAACTTGGGACTGAGGAGTCACATGCAAAAATTTTTGAAATCTTATCTAGGCAATAGGCCACAAGAGGTAAATTCAGGAAATGTATACTCCAATTTCGCAGAAGTTGAGTATGAGGTATCAAAAGGATCGGTACTAGGACCACTTCTTTTTCTTGTGTATATAAACGACATAGGTGAGTACTGTAGTCTGAACTGTTTGACCTTATACGCTGACGATACTGTTGTTAAAAAGAAATGGAATCAACAACTGAAGATTTCAGCCAATTTTTGGACCTGGTTACTGATTACCTCATAAAAAACAAATTGACTATGAACTTAAAAAAAATTGCCTTGTGAACATGAAAGCCAGACGGTGAATTTCACAGCAACAAATAAAGATAAATGAAATATACCTGACACAAAGATCATCACTGAAATACTTAGGTATAGAATTGCATGCCAATCTGAACGTCGGCGAGCATATTAAAACCTTTGCTCAAAACTGAATAAATTCTCAGTACTTTTTTGCTGGCTCGGATCGATTTTAACTTTTAAACAACTGTTATCAACATACAAAGTGTATGTCTAGCATAATGTGAGCTTTGGCGTACTAGTCTATGGAACAAGCAATAAAACCCTAATTTTGCAACTTTAGTCAAAAAAGAACAAATTACTATAATTATTTTTAATAAGCCTAAATCAACCTCCACGTGCCCCGAACGAAAATCAAATCACATTTACTCAATAAGGGTCATGTACATTTTTGAACTGCTGAAAAAATTAGCTGAAATTTTGAGAGCAGGATGCCAAATAGATTGTCTCAAAAATGTAATTATGAGAGAAGAAATTGATACACTGCTAGCAAAAAGCGTCCAATCAAAACAACCTAAAACAGCAAACAAAAGCAGCGGCCTAAGTCCTAAAAAATAGGAGTGAGGGTACGAAAATGACTCAACTTCATTTTAAATTGCTGTCCTAAATTTGTTTTAGAAGTGCAACATATAAGTGCAAGAGAATTTAAGCGCAACTTAACTAATTTTAGGGACAATTTTTTCGTGGAGAGCTTGGAGTTTTTCGCTTTCTTTTTTTAACAAAACTCGACTGATCTCATAAAATTCAGAATAAGGTTTTGAGTTTTCCCCCTGATTTCTCCTACTATGATACGCCACGCATTCACACCATTGATCATAGTAATGGTACTGGTCTTTTCTAGTTTAGGACCTCTTGGACCTATTGGTGACCTGTCGAGTAGATTTGTTATAATGGTACATAATTCATACCATATGTGTTGCAGAGAAGTGTACATCCTACTCGAGAACAATTAATTATTAATTTGTGTTTTATTTGACGTTGAACGATCAGTAATGTATACCAATACTCTCCTAAATTTTAAGAAAACAATTAAACGGTTGTTGTGCTTGCTCCAAAATATTTTTGGTTGATTAAGGTAATGTAACTAGGAAAAAATGATTGATCTCAGTATCAGAACCTGTTATGATTACTACAGAACTTTTACGTTTTTTCAATGGTTACATGGAAATCTGTTTGATCCTCAAACCGGTTCATTAATCTTCGTTCGGACTTAGCATCGTAAATTATAAATAACGGAAGGCCCTTTTATGTTGCCGGATTAAGCGAACAAGGCCTCAATACGGTTTATACACTCTTCTGAGACTTACATGGCGTCGCAGAACAGATTTCGTGCATTTTCTTAGTTTTGTCAATTTAATAACTGAATTTAACGTTTTGTGACCTTATGAAAAATTATGTTTCTCGGTTTATAAAATGTTTATTCGTCGAAGAGCTTACATTTGTATCATCATTGTATTGTATAAACGGAATTCTTTATTTTTTTTATGTTGGAAACTTTGAGCTCCATCATCATTAGTTGAAATTGGAACTATACTTCTCAAAGTTAAACAAAATAAAGTTAAATAGCGGCTAGTTGTTGAGCCATTCACCTCTGATTTTCCAGTTTTCATGTTTAGGTGACACATCGCCTACCTCAACCAGAAAACACAAAAGAGCAACAAACAACAACAACACAACAACCACCTCAAGTGACTTCCCAAATACTCTTGTCCAAAATGGCCCCTCTTCCATAATCAACAGGAACAAACACCTCCATGGGGGCGTAGGGGGACACCTTACGGGGGTAATTGATGGGTCACTGTCCAATCACGTCGCGGGACTGGGTCCAAATGTGAACAATAATCATGTGTCTCTTTTGATCACACCTGCTACTCCCAGCAGAGTTGCGGGATTCCAGGCGCATAACTCGGTTACACGTTAGTGCTCACAAGTCCATGAACCCGTTTTAAGGGTGACGTTAAGGAAAACATCAATCAGTTTTCGTCGTTCATAGAATATTGTTGTATTTCAATTCGTACGAAATATTTTTATGTCGTTCTACTCAGTGCCAGAAATCATTAATTTTCTTGTTAGAAACTTTGTTACGATGTCAGAGTTGACTGCTTGGCTGATTAAGTAAAATAAGTTGGTGACAGCTCCGCTATTTCGTCTTTGTAAATTAAATTATTGTGTGCAAACTGTTGATTGCATAGTTCTTCTGGTATTTAATAAGAATATCTCTTTTTAACCATGCATGGTTGTACTAAAAGCCTTTCATCGGGGATTATTTCTCAGTTAAATTTTAATATGTGATAACCCAGGGATGAGGGTAAGATAAGAGGTAACTGATGTCGGCGAGTTAGAAAATTCACCGCAATTTTCTTACATAATTTTGCGGTGAACACCAGACACAATGGCTTACGTGACATTTTCGCGAACCTGTTCAATGAGGACTGAGTTGATTTCGAAGCAGAGCCCTGTCGTCAGACATTACAAGAGGAAATCTTCAGAATTGAAAGTGCCACTACTGATAACGACGCTTGACTTGATGTCAAAGTTAAAGGTTTCTTCGAATCAGGTTTCTTTGAAGTGAATGTTTTTAATCGAAATACCAAAATTTGCCCGAGAAGCATACCCGTTTCCTACAGATATCATGAGTTCATAGATGAACTGAAATACGAGCAAGCGATAATCGAAATCGAGAAATGATCGTTGAACTATATTTGTTGAAACAAGTTTTTCAAATACGTTATCGACGGCAAAGTTTACATAAAACTTTCCGTAAAGGCCCGGGAGAAAAATTATTTTAAGGCGAAAAATTTTGGACCCCGTTTTTTGTCTTTAAACTGTGTGAAAACTTCAGTGGGATTGCTTTGTTTTTTGCGGTACTTTGCAACATAAAAATGATTCAAATTAATACATAGAGAGAAAAAATTCCTAGCAGGAAATTGGGAAAAAAGTAATTGTAAGATTTCCTAGTAGGATTTGTGAGAAAAGCAGTCAAAAGTTTTTTTCCGAGCGGGAAATTACGGAAAAGCGGGCGAAGTGTTTTTCCGAGCAGGAAATTACGGAAAAGCGGGTGAAAGTTTTTTTCCGAGCAGGAAATTACTGAAAAGTGGGTGAAAGTTTTTTCCGAGCAAGAAATTACGGAAAAGCGGGTTTTAGTAAGATAATCAGGAATCCTAATGAGATTAGTAGGAATCGTTGCACCGGGTTTGATGTCAATTGGAGATCTTATAAACTATTGAAATGGTATTTCGTTCTTTGATTGTATATTTTGTCGAGGTCAGCTAATTTTGACATCAAACAACTAATATCGTGTAATTCAAACAACTTTGTAAGCCTAAACCCAATTTCAAGAAATGGCAAAAAATGTTTTATCTTTCATGTTATGATTAGTGATTTTTCCATCTACCTGTGTAACTAGTTTTAACAATTAACTAAAGTATTAATTAATTAAGAACAAGTAAATTTAAAAACGGTTTTCGTTTGGAATTTCTTGGTGAAATGAAACATGACACTGTTAAAAAGAAACAACTTTTTGGGAACTTTGGGAAGAAATTTGAAGAAATTTTGGGGAAGATAATTTTTAGACCTATTCTTTTTGTTTCAACCGATTGCTTACCAGAGCTGTCAAGTTAATTTTATAATACGCGGGATATTTTAATTGATAAGTTTTTAGCCCACACTCTTACAAATGGAATCAGTAGAAGACAATTTTTTTCTCCTGGAATTTTATCAACTAATTGGCCTTTTAAATTTTTGTTAAACACATTAGCGATCCTCTTGGAGTGTTGCAAAAAAACAACGTTAATTTCTTTGAAAATTTAGGGACTTCAACAATTATAGTTTGCTATATTGATTATATTTGCTTTTTGTGTTATAATAACGTTACATCTGTTATGTGATAATTTTCCGGTGTTTGTGCTGGAGTAGTTTGTTGGTCGTCAGTGTTGTGGGAAGAAAACTGCAAAACCAGAGAATTACCTTTTACCTCGAACAGAAAAATGTGTCCCAAAAATTTCTCTTCTATTTGTTTGTTTCTAACGATTAATGGGTCGAAAACTCTTTCTGTTCATACGTGAAACATACATGATACCATAGAAATCACATTGTTTTTCGTACGCGATCCTTTTAAGAATTCAAAGGTACAATCAATTAAACATAACAAATAATTTTTGACCATGTTTAGTTTTCAATGTAGTCATATGTGATACTGCGTTAACTGCAAACACAGCTTGATTTGTTTTATAATAATTTCCCTAAAATTTCAAATAATAAGAAATAACAAATTTGATCCAGCGTTATTACTTTTGAAAGACGCCCTTGCCTTAAGCTGTACATTATTATTTACAAGATCGTGTTACCAATGTGATTTTATCTGGATTTGGAGAGTTAAAACTCACTTATTAACTGACTGGTGATCAGGATTTCTAAAAAAACTTTCTCAATCTTTGTCTAATCGGTATCATGGACCAATAATCTCAAAACTAAAATGAAAATATTTAGATTCATCATCATCCCTCTTTTTTTTGTTTCATCATTATTCCCTTTTTTCGACAAATGGGGACTGGCGTTGGTAGCGCTCCTCGCTCATTGATCAGAAAAAGCTTTTGAATAACCCTTACCTGCCATTGAGCGAGTTGGCAATAAAATGTCGCCAAGCCGAGATTTTTTTCTCAATTTTTCCCCTTCGCATGCGATTAACTAGCTCGCGTTGCTCAGGCAAATGATATTCACTATTTTTACATGATAATGTCTCGATATCATGTGTCCGCGACTATGACAGGCTGCGATTTGGTCACCAAAATTTCCCCGTTGTTCCTTACATGGGTTGATTAAAGTCTAACACAGAAATGTTTTCTAGAATAGACCAATTTCTGTAGTACTCTTGCATTTTAACCCTGTTTCTTCCGTTTTCTCATCTAGTTTGGATTGAACATTTTAGTGACCAGTTATTTTAAATTTTAGAACGTCTACTTGCACTTCCTGTGAGCAATATACTACATCAACTTTCGTTTGAGAATTGGTGGTCTCCCTGGTGAATCCTGTCAGAGACATATTGTTAATATCATACCCTCCGACCACGTTTTTATCGTCGAAAATTTTGCATTTGTTTTTGAGTGATCATTATTGAAATCTCCACACATTAAATGCATGCGTTTTGAATTTAGTGTCATTTTTTTCAAAATGTACCTCAAAAGTTTTTGACAAAATTCGGATAAACTTGTATTGGGTTTGATGTATACAACAGTCAAAACCATTACTTTTTCCATAATTTTTGCTTTCAATTTTGATTGTTAGCAATTGACAGTTCCTACTAGGAAATTTCTGGAGATCCGTTTTCACGACATTTTTCCTCACAAAAATTGCAACTCCTCCTCCTTTTCCTATTTGCCGGTTGTTTGAGTCAAACAGCTGGTAACTACTGAGCGATAAACATTTGATCTTCCCGTCATCTTTGAACCACATTTCGGTTAGGCATATAGCCAATGGCTGTGTTTCTTCTCGCGCCGAAAAAGACTTTGAAGTCGTTTAAATTTTTATAGGTTGATCTGATGTTCTAAAACAAAATATTATTTTTGATCGTTTTAATAAGCCAAAGCTCTTAACTGAATTAGAACAGTTTTACCACTACTTTATTGTAAAATGAAACTCCCATGAAAAAAAGATTTCACAGTTTAACTTTACAATAAACGAGTGGTAAAGTGTTCTAATTCAGTGAAGAGCTTGCAATAATTTTTATTGTTTAAATTAGTACAAGTTCTTAACTGAATTAGAACACTTTTACCGCTGGTTTATTGTAAAGTTAAACTGTGAAATCTTTTTTTCATGGGAGTTTCATTTTACAATAAAGTAGTGGTAAAACTGTTCTAATTCAGTTAAGAGCTTTGGCTTATTAAAACGATCAAAAATAATATTTTGTTTTAGAACATCAGATCAACCTATAAGCTGGTTTACTGTAAAATGAACTCCATGCATTTTCTTTGATTTGTTAACCGTGTAAAAAAAGAACGCACAGGGAGTTTCATTTTACATTAAAAGAGTGATAAAAGTGTTCTAATTCAGTTAAGAGTTTTCACTGATTTAAACGATTAAAATATTTTTTTATTGCAGAACATTAGATCTGTCTATAAAATTTTAAACCATTTCGAAGTTTTTTTTGGCGAAAACAGAATCACAGCCATTGGCTATATACCTAACCGAAACTAGGCTCAAAGATGACAGCAACATCAAATGTTTATCGCTTAGTAGATACCAGCTGCTTGACAAAAACAACCTTTAAATAGGAAAAGGAGGAGGAGTTGCAATTTTTGTGAGGGAAAACGTGGTGAAAACGGTTCTGCAGAAATTTCCTAGTGAAAAATGTCAATTGCTATAAATCAAAATTGAAAGCAAAAAATATGGAAAAGATCTGGTTTTGACTGTTGTATACCTCAAACCGAAAAAAGTTTAGCCGAGTTGTCAAAAACGTTTAAAGAACCTTTTGAAAAAATGACACTCAAGCCCAATGAGATGCATTTAATGTGTGGAGATTTAAATATTGATCACTCAAAAATAAATGCAAATTTTTTTACGTTAAAAAATGTCCTAGGTGGGTGCGATCTTAACAAAAAGTCTCTGACAGCATTAACCAGGGAGAACATCAATTTGTAAGCAAGAATTGATGTAGTTTATTGCTCAGAAAAAGTGCAGTTAGATGATCTAAAGTCTACAATAACTTATCACAACACTGTTCAAACTGAACTAGATGAGGAAACTAAATAAACAGGGTAAAAATGCAAGAGTGTTGCAGAAATTGTGCTATTCTCGAAAACCTTTTTGTATTAGAAAAACTAGTATTGAAATTCAAACACAATCCCAATGTTTCCAAGACAAATTTTGTCTCCTGGACTGGGACTCAGCATTTGAAAAATTTCAGCAAACTATCATTGATGAAAAAAAAACGTTATGTACCAGAGAAGAAATCGGAGACTCTCAGACATAAGAGATGGATCGATACCACAGTTAAAAACCTTGCTGCAAAAAGCAAAAACTTTATCAAAGATAAATGCAACAAAAATGACAATAAGAAGAGATTTAATAGAATTAGGAATTTGCGAAAGAAAACAGTTGTCGAAAAAAGGAAAAACTTTTCACAAACGTTTTTAGTTATGAACGTAAAGGTTATTAACAAAATATTCTTGATACTATCAAAATGTTAGGAGGAGACACCTAAAAACAACAACAACCTACTTTATCGCAGGAAGAGACCGAAACTTTTAACCAGTTTTTCACCACCATTCGAAAAAAATAGCTGATAAACTGGGTCCTGAAAAAAAATAACATACAAATTACAAGCGTCAATATCAGATTTCTACACAAAATCAGAAAAATAGTTTTCTGTGGCAACCAAAAACGTGAAAAACAAAAACAGCTCAGATTATGACGAACGAAACAATTTGATACTCCGGAAAATAGTTTGCTGTTGTTCCGACTCCTACCTATTTGGTTTAATTATGTTTTAATTATCCCACTGTATAAAAAAGGAGAACCTCTAATTGCTGAAACTTACAGACCGATCAGTTTGCTTCCAACAATAGGAAAATCTATTGAGAAATTGGTTCTAGAAGGAATGCTAAATTTTCTGGAAAATTCAAACTCTTAAACAAAATCAATTTGGGTTTAGGCCAAATAAGAGCACTGTTGAAGCCTTGGTATTTCTAATTGAGAGCGTCAGGCAAGATTGGGAGGATGGTATTGCATAAACTAAAGCTATGTTCATCGATTTCTAAAAAGCGTTCGATACCGTTAAACACACAATCCTTTTTGGACAAACTAAACAACTTGGGACTGAGGAGTCACATGCAAAAATTTTTGAAATCTTATCTAGGCAATAGGCCACAAGAGGTAAATTCAGGAAATGTATACTCCAATTTCGCAGAAGTTGAGTATGAGGTATCAAAAGGATCGGTACTAGGACCACTTCTTTTTCTTGTGTATATAAACGACATAGGTGAGTACTGTAGTCTGAACTGTTTGACCTTATACGCTGACGATACTGTTGTTAAAAAGAAATGGAATCAACAACTGAAGATTTCAGCCAATTTTTGGACCTGGTTACTGATTACCTCATAAAAAACAAATTGACTATGAACTTAAAAAAAATTGCCTTGTGAACATGAAAGCCAGACGGTGAATTTCACAGCAACAAATAAAGATAAATGAAATATACCTGACACAAAGATCATCACTGAAATACTTAGGTATAGAATTGCATGCCAATCTGAACGTCGGCGAGCATATTAAAACCTTTGCTCAAAACTGAATAAATTCTCAGTACTTTTTTGCTGGCTCGGATCGATTTTAACTTTTAAACAACTGTTATCAACATACAAAGTGTATGTCCAGCATAATGTGAGCTTTGGCGTACTAGTCTATGGAACAAGCAATAAAACCCTAATTTTGCAACTTTAGTCAAAAAAGAACAAATTACTATAATTATTTTTAATAAGCCTAAATCAACCTCCACGTGCCCCGAACGAAAATCAAATCACATTTACTCAATAAGGGTCATGTACATTTTTGAACTGCTGAAAAAATTAGCTGAAATTTTGAGAGCAGGATGCCAAATAGATTGTCTCAAAAATGTAATTATGAGAGAAGAAATTGATACACTGCTAGCAAAAAGCGTCCAATCAAAACAACCTAAAACAGCAAACAAAAGCAGCGGCCTAAGTCCTAAAAAATAGGAGTGAGGGTACGAAAATGACTCAACTTCATTTTAAATTGCTGTCCTAAATTTGTTTTAGAAGTGCAACATATAAGTGCAAGAGAATTTAAGCGCAACTTAACTAATTTTAGGGACAATTTTTTCGTGGAGAGCCTGGAGTTTTTCGCTTTCTTTTTTTAACAAAACTCGACTGATCTCATAAAATTCAGAATAAGGTTTTGAGTTTTCCCCCTGATTTCTCCTACTATGATACGCCACGCATTCACACCATTGATCATAGTAATGGTACTGGTCTTTTCTAGTTTAGGACCTCTTGGACCTATTGGTGACCTGTCGAGTAGATTTGTTATAATGGTACATAATTCATACCATATGTGTTGCAGAGAAGTGTACATCCTACTCGAGAACAATTAATTATTAATTTGTGTTTTATTTGACGTTGAACGATCAGTAATGTATACCAATACTCTCCTAAATTTTAAGAAAACAATTAAACGGTTGTTGTGCTTGCTCCAAAATATTTTTGGTTGATTAAGGTAATGTAACTAGGAAAAAATGATTGATCTCAGTATCAGAACCTGTTATGATTACTACAGAACTTTTACGTTTTTTCAATGGTTACATGGAAATCTGTTTGATCCTCAAACCGGTTCATTAATCTTCGTTCGGACTTAGCATCGTAAATTATAAATAACGGAAGGCCCTTTTATGTTGCCGGATTAAGCGAACAAGGCCTCAATACGGTTTATACACTCTTCTGAGACTTACATGGCGTCGCAGAACAGATTTCGTGCATTTTCTTAGTTTTGTCAATTTAATAACTGAATTTAACGTTTTGTGACCTTATGAAAAATTATGTTTCTCGGTTTATAAAATGTTTATTCGTCGAAGAGCTTACATTTGTATCATCATTGTATTGTATAAACGGAATTCTTTATTTTTTTTATGTTGGAAACTTTGAGCTCCATCATCATTAGTTGAAATTGGAACTATACTTCTCAAAGTTAAACAAAATAAAGTTAAATAGCGGCTAGTTGTTGAGCCATTCACCTCTGATTTTCCAGTTTTCATGTTTAGGTGACACATCGCCTACCTCAACCAGAAAACACAAAAGAGCAACAAACAACAACAACACAACAACCACCTCAAGTGACTTCCCAAATACTCTTGTCCAAAATGGCCCCTCTTCCATAATCAACAGGAACAAACACCTCCATGGGGGCGTAGGGGGACACCACACGGGGGTAATTGATGGGTCACTGTCCAATCACGTCGCGGGACTGGGTCCAAATGTGAACAATAATCATGTGTCTCTTTTGATCACACCTGCTACTCCCAGCAGAGTTGCGGGATTCCAGGCGCATAACTCGGTTACACGTTAGTGCTCACAAGTCCATGAACCCGTTTTAAGGGTGACGTTAAGGAAAACATCAATCAGTTTTCGTCGTTCATAGAATATTGTTGTATTTCAATTCGTACGAAATATTTTTATGTCGTTCTACTCAGTGCCAGAAATCATTAATTTTCTTGTTAGAAACTTTGTTACGATGTCAGAGTTGACTGCTTGGCTGATTAAGTAAAATAAGTTGGTGACAGCTCCGCTATTTCGTCTTTGTAAATTAAATTATTGTGTGCAAACTGTTGATTGCATAGTTCTTCTGGTATTTAATAAGAATATCTCTTTTTAACCATGCATGGTTGTACTAAAAGCCTTTCATCGGGGATTATTTCTCAGTTAAATTTTAATATGTGATAACCCAGGGACGAGGGTAAGATAAGAGGTAACTGATGTCGGCGAGTTAGAAAATTCACCGCAATTTTCTTACATAATTTTGCGGTGAACACCAGACACAATGGCTTACGTGACATTTTCGCGAACCTGTTCAATGAGGACTGAGTTGATTTCGAAGCAGAGCCCTGTCGTCAGACATTACAAGAGGAAATCTTCAGAATTGAAAGTGCCACTACTGATAACGACGCTTGACTTGATGTCAAAGTTAAAGGTTTCTTCGAATCAGGTTTCTTTGAAGTGAATGTTTTTAATCGAAATACCAAAATTTGCCCGAGAAGCATACCCGTTTCCTACAGATATCATGAGTTCATAGATGAACTGAAATACGAGCAAGCGATAATCGAAATCGAGAAATGATCGCTGAACTATATTTGTTGAAACAAGTTTTTCAAATACGTTATCGACGGCAAAGTTTACATAAAACTTTCCGTAAAGGCCCGGGAGAAAAATTATTTTAAGGCGAAAAATTTTGGACCCCGTTTTTTGTCTTTAAACTGTGTGAAAACTTCAGTGGGATTGCTTTGTTTTTTGCGGTACTTTGCAACATAAAAATGATTCAAATTAATACATAGAGAGAAAAAATTCCTAGCAGGAAATTGGGAAAAAAGTAATTGTAAGATTTCCTAGTAGGATTTGTGAGAAAAACAGTCAAAAGTTTTTTTCCGAGCGGGAAATTACGGAAAAGCGGGCGAAGTGTTTTTCCGAGCAGGAAATTACGGAAAAGCGGGTGAACGTTTTTTTCCGAGCAGGAAATTACTGAAAAGTGGGTGAAAGTTTTTTCCGAGCAAGAAATTACGGAAAAGCGGGTTTTAGTAAGATAATCAGGAATCCTAATGAGATTAGTAGGAATCGTTGCACCGGGTTTGATGTCAATTGGAGATCTTATAAACTATTGAAATGGTATTTCGTTCTTTGATTGTATTTTTTGTCGAGGTCAGCTAATTTTGACATCAAACAACTAATATCGTGTAATTCAAACAACTTTGTAAGCCTAAACCCAATTTCAAGAAATGGCAAAAAATGTTTTATCTTTCATGTTATGATTAGTGATTTTTCCATCTACCTGTGTAACTAGTTTTAACAATTAACTAAAGTATTAATTAATTAAGAACAAGTAAATTTAAAAACGGTTTTCGTTTGGAATTTCTTGGTGAAATGAAACATGACACTGTTAAAAAGAAACAACTTTTTGGGAACTTTGGGAAGAAATTTGAAGAAATTTTGGGGAAGATAATTTTTAGAACTATTCTTTTTGTTTCAACCGATTGCTTACCAGAGCTGTCAAGTTAATTTTATAATACGCGGGATATTTTAATTGATAAGTTTTTAGCCCACACTCTTACAAATGGAATCAGTAGAAGACAATTTTTTTCTCCTGGAATTTTATCAACTAATTGGCCTTTTAAATTTTTGTTAAACATATTAGCGATCCTCTTGGAGTGTTGCAAAAAAACAACGTTAATTTCTTTGAAAATTTAGGGACTTCAACAATTATAGTTTGCTATATTGATTATATTTGCTTTTTGTGTTATAATAACGTTACATCTGTTATGTGATAATTTTCCGGTGTTTGTGCTGGAGTAGTTTGTTGGTCGTCAGTGTTGTGGGAAGAAAACTGCAAAACCAGAGAATTACCTTTTACCTCGAACAGAAAAATGTGTCCCAAAAATTTCTCTTCTATTTGTTTGTTTCTAACGATTAATGGGTCGAAAACTCTTTCTGTTCATACGTGAAACATACATGATACCATAGAAATCACATTGTTTTTCGTACGCGATCCTTTTAAGAATTCAAAGGTACAATCAATTAAACATAACAAATAATTTTTGACCATGTTTAGTTTTCAATGTAGTCATATGTGATACTGCGTTAACTGCAAACACAGCTTGATTTGTTTTATAATAATTTCCCTAAAATTTCAAATAATAAGAAATAACAAATTTGATCCAGCGTTATTACTTTTGAAAGACGCCCTTGCCTTAAGCTGTACATTATTATTTACAAGATCGTGTTACCAATGTGATTTTATCTGGATTTGGAGAGTTAAAACTCACTTATTAACTGACTGGTGATCAGGATTTCTAAAAAAACTTTTCAATCTTTGTCTAATCGGTATCATGGACCAATAATCTCAAAACTAAAATGAAAATATTTAGATTCATCATCATCCCTCTTTTTTTTGTTTCATCATTATTCCCTTTTTTCGACAAATGGGGACTGGCGTTGGTAGCGCTCCTCGCTCATTGATCAGAAAAAGCTTTTGAATAACCCTTACCTGCCATTGAGCGAGTTGGCAATAAAATGTCGCCAAGCCGAGATTTTTTTCTCAATTTTTCCCCTTCGCATGCGATTAACTAGCTCGCGTTGCTCAGGCAAATGATATTCACTATTTTTACATGATAATGTCTCGATATCATGTGTCCGCGACTATGACAGGCTGCGATTTGGTCACCAAAATTTCCCCGTTGTTCCTTACATGGGTTGATTAAAGTCTAACACAGAAATGTTTTCTAGAATAGACCAATTTCTGTAGTACTCTTGCATTTTAACCCTGTTTCTTCCGTTTTCTCATCTAGTTTGGATTGAACATTTTAGTGACCAGTTATTTTAAATTTTAGAACGTCTACTTGCACTTCCTGTGAGCAATATACTACATCAACTTTCGTTTGAGAATTGGTGGTCTCCCTGGTGAATCCTGTCAGAGACATATTGTTAATATCATACCCTCCGACCACGTTTTTATCGTCGAAAATTTTGCATTTGTTTTTGAGTGATCATTATTGAAATCTCCACACATTAAATGCATGCGTTTTGAATTTAGTGTCATTTTTTTCAAAATGTACCTCAAAAGTTTTTGACAAAATTCGGATAAACTTGTATTGGGTTTGATGTATACAACAGTCAAAACCATTACTTTTTCCATAATTTTTGCTTTCAATTTTGATTGTTAGCAATTGACAGTTCCTACTAGGAAATTTCTGGAGATCCGTTTTCACGACATTTTTCCTCACAAAAATTGCAACTCCTCCTCCTTTTCCTATTTGCCGGTTGTTTGAGTCAAACAGCTGGTAACTACTGAGCGATAAACATTTGATCTTCCCGTCATCTTTGAACCACATTTCGGTTAGGCATATAGCCAATGGCTGTGTTTCTTCTCGCGCCGAAAAAGACTTTGAAGTCGTTTAAATTTTTATAGGTTGATCTGATGTTCTAAAACAAAATATTATTTTTGATCGTTTTAATAAGCCAAAGCTCTTAACTGAATTAGAACAGTTTTACCACTACTTTATTGTAAAATGAAACTCCCATGAAAAAAAGATTTCACAGTTTAACTTTACAATAAACGAGTGGTAAAGTGTTCTAATTCAGTGAAGAGCTTGCAATAATTTTTATTGTTTAAATTAGTACAAGTTCTTAACTGAATTAGAACACTTTTACCGCTGGTTTATTGTAAAGTTAAACTGTGAAATCTTTTTTTTCATGGGAGTTTCATTTTACAATAAAGTAGTGGTAAAACTGTTCTAATTCAGTTAAGAGCTTTGACTTATTAAAACGATCAAAAATAATATTTTGTTTTAGAACATCAGATCAACCTATAAGCTGGTTTACTGTAAAATGAACTCCATGCATTTTCTTTGATTTGTTAACCGTGTAAAAAAAGAACGCACAGGGAGTTTCATTTTACATTAAAAGAGTGATAAAAGTGTTCTAATTCAGTTAAGAGTTTTCACTGATTTAAACGATTAAAATATTTTTTTATTGCAGAACATTAGATCTGTCTATAAAATTTTAAACCATTTCGAAGTTTTTTTTGGCGAAAACAGAATCACAGCCATTGGCTATATACCTAACCGAAACTAGGCTCAAAGATGACAGCAACATCAAATGTTTATCGCTTAGTAGATACCAGCTGCTTGACAAAAACAACCTTTAAATAGGAAAAGGAGGAGGAGTTGCAATTTTTGTGAGGGAAAACGTGGTGAAAACGGTTCTGCAGAAATTTCCTAGTGAAAAATGTCAATTGCTATAAATCAAAATTGAAAGCAAAAAATATGGAAAAGATCTGGTTTTGACTGTTGTATACCTCAAACCGAAAAAAAGTTTAGCCGAGTTGTCAAAAACGTTTGAAGAACCTTTTGAAAAAATGACACTCAAGCCCAATGAGATGCATTTAATGTGTGGAGATTTAAATATTGATCACTCAAAAATAAATGCAAATTTTTTTACGTTAAAAAATGTCCTAGGTGGGTGCGATCTTAACAAAAAGTCTCTGACAGCATTAACCAGGGAGAACATCAATTCGTAAGCAAGAATTGATGTAGTTTATTGCTCAGAAAAAGTGCAGTTAGATGATCTAAAGTCTACAATAACTTATCACAACACTGTTCAAACTGAACTAGATGAGGAAACTAAATAAACAGGGTAAAAATGCAAGAGTGTTGCAGAAATTGTGCTATTCTCGAAAACCTTTTTGTATTAGAAAAACTAGTATTGAAATTCAAACACAATCCCAATGTTTTCAAGACAAATTTTGTCTCCTGGACTGGGACTCAGCATTTGAAAAATTTCAGCAAACTATCATTGATGAAAAAAAACGTTATGTACCAGAGAAGAAATCGGAGACTCTCAGACATAAGAGATGGATCGATACCACAGTTAAAAACCTTGCTGCAAAAAGCAAAAACTTTATCAAAGATAAATGCAACAAAAATGACAATAAGAAGAGATTTAATAGAATTAGGAAATTGCGAAAGAAAACAGTTGTCGAAAAAAGGAAAAACTTTTCACAAACGTTTTTAGTTATGAACGTAAAGGTTATTAATAAAATATTCTTGATACTATCAAAATGTTAGGAGGAGACACCTAAAAACAACAACAACCTACTTTATCGCAGGAAGAGACCGAAACTTTTAACCAGTTTTTCACCACCATTCGAAAAAAATAGCTGATAAACTGGGTCCTGAAAAAAAATAACATACAAATTACAAGCGTCAATATCAGATTTCTACACAAAATCAGAAAAATAGTTTTCTGTGGCAACCAAAAACGTGAAAAACAAAAACAGCTCAGATTATGACGAACGAAACAATTTGATACTCCGGAAAATAGTTTGCTGTTGTTCCGACTCCTACCTATTTGGTCAACAAATGTTTTAATGACAGCGTTTTCCCGAACTTCTTACCGTAATTATCCCACTGTATAAAAAAGGAGAACCTCTAATTGCTGAAACTTACAGACCGATCAGTTTGCTTCCAACAATAGGAAAATCTATTGAGAAATTGGTTCTAGAAGGAATGCTAAATTTTCTGGAAAATTCAAACTCTTAAACAAAATCAATTTGGGTTTAGGCCAAATAAGAGCACTGTTGAAGCCTTGGTATTTCTAATTGAGAGCGTCAGGCAAGATTGGGAGGATGGTATTGCAGAAACTAAAGCTATGTTCATCGATTTCTAAAAAGCGTTCGATACCGTTAAACACACAATCCTTTTTGGACAAACTAAACAACTTGGGACTGAGGAGTCACATGCAAAAATTTTTGAAATCTTATCTAGGCAATAGGCCACAAGGGGTAAATTCAGGAAATGTATACTCCAATTTCGCAGAAGTTGAGTATGAGGTATCAAAAGGATCAGTACTAGGACCACTTCTTTTTCTTGTGTATATAAACGACATAGGTGAGTACTGTAGTCTGAACTGTTTGACCTTATACGCTGACGATACTGTTGTTAAAAAGAAATGGAATCAACAACTGAAGATTTCAGCCAATTTTTGGACCTGGTTACTGATTACCTCATAAAAAACAAATTGACTATGAACTTAAAAAAAATTGCCTTGTGAACATGAAAGCCAGACGGTGAATTTCACAGCAACAAATAAAAAGCAAAAAGAGTCCAATCAAAACAACCTAAAACAGCAAACAAAAGCAGCGGCCTAAGTCCTAAAAATTAGGAGTGAGAGTACGAAAATGACTTAACTTCAATTTAAATTGCTGTCCTAAACTTGTTTTAGAAGTGCAACATATAAGTGCAAGAGAACTTAAGCGCAACTTAACTAATTTTAGGGACAATTTTTTCGTGGAGAGCTTGGAGTTTTTCGCTTTCTTTTTTTAACAAAACTCGACTGATCTCATAAAATTCAGAATAAGGTTTTGAGTTTTCCCCCTGATTTCTCCTACTATGATACGCCACGCATTCACACCATTGATCATAGTAATGGTACTGGTCTTTTCTAGTTTAGGACCTCTTGGACCTATTGGTGACCTGTCGAGTAGATTTGTTATAATGGTACATAATTCATACCATATGTGTTGCAGAGAAGTGTACATCCTACTCGAGAACAATTAATTATTAATTTGTGTTTTATTTGACGTTGAACGATCAGTAATGTATACCAATACTCTCCTAAATTTTAAGAAAACAATTAGACGGTTGTTGTGCTTGCTCCAAAATATTTTTGGTTGATTAAGGTAATGTAACTAGGAAAAAATGATTGATCTCAGTATCAGAACCTGTTATGATTACTACAGAACTTTTACGTTTTTTTAATGGTTACATGGAAATCTGTTTGATCCTCAAACCGGTTCATTAATCTTCGTTCGGCCTTAGCATCGTAAATTATAAATAACGGAAGGCCCTTTTATGTTGCCGGATTAAGCGAACAAGGCCTCAATACGGTTTATACACTCTTCTGAGACTTACATGGCGTCGCAGAACAGATTTCGTGCATTTTCTTAGTTTTGTCAATTTAATAACTGAATTTAACGTTTTGTGACCTTATGAAAAATTATGTTTCTCGGTTTATAAAATGTTTATTCGTCGAAGAGCTTACATTTGTATCATCATTGTATTGTATAAACGGAATTCTTTATTTTTTTTATGTTGGAAACTTTGAGCTCCATCATCATTAGTTGAAATTGGAACTATACTTCTCAAAGTTAAACAAAATAAAGTTAAATAGCGGCTAGTTGTTGAGCCATTCACCTCTGATTTTCCAGTTTTCATGTTTAGGTGACACATCGCCTACCTCAACCAGAAAACACAAAAGAGCAACAAACAACAACAACACAACAACCACCTCAAGTGACTTCCCAAATACTCTTGTCCAAAATGGCCCCTCTTCCATAATCAACAGGAACAAACACCTCCATGGGGGCGTAGGGGGACACCACACGGGGGTAATTGATGGGTCACTGTCCAATCACGTCGCGGGACTGGGTCCAAATGTGAACAATAATCATGTGTCTCTTTTGATCACACCTGCTACTCCTAGCAGAGTTGCGGGATTCCAGGCGCATAACTCGGTTACACGTTAGTGCTCACAAGTCCATGAACCCGTTTTAAGGGTGACGTTAAGGAAAACATCAATCAGTTTTCGTCGTTCATAGAATATTGTAGTATTTCAATTCGTACGAAATATTTTTATGTCGTTCTACTCAGTGCCAGAAATCATTAATTTTCTTGTTAGAAACTTTGTTACGATGTCAGAGTTGACTGCTTGGCTGATTAAGTAAAATAAGTTGGTGACAGCTCCGCTATTTCGTCTTTGTAAATTAAATTATTGTGTGCAAACTGTTGATTGCATAGTTCTTCTGGTATTTAATAAGAATATCTCTTTTTAACCATGCATGGTTGTACTAAAAGCCTTTCATCGGGGATTATTTCTCAGTTAAATTTTAATATGTGATAACCCAGGGACGAGGGTAAGATAAGAGGTAACTGATGTCGGCGAGTTAGAAAATTCACCGCAATTTTCTTACATAATTTTGCGGTGAACATTCTAACTGGCCAGCACCGGTTACCGCTTGTCTTACATAATTTTGCGTTTCTAAGCGTAGATTTTTACATAAAAGTAGCCCTTCGACGCATTGCTCTCACGCTGTTTCAATGCATAAACATCTGTTTGCGAGACGCAAACCACTACTCTCCAAAATGCTTGTCACCTCTTCTACAACTCTACAACGATAACTTAGGTTTCCTAAACAATGTATTTTTTATAAACCGGACACTAACTTTAGTTAACTTTGAGTTTCTGAACGTAGATCTTATAAGATCATTGCTTAGAAAAGCAAAATTATGTAAGATCAACGCTAAATTTAACGCAAAATTACTTAAGATCTTGCGCTTAGAAACGCAAAGTTTTATAAGATTGACTCGTAGAAACCGCAAACGTTCTTTTCCACGTCTGAAGCGTAGATATTACACAAATTGGATCTATTCTGTTTCGGTCCCCTAGTGTTTTGTACGCCCCAGTTACAAATTATATGTTGTTATATAGCGCATTACAATGTAAAATATGTAAAAAAATAGCACGCGCGCTTGGAGGGCGTAAAAATACAAGCCCACTAAGCTGGGAGAACAGGTTAGATCCCATAAATTTACCGCATTCACAGCCAATCTTAGATAATTTGGCATTTCTTAGTGTTGATCCTCATGTCTTTATGAAGTTGCTCAACTGGAATTTTGATTCGCCATAGAGAGAATTTAGTGATATTGTCTTAATTTGCAAATTGAATTAACTGAGATTGCAAATCGGCGGTTATATCAGAAATCTTGTCAAGTCTCGAGTTCGAGGTATTAATTTCATGCAACAGAAGTGTAATGCAATTATTTTTATTGTGTCTGTCTTCTTCGATGCATTTTTTCCTCCGCCGTTTTGACTTATTGAGTGACTTTTACGTTCTTGATATTTTTTCATTTTTTATGACCTGAATTGCTTTCTCAATCGCAAGTTTAAGCAGCTGACCTTAAATAGGGGTACTTTACTTGAAAATTTCAACTGACAAGGAGGTCAAATTTGTTTTAAGTCTTTAAATTTTACTAGTGGTGTTTTATAAGCTCTAGAAACATCGTTTAGGGTCATTAGTGTATATTTATTCCCCGAAATAGCGCCCCGGGTAGAGACAGTCTACAAACTAATTGAGCCCCCTGACGTTCGTGAGAAATTCGGTTGACGTTATTCTCTTTTGCTTAACGCATTCAACTATGTTATTTTTTTTCGATACCTGCTGTGATGACGACTTTGCTTTCTCGTGAACCACTTAACATCACTGATGAAGAAGTGCTAATTATCGGCGTATCATCGACAAAGTGTCTTAAGGAGCTCTTCAGGGAAATGAGAGGCTTCGATACTATTTGATTTTTGGATAGATTATTCTCAAAGTTCTTTTCTTTAAAATTTTTCAAAACTAGCAAATATAGTGAAAATTAATTGTAAAGATCATTTGTAAAGATCAATTAACTGTAATGCTACGTTGAAAACTGATTTTTTGCGTCATTCCTAATTTGTAAAGGCTCAGCTTCAATCATAAATTTAATATCATGCTACTTCCGGTTTCTGCAAAATCTTGGAAAATTAAAAAAGATTTTCCAAGGTTTTGTGAAAGAAAAGATTCGCGATAATTTTGTCGACGGCTGCTGATCTTGTTTTTGCGATTTTTCAGAAAAGTTTTCATCGTATACAAGCTTAAGCTTTTTTAAGAAAAGATTTTAAAATTTTTGTCACGTTTTGATCACAAAGGTGAAACGCATGTTACACGCAATTTACTCATACGCAAATTATGCTGCTCAAACTACACAATGTTCTCTTTTTCCAGCTATTTCATGTCTGTTTTTTTGCAAATATTTTTTCATTTCCCTATTTGCAGGGAAAATTGAAATACCAATTTCTTGTTACATGCATTTTTGAAGTGCTATTTATTGTGTTCAGTCTTTCTAATTTACTTTTTTAAAGAAAAATGAAATTCACTGCACCTTAATTTGGTGCAAATATCCTCCATCTCTTACATTTTTCGTAGAAACCTCACTCTTTAGAATCAGTTATACAAATTTCTCCGTTTGTTCATGATTGTAGTTTTCGTTCAAATATTTTTCTGAAATGAGTTACTAAGCTGAACCTTTTAATTTCGCGAATTAAAATTTGATGTGAGGAACAGTTTTGGCATAGAAATGTTAGATGTTAACTTTTTTCAAGCACAACGGTACATAATTGTGTAGGATAAGTTATTGCTCGTAGGATACTAACTTTTCTGATGAAGATGATCGTTTCTCTCTGAATTAATAAGACTGAATTTCTTGTTGATCTCATTATCTGACTTACTGAAAAAAGTACACTTTTAGAATTATAATTATGCACTATACTGCTTTATTTAGTGTTCATACGTGTTTACAGTGTCGACGGCGAAACATGAAGTTGTCTACAAAAACCCTTCCAAACTCAAACTGGCGGAATTTGAGAAAATAGTCCCCCCAAAACCTGTCAACTTCCACTTGGGCGAAGTGACTCCAAACAGCGACGAATCAGATTTTGAAGACGAAGACCTCACAACTGAATTGCGAGACAACCCGAGTGACCTAAATGAAAATTTCACGCCTCTTTTTGTCATTGATGACGTAATTAACCCAAAACAGCGAAAGTTTGGAAGTTTTCGGCTAAGCGACTCTGACGATGAGCCGTTTAGCTACTTCCGACACAGAGCAATTTCAAATAATTCAGAAGGTAATGAAGATACATACATTTGCAGTTCCAATTTCAAGAGCCCGGAGAAAACAGACGCTGGTCCCCTCAATGACTCATTAATGACCGGTGGTAACCTTTACCCCCCAAAATTACACCCCAGCATGAGTACCCATTCCTTATCAATATCCAATTTGCCTCAGGTAAAACAGAAACGGCTTGAATTTATGCTCAATGGCCGAACACAAAAAATCAGCGGTTCAACTAGCAGAATCGCCGATAAACCGATTTTGACAACATTGGAGGTTATTCCGGCTAATGAGCGAAAGACAAATTCTTTAACGCCGTCCGGTCAGCCAATCAAAAATCATATATCCTTTTCGGACGAGTGTGATAATCAACCAATCAGAGCGAAGCAACAAAAGTTGTTCACAAGTGTCGTTGACGTCACTGATGAAAATGGCGCGCATATGCGAAATGAAGACTTTCTTCAACCCGGTTCTGCAAACCACAGGCTCAAAGTTCAACTTACAGTTCCCGAAAATTCTCCAAATCGAGGGAAGAATTCGGGGAAGTCAACAGACAGGTCCCAGTATAGATCGAGAAATGCCAAACTAGAGAGTAATAATAATAAGTTCATTAGTTTGCAGGAAGAAAGGAGCGCGGTGTCTAGTAAAGAGACTTATTTGTAATATAATGTTGTTGTTGATTGTTTGTATAACCAGTTAGTAGAGAGTTTTTTTGCTCATTTTCAAATTCATTGTACATTGTCAGAATAAATACACGTGTTTACATAGTTTTCTTTATCTTTAGAGCAATTTTTTTCGTGAGACTGTACGAACGATACTCGAACCGCGACAATTGACATGTGCCATATAGCATCCCAGTTTGCTCGAACTTAAAGAAATTGTTAAAGCCGTTGATAAAAACTGTCACGAGCAACATTTTAACGTTTATGTAAAAAAATACCTTAGAAGATTTGGAAAATTTTATAAGGGTGTTTGAACGGTGCCGTACTAAGTTTAGTATCTTTTTCATAGCAGCCAATTAGCTCTATCCACTGATGAAAAAGCGCGATGAAAAATGAACTTGAAAAGTGATGTCGGTAACTTTTCCGTATCCAAATACAGCAAAAAATGTTTCTTTTTGCTACAGTTAATATGGGCACTCTCCACTGTTCATTCCAGTTCACATTCCAGTGTTCGTGGATGTAGGATAGTTGACAAAGAAGTTAAAATTTTCTTGTTGTTTCTCAGTTTGGGATCCAATTGAGGAGTTACAGGGAAAATTGATCTCGCCAAGTCATAGGAGCAAAACAGGGTGGTGAAAACAATCCGGACCTGAGTCTCATGATATTTCAGTACTGAATCATAAAAAATTTACTATGATTTTTACTACGGCCAGAGATCTGAGCATGGTACTTCTTAGACATTTCATAGTAAAATTCCTTGTACTCTATGTGTAGAGAACACGTTTCTAGTAATGTAAATTCAGTAAGATTTTGTAAAGTTCAATCTCTTTTATCGGAGTGTTACTGTTTTACACGTGTTATTTGAACAAAGTCAAGTTCCCACTTTTTTGGCGGGAAGAGTTTGAACTTTTCTAATATTGGCTTTGGCCATCTTGAATTGATGCATCATCAACAGGCTCCGTGGAGAGGAAGCCCATAAATTAAACAAAAGAAGGGGTGAATGATGTAACCAAGAGACCAGAGGGTAGCTCGCGTTGCCTAGATTTCCGTTCCGAGAAAAAAGTGAGCAAAAAACGGCTAATCAGTCAAAACACGTGCGAAGCCGACAACGGGGCGGAAGTACGTACGGTAAGCCGTTTTTACCTTGACAACGCGTACAAATCCATCTTTTCTAGGCGACGTTTCCAAAATTCGTCCCAGAGGCCATATCCCACGCGGAGTGAGGCCTTTGAAGATCCAGACCAGGTCATTGACTTTCAACGAATCACCCTGTTCGGACCATTTGCTTCGCTTTGTTAAAGTGGTAAGGTACTCTTTAACTAAGCGTCGCCAGAAGTGGTTCATAAGCTGCTGCAAGTTTTCCACGACTTGAAGGATACTGGCATGGTTGATGAAAAGTCTCCTGGTGGCAGTGAATTGTAAGGTCTCTGCACCAAAAAAATGATTTGGGGTGAAGGGTTCTTCCTTGTCTGGTACGTCAGCCACATGAGTAAGTGGTCAAGAGTTCAGCATACTTTCGGTATCAACCATGATGGCGTGGAATACATCTGTAAGCCTCTTGCTTTCTAGAATGATCAAAATGATCCGTTTAGCATTTTGGATCAAACGTTTCCACGCACCACCAAAATGTGGTCCGTATGGAGGGTTAAATTTCCAAACTATGGTCTTTATAAGAAGTTCAGAGGCAACGCGTTGATTGTCGAGACTACGTACGCATCGCTTCAATTCTTCGTTTGCTCTGACAAATGTTTTGCTGTTGTTGTGTCTTAGAAAAAGTTTTGGTTGACATCTTCGTGATGCAAAACGTCGGAGGGCGTTGAGAAAAAAGTTCGTGTTTAATTCAGGGATTGACTCAAGACGTGTGGCACGTGTGACCATGCATGTGAGAATGAGGCCGTAGTACTTGGTGAGTTTGTATTTGGTGTCTTCGATATAGAAATGTAAGAAAAAATCAATTCCCGTGTTAACGAATGGGAATTGCTTGAGAGCATCAGGAAACCAGCACACTGGTAGCGGAGTCATTAGGGGCTGGATATTTTGGGCAGCAAAACGGCGGCACATTAAACATCGGAATCGGATGCTTAACAAAGTTTATCTGAGGCCGATAACGACGTATTGCTGATGACCGAAAGCTTTGACGGCTTTGGTACCTTGGTGTATACAAATGCGATGCGCATGATCAAGATACAGGCGTGTTATTGAGTCTTTGGCATGAAGAATTGTTGGCAATTTAGCTAATTGTAACTCTTCAGGAGCAAATTGTAATCAACCTCGTGATCTAAGTATTCCGTATTTGTCTAAGTACGTGTTAAGGGATCGAATCTTGCATTTAGAGTCTAGTTTACGTCCTCATTTTAGCGAGTGAATAGCTGAATGGAAAACTTTTTCCTGTGAAATTCGAATTAAGTGACTGTGTGCTTTGTTGAGGGTGTCTGAGGAAAACTTTTTCAGCGGCTTTTCTCAGTCCTTCCTTTGTTTCTTTGATGTTATTGATTAGAAGAGTCGGCGTTCTAAAATTTTTTTCTCTGTGAAATTGTGGTTCTTGAAATTTGGTTCTGACATCTTGAAAATGTTCAGTGCGATTTGGCAGCTCTGAGTGTTTTTCTTTATCATCTTGTTGTTTTGATCTCTTTCTCTTTTTCGAGTTCTTTCTTAATTAGAGATAGGTAAAAACGGCATGAAAATTTCTTCGCGGCGCAACTTTTATGAATTAAGGGAGATGCCTAACACCAATCCAATTAGACCTAAAAATGTGTTTTTGGTTTGATAATTGTACCCAAAGCAAATTCCTCCAAAAAGAGTCACACTATATTATTGAAGCTTTATATCTAAATTTATGATTTTTAGTTTGAGAAAAACGAACAACTATTGAACTTGTGAGCGTAGACCACTTCTTTTCTCAACAGACTCAAATAATTGCTAGTTTTGTTTATAACTTTTAGAAATTTTTGACCAATAAACTTAGGATGACTAAATAATTGTTACATTAGACCAAGGACTTTTGCTTTTGTTAGTCGCTCACGATTGAATTCCAGATGTTTTTTTTATACTTCAAGTGAACTATACGCTAACCAATTGTGTCTGAGGCAAGGAGTAGATAATAAGCTTTAGTTAATTCGTTTTCAGGAAAAGGCAATGCGTTCAGGCAACACGAGCTACTGAACACCAATTAGGTAGCTTACAAAGAAACATTTTTGTAGTGAGATTTTTTCCGTTGAACAGTTTCTTTTTTTTGTCGTTTTGAACATCAAATTTTCGGAATCTTTTATGTGAAGGTAACATATTAAACTAGTCTTTAATCATCAATCTTCATCAACTTTTAAGGTGACGTCTGAAACCAGTTTTGCTACTGTGATAGTTGGTGGCTTCTGTGACCTATGGAAAAATCTTCGTTCATCTTATTGTTAACGTCTAAAACCGTGGAAAAAGGGGCTTCAACTGTAACTGCTCAGACAGAAGACAAATTTAAAAAAATCAGACAGAAGACAAATTCAAACAGTTTCTTTTATTTTTGTTGTTTCGAACATCAAATTTTCGGAATCTTTTATGTGAAGGTAACATATTAAACTAGTCTTTAATCATCAATCTTCATCAACTTTTAAGGTGACGTCTGAAACCAGTTTTGCTACTGTGACAGTTGGTGGCTACTGTGACCTATGGAAAAAACTTCGTTCATCTTATTGTTAACGTCTAAAACCGTGGAAAAAGAGGCTTCAACTGTAACTGCTCAGACAGAAGACAAATTTTAAAAAATCTGAGCTTGTAGAAGCTATGTTGCCATAAGTATTGATCAAGATTTTGGAAAATTGCAGGGAGCGTACAAAATGATCTTGCTTATCAGCTTGCTTTTTGATCAATTGTTTTTAAATATTCTGGCTCATAGAGCTTTCACTTATCAATGACTTTGCAAAAAATGCAAAACATTTTTTTTGTTTTGCTTAATGAATTTATTGCTGCTGTTTTAAACTAGCAAAGAGATTTTTTTCCAGTAAAAGTGCAGCCATTCATCTAGAAAGAAAAAGGGAAGTTGTAAGGAAAGTTGAAAAAGATTCCAACAAACTTTTTTGTTATCAAGCGTGTCTTTTTCAAACCAGATAAAACGACACTCGATTTTTGTTTTGCTGCGTCTGAGTTTTAACTGTTATCAACTCTTTTTTTTATCGAACAGTTGCAAAACAATCAGTAATTTTTTGTCCAAAATTTGAAAAGTTTCCAGAACTTTCAGAGAACTAAGAGTTGCTTCTTTGCTCCAGCTATGCTGAGAAAAATTCCAGTTTTTGAATCAATGTTTTTTAAAGGAGGAACGGGAATTCTTAGGTAACGTCTGAGCCCTAGGGCGATCATCTGTGGTAACGTCTGCAGCCAAAAACAAATGCCATGGCCTTCTCTAGGTGACTACTGAAACCTATATTTTCCAAAAAAAATGTCACAGTTCAGATTTGATTTTTTTTGGTATAGTAAAGAAATGTCGTCAAAGAACATCGATTATCATAGAATACCCATTGTCATAGAACACCAACAAGACAAAATTCCGCCAAATCTTTTAGAATTCCAGTAACTGTGTAAATTAGAATTCCACCACTAATTTGTCATCAATAAACTCAAATTATATTCAATAGAGCGGGCGAAAAAAAGGGGATGCTTCTGAGCAAGAAGAATATGTTTATCAGAAGGATTGCAAAAAAAATTGCAAAGAAGATCACCAAAAAACTATGTACTCTATGTGAAGAGAACACGTTTCTAGAAATGTAAGTTCAGTAAGATATTGTAAAGTTCAGTCTCCTTTATCGGAGTGTTACTGTTTTACACGTGTTATTTGGACGAAGTCAAGTTCCCACTCTTTGGCGGGAAGAGTTTCAACCTTTCTAATATCGATTTTGGCCATCTTGAAATGATGCATCATCAAAATTCCTAGTAAAATTCGGAGCTTATTATGAACATATCTACTTCAAATCTGTATCTACCACGGACATTATGATTTTTTGTCTGTTTTTGAGCTGAACAGATGAAGAATCGTCATGAACGGGACTTGGAAAAAACTTGATAGGCAATCGCAAATGTTAATTATCGAAAACTATAGTTAAATAAGGTAGCACATGAAAAAATTGTCAAAAAGAGTTAATTATTTGTAGTAACTACTGTCAAATAATTTTTTACTGCAGTTCACATTTGCAATCGCAGTTCACGATTATATTCTCTGTTTTGCATTGGCATTCGCAGTTTGTTTAGCACTGCAGCTGGCATCCATTTCCACAACTGAGTTCTCACATTCGAAGTCCATAATCTGGGTTCCTTTTCCAGAGTTACCAGTCAAGATGGGACACTCTTCCTCCTGGCTCGATATGAACATCTTCCATCATCACCAGTTCGCCCATCTCTGAACCCAGACTTTATCACCTGCCTCCACCTCGCATGTGGCAACTTTCCTTTGTCAGCACAGATTTTCATCGGATCCAACAGAAAATGAATAAAAATTTCCAGATTTAAAAAACTTCCTTAAGCAAATCCAACGCAGAACAATTTTTTTAAAGATATTTCAACTTTTCCTACAATTTTCTTTATATCTGCGAAAATTACTCGGTGGTTGGGGAGTGGGGTGGGGGTGGGTTATTCCCGACTTTGTATATAGAACAGAGATTAAAAGATAACTACGGTTTTCACTTTTGCACTTCTGTAAAAGGTTTTAACTCATTTGAACCCTCCTTTCCCCCACTCCGCCCCACGCCACCACCACAACCATTTCGCGACCATATATCCACTCTGTTTGGAGCTTTGCACTCTTTGCTTGACTGTTGGATTCGCAATTGCATGCTCTCATGCATCATGAACAATTTCTGATTTTCGGAACCTTCTTTTTAAATGAAATTTTTATGAAAATAATAAGAAATCATAGTGTTCATTGAAAGTTCATCAAAAATTTTTATCAAAAATCATAAAAAACGATTCTGATTTTATTATGAACATACTGCAACAGAAAGAACTCATAGACTACCAAGGCTCAGTACTGTTTTAATCTCTTACTTTTAGAGTAGCGTGAACCAGTACTGATATACTATGGCACTCGGGTTGGTTGTGGTTATTACTACCACTTTTATTTTCATCATCATCATTATTATTTTATTATTATTATTATTATTATTATTTTTATTATTATTATTATCATCATCATCATTATTAGTTTTATTATTATTATTTTTATTATTATTATTATTATTTTTTTTATAACTATTATTATAATTATTATACCGGTCTAGCCGCATCATTAAAATTTCACTTGTAACCAAGCTCTAAAAGTATCTACTATTCTATGTGTAAACACTTATGATATATAACTAACTGTATTGTACATATGATATCTCCGAAAGGAGTTTGAGTTGTTGTTCATTTTCACGCCTGCAAACAAGCAGGTAACTTAACGTGGTGTTGAGTCAACACGTCTGCTAAGTGCAGAGGAAATTAAATTGTCATAGAAAACAGTCACTCGTGACCAAGAATATAGTGTTGAACTCAATTCTTTTCAAAAACAAAAGTTCACAATTAGTTCCAACTGGAGTTATCAAGATCAGATAGTATTCGAGAACAACTTTGCCGAACTCTCCGCTCGGTCAATTCTAACAAATATTAGAGACAGACCTTGGGATCATAGTTTAGTTGACACTCCAAGCGGATACATGGCGTGGGGACAAAATGCGCGGGACCAAATGGCGCAGTCACAAAAAACTCCACTCGGAATCCCCGTATTTTGGGAGTCAGGGGCAATTCACCCGACAGAATGGAGTACGTGGTTTGGTACATTAAAAATGGCCAAAATGACCAGAGACAACCTATAAACTGACAAACTGTTGAAACTCAAACCGACAAGAGTGGATTTATTCTACCCAACTCTCCCAACTTACGAAGAAGCCTTCGATGGAGAAACAGAAGACGACGAAAGACAGAGGGAACAACGAAATGAACGTAGAAAAATGGACTGGGAGAATGAGTGTAAACAAATGGAGCAAAGAGGACCGATGATAGACAGAATACCCTGGGTCGAGGAAGACCTAAAGGTCAAAAACCTGGTATATCTTTCCCTAGGATCAGAAGGCAGCAGAACATATTATCAAAGAAACCCGCATACAAGAATAGAACGTTGCACAACTAATGAATTAGTTCACGAACTGGCACTTACATTCACCAGACCAGGAAACACAACATTCGACCGCTTCTGTGGTACGGTTGTACCCTATTTAGTTCAAATTGTCGCACTTATGTACTAGATCTGTATCAGTTTGCCCTTTCTTAATTAGAAGTAAATGTTCACATATTCTAAGTTTGCCTCCGACTAATAAGTCAAGTTTTCATTTGTTCACATAACCTATTTTCATAATCCTGTTATTCCTTTAACTTTCACTAATAAATTCAGTTGCTTCATTCTACTCTGTTTTCCAATAAGCAGAATCCGAGTGGATTCCAGAAGGATATCCATAGCGGATAAAACGCGGCTACATTCGTAGCTCATTTGTCAGAAAAATCTATAAGTGGTAATCCCAATCATTAGTAAAAGTGTGGATTCGCACCACGAATCCCTAACTACAATTTCTATCGGATTTGTGGCTCAAATACGTATACCCACAAAGGAGGATATCACATGGCGCAGTCAAACACTAAAGAACGAGCACTCCTGGCAATTGAACCTTTTTGGGACAAGCCGACACTGGAGCCACCCTTGCAATGGGACCGCTGGCAGATCATGCTGAAATTGGCTGTCATGGCCAAAGAAGGTATATCGATTGACATCCTACTCGAAGACCCCCCAGAAAAGACCACACTCCCCCTGAATCCATATACGAGGATGACGTTGAAAACAGCTTTTTTCAGAGCGAAGGAGACGAAGGATCCGAAATGAACAACTGAAGAACTCCTGGTTGAATCGTTGTCAAAAAATAGAACTTGTGGGAATATTGTGTGGCGAGAAACCTTGGAAATACTGCGATACCATAGTGGTCTCTTTGACATACCTTAGTCCGGGAATGGAAGGCAGACGAATATTCGGTTCTCAAGAACCGAACATCCAAATAGATCAAGTAACAACAAAAAATCTCTGGGAATGTCTCGATAGAGTGTTTACGAAACAACGTAACATCACTTTTGACCGGTATACATTTCTTACAAGGAAACAATTGAAGGGTGAACTGGTGGAAAAAATCTACGGTTTCCTTCGAGAATTGTCACACAACTGTGACCTAGGAAGCCACGAGGAGTCAATCATTCGCGATGTCTTCAACGCAAACATGCAAAATGGCAAAATTCAAAGGAAATTGTTAAAGGAGACCAGAACGGCGAAGAAAGCGCTTGAAATTTCTATGAACATTGAGGTGGGAATACAAAATCAACTGAAAATATATGGAATCTCAGCCCAATCGACAACAAACAAAATTACAAGCGCGACAGTGAATAATGTGCAAGGATCGTGGAATAGAACGCGTAGACTAATCATTTCGTCAAGTCAACAATCTGTCCAAATTGTGGCTATGGAAGGTCACAATCACATAGACAAAACTGCCCCGCCTGGGGAAAGAAGTGTAAAAACTGCGGTATTGCTAACCATTTTGCAAAGGTCTGTCGAAAATCAAAACCTCAATATAAACCGAAGCCAAGAGTCAATAACGTCGACGATTCCGTTTCTGAATCGGCCACAGTGGGTATGTCTGCAACCGCGTTGGAACAAGTCAATAACATAGATAGGCTACTCCAATGCCACAACATCTATGATGCCAATTATAACTGTGATTATGACAACTACAATGATAATTGTGACAACTACAATGATAATTGGGTGGCGACGATTGCATACAAAAGCGAAACACGAGAGCTAGAACCGGTGAATTTGGAAATTTGTGTTGGAATTACAGGGACTAAAGCATTGCTGGATTCGGGGAGTGTGTGTACGATCATCAATAAGAGTCTTGCAAACACGGTGGTATCTGAGTGTGATAAGAGCTATTGGGTACTGTCGCCGGAGATACATGACTTGAAAACTTTCTCAAATGATATAATCAAGATCATTGGAGTAATCAATACGTCAATCAAATGCAATGATTGCACTGCCACAAACCATGAAGATGGCAAACCAGGAAGATGGCCATCAACCGATTATTGGACGAGACATCTTCTCAAAACTAGGCTTCTCTCTCTCACACAGCTAAAATAAGTAGCAAATATTGATCAAAATCAGTGTCTAATCAAGAAACAAATTGCATTTGATTTTCCGGGTCTCATCACAAGAATCGGTAAATTTTTAAACACTCAGTCAAATCCACTTTTCCACATTTCACAAACAATTTACACCTACTCATTAAAATGGACGACGAGTCCCAATTAATTTACAACCATTAGGAAACGTAGAACTTAAAAAATTACTTGATGAAAAACACATTATAAAGTTAAACAGCTGTTCTGATAAAAATTTCATCTCACCTTTAGTTATCACAGTAAAACGAGAAAAATTTGTTAAACTTGCCTTAGACTCCAAGATTTTGAATAAATCTATCTACAAAAATAAATACCAAATGCCAAATATTGTTAACCTAATCGACACAATTCAACAAAATTTAAATACAAACGCATCACAGGAGACAGCATATTTTTCTACCTTGGATTTGAAATACGCACACAGTCAACCTAATTTAGACCGGGAAACGGCCCGGCATTGCAATTTCAATTTTATTAGTGGCGAGGGAACTGGTACATCTCGTTTTATTACCGGTTTCTACGGGTTAACTGAAATGCCTGCGGCATTCCAGAAAGTAATGGGTTATACGCTAGTTGGAATTCAGAAAACTCATTGCTTTCTGGACGATATTATTATTGTTAGTCGTGGTTCAAAGGAAGAACACGTAAAGTCAGTCTACAAATGTCTAAAAAAATTAGATGAGGATAATTTAAGAATAAATTTACCTAAGTGTCACTTTGCAAAAACAGAAATTGAATGGCTAGGACACAATTTCACTCAGTCAGGAATCGCACCACTTGAATCAAAAACAGCAGCAATTCTAAATTTATCAGCACCTAAAAATTTAAAACAATTGCGTTCCTTTCTAGGTTCTGTTCATTACTTAGGCAAATTCATCCCTAATCTCTCACAGTTATGTCATCCCCTTCGGCCATTACTTAAAAAGAACACAAAATTCGTCTGGAATGACGAACATGAAACTCACTTTCAATCAATTAAAAACAAAGTTGCAAACGCAACGGAAAATACGCATTATAACCCTCACTTGGAAACGCGGATCAAGTGCGACGCATCTCGGGCGGGATTAGGAGCAGCATTGAAACAACGCACGCTTAACTTTCTAGGTTCTGTTCATTACTTAGGCAAATTCATCCCTAATTTCTCACAGATATGTCATCCCCTTCGGCCATTACTTAAAAAGAACACAAAATTTGTCTGAAATGACGAACATGAAAATCACTTTCAATCAATTAAAAACAAAGTTGCAAACGCAACGGAAAATACGCATTATAACCCTCACTTGGAAACGCGGATCAAATGCGACGCATCTCGGGCGGGATTAGGAGCAGCATTAGAACAACGCACGCTTACCGGTTGGCATACAGTAGCAATCGCGTCACGTTTCCTTAGCTCAAATGAGGAACGGTATAGTGTTAATGAACTGGAATTCTTAGGGGCTGTGTGGTCCGTTGAATATTTTATATTTTACTTATTTGGCAAATCTTTCACCATCATCACTGATCATCGAGCATTACTTTCAATTATGAAAGAACACCGGTCCAACAAATCCTGTAATAGTCGTTTAACCCGCTGGGTAGACCGTCTTTACCTTTTGCTTTTAATATCAAACATATACCAGGGGCAAAAATGGGGCTGATAGTTTATATTTCTCGCCAACCAAATCAAGAAGCAAAAGTTACCAACAAATACGATGAGGAATTTGCGGTAGCAACAATTACCCGCATTCGTGAACCTATTGCAGCTATTTATGTAAATACCACACAAAACTGCCAATCACAGCACTTTAACAGCGTCAATTACACGCATTCCACTCGTGACTCGCATCCTCGCTTAACGAACTATTCAAATTTGCTTTCTGCCATTAATCAAAACAAGGCTCAGTTGCTTCTCCAAAACTCTGCAAACGGAGCTCAAATCCCGCATACTACAAATTTTGCTCCACTTTCAAATCGAATAGACGCCAACTCTAAAATTGTCTCAGCCTCAAAACAAATACACTCAATTTCTTCCAAAACAATGAGCAGCACCAACTCGAAACCTCAAACCCCTCCTACCCACAGCAGGGTTACATTCCAATCCACCCCAAACTAGGCGGCAAACACGACGAGGTCCTCAAACGAAGGTCCGATTTCTCCCAATCTCGAACTGTCTATGCAGGAAGTTTTTGAAAACAACTTAAATCAGTTGTTTAATAAGGGATTTCTCTCTGTATTGACCAGTAAGGACGCGGTACTTAAAGAACTGCGTGATTGCATCTTACAGAACGACCCCCAACGGTGCAAAGAGGTAAACCCCTACTTCTACTCCTACTGGCGTGATCTTCATGTGCGATCGGGTTGTGTGTGCGTGGACGAACGGGTGGCAATCCCGCACTCAATGCAGGAAGCAGTTCTTGAAAGCCTACATCTCACACAACCCGGCAGTTGGTATATGATAACTCTCGGTCAGTTCGAGTTCTGGCCATACATGCATCGGGAAATACTGAACAAGGCTGCCCAATGCAAACCTTGTACTGATATTGGTAAGAATCTTAAACCAGTTGTTCCAGCGACAAAATGGAAACCTTTGATAAACCAATGGACCAAACGTCATTAAGTTCTTAGACGACTACATTCGCATACACGGTGTCCCACGTAATATTAGATTAGATCAAGCACGCTGTTTAATAGGTTATAAAGTAAGGAATTACTGTAAACAACACAATATGACCATTATCACTGCCCCTGCAAATGACCATAGAGCTATTGGATTAGTGGAGCGTTTGATACAAACTAATAAAAGACGCTTAGGCTGCATGAAATTAGATAGTAGAAATATCACATTTACAATAAAAGAAGCAATAAAGTCAATAGTATATCAATTGAGTATATGCAAACAAAAGACCACAAATGTAACACCTTTCCAAGCACATTTCGGAAGAAAGCCTAACACACCATTACGTAATATAAGTACAAGTCCAAAGTCAACTAATCTTTCATATGAAAACATCCTTCACCACTAATTAGATGCCGATACGGTTCCCGTTGAAGACTATCTTGATGATAATGGTTGGGTGAGCGGTGGTCGAAGTGATTTGCTCATCGAAGAGGCCATGTAAAAGGCGCAGGTGGATGCGGGACGCTGGTACAACGGGGAACAGACCAAGTTAATCTCCCGATTCATCAAACACCCGAAGCTGAACAACCCCACACCACGATCAGAGAAGTCACTCGATTTGAAGTTGGCACGGAAGGTGACGAAACGCTCAAAGAGAGATCTTCGTGGTTTATGGGAAATTTTGACTCCTGTTAGCACGGTAGTCCGCACTGGTTAATGAACTGGAATTTTTAGGGGCTGTGTGGTCCGTTGAATATTTTAAATATTACTTATTTGGCAAATCTTTCACCATCATCACTGATCATCGAGCATTACTTTCAATTATGAAAGAACACCTGCCCAACAAATCCTATAATAGTCGTTTAACCCGCTGGGTAGACCGTCTTTTACCTTTTGTTTTCAATATCAAACATATACCAGGGGCAAAAATGGGGCTGGTAGATAATATTTCTCGCCAACCAAATCAAGAAGCAAAAGTTACCAACAAATACGATGAGGAATTTGCGGTAGCAACAGTTACCCGCATTCGTGAACCTATTGCAGCTATTTATGTAAATACCACACAACAAAACTGCCAATCACAGCACTTTAACAGCGTCAATTACACGCATTCCACACGTGACTCGCATCCTCGCTTAACGAACTATTCAAATTTGCTTTCTGCCATTAATCAAAACACGACCCAGTTGCTTCTCCAAAACTCTGCAAACGGAGCTCAAATCCCGCATACTACAAATTTTGCTCCACTTTCAAATCGAATAGACAACAACTCTAAAATTGTCTCAGCCTCAAAACAAATACACTCAAATTCTTCCAAAACAATGAGCAGCACCAACTCGAAACCTCAAACCCCTCCTACCCACAGCAGCGTTACATTCCAATCAACCCCAAACTAGGCGGTAAACACGACGAGGTCTTCAAACGAAGGTCCGACTTCTCCCAATCTCGTACTGTCTAGGGAGGAAGTTTTTGAAAACAACTTAATTCAGTTGTTTAATAAGGGATTTCTCGCTGTATTGACCAGTAAGGACGCGGTACTTAAAGAACTGCGTGATTGCATCTTACAGAACGACCCCCAACGGTGCAAAGAGGTAAACCCTTACTTCTATTCCTACGGGTTGTGTGTGCGTGGACGAACGGGTGGCAATCCCGCACTCAGTACAGGAAGCAGTTCTTGAAAGCCTACATCTCACACAACCCGGCAGTTGGGGTATGATAACTCTCGGTCAGTTCGAGTTCTGGCCATAGATGCATCGGGAAATACTGAACAAGGCTGCCCAATGCAAACCCTGTACTGATATTGGTAAGAAACCTAAACCAGTTGTTCCAGCGACAAAAGTGAAACCTTTGATAAACCAATGGACCAAACGTCATTAAGTTCTTAGACGACTACATTCACATACACGGTGTCCCACGTAATATTAGATTAGATCAAGCACGCTGTTCAATAGGTTATAAAGTAAAGAATTACTGTAAACAACACAATATTACCACTATCACTGCCCCTGCAAATGACCATAGAGCTATTGTATTAGTGGAGCGTTTGATACAAACTATTAAAAGACGCTTAGGCTGCATGAAATTAGATAGTAGAAATACCACATATACAATATAAGAAGCAAACAAGTCAATAGTATATCAATTGCGTATATGCAAACAAAAGACCACAAATGTAACACCTTTCCAAGCACATTTCGGAAGAAAGCCTAACACACCATTAAGTAATATATGTACAAGTCCAAATTCAACTAATCTTACATATGAAAACATCCCTCACCACTAATTAGATGTCGACACCGTTCCCATTGAAGACTATCTTGATGATAATGGTTGGGTGAGCGGTGGTCGAAGTGATTTGCTCATCGAAGAGGCCATGCAAGAGGCGCAGGTGGATGCGGGACGCCGGTACAACGGGGAACACAACAAGTTAATCTCCCGATTCATCATACACCCGAAGCTCAACAACCCCATAACACGATCCGAGAAGACACTCGATTTGACGTTGGCACGGAAGGGGACGAAACGCTCAAAGAGATATCTTCGTGGTTTATGGGAAAATTTGGCTCCTGTTAGCACGGTAGTCCGCACATCCGAAACAACGACAGTGATCAAAGAGCCTGGAGTTCCCTAGGTACGAGTTTGACACTCGAGCTGAACGGAATACTGATCTGTGGCAATATGCTCAAAGACGACCGTTACCCTACGAAAAAACCACGGAGGAAAAGATTTCCCAACACGTCAAGGATTTAAAGAAGCAATACAGGGGAGAAATTAAAATTCGCCATAGACCCACGCAGTCGGATGCATTCTCCGGCGTCTCTTCGGCAAATAGTAATATATCAAAAGCAATGACAGCGCGGAAACCGCAACAGTCCCAAGCAGGAGGAAAACGCTCGCGACAATCATCGACAACCCTGAATGCTTCGAACGCCTCTTCAGTCGCTGCATCATCGGCCGCATCGTCTTCTACTTCTACTCCCGCGTCCAAAGCTAAAAGAAATCGTTGAGCCCCAGATTATTTTGGTTTTGAGAGCTCTGTGTGCTCGGTCCGTGATGACGCCGATGTCCCTGCACCTAAACGTCCTCGAACAACCAACCCGGTAATCGAAACCATAGTTCAAGAAGAGGCATCACAGCCTCCAGTAGTGGAGAAATCATTCGATCTTCCAATTGTTAGTCGACCTGCTACAACTCCAAATGGGACATGGTCTCCCGAAAACTATGAGTACGAGGACTATCCTCGTGAAATAAGCATGAGCGTGTTTTACGCGGAGAACCAAATTTAAACTTACTCTTAAAATTTACATTTGTTGCTTTTAGTTATTTCAATTATTAATTATGATTTGGATTCGTGCTACAGTTGTGGCATAAAATTAATGTAATTTGTGAGTATGTTAATTTCCTCTGGATTCGCGATGCAGTTGCGAATTTTCATAGTTGTTATTGTTCAATTATTCGTGAATGTCTCTCAAGCGATGCACTTTCATTAAATAATTGCTAATGTAGCAGTTCTTTGACTATATTTAATTTATTGCATTTGTGTTTCAATTGTGCGTTAATTTATGTTTTCTGTTTTAAATTCAGTGTAAGGATGACGGAATTGTGTTCATTCTAATTTATGTGGATATGCTTCTCAAGTACACTGCACTTATCTGTTCACTCAATATTATTTGTATATTTTACTATTTATAATACCCAGTACATATGTTATTAATATTTTAAATTTTATTCTGTAGTCTAAAAATTATTTGATGCGGAGGATATGTGGTACGGTTGTACCTTATTTAGCACAAATTGTCTCTTTTATGTACTAGATCTGTTTTAGTTTGCCCCTTCTTAATTAGAAGTCAATGTTCACATATTCTAAGTTTGCCTCCGACTAATAAGTCAAGTTTTCATTTGTTCTCATAACCCATTTTCATCATCCTGTTATTCCTTTATTTTTCACAACTAAATTCAGTTGCTTCATTCTACTCTGTTTTGCAATAAGCAGAATCCGAGTGGATTCGAGAAGGATATCCATAGCGGATAAAACGCGGCTACATTCGTGGCTCATTTGTCAGAAAAATCTATAAGTGGTAATCCCAATCATTAGTAAAAGTGTGGATTCGCACCAAGAATCCCTAACTACAATTTCTATCGGATTTGTGGCTCAAATGCGTATCCCCACAAACGAGGATATCACAGCTTCCAACGTTTCAAAGCTATGCAGTGATTGGACGAATCCCTCGAAACTTTCTACAGTAGACTCCGCGAACTAGGAGCCCATTGCAGATTCGAACAACTCGATGAAGACCTCATAAAAGATATATTTATATCTAAAATGAGAAGTGCCAATATCCAAATGGAACTATTATCAGCAGACCCTCAATTACGCCGTCAATAGAGAAAGAGGACAAGCCAACCAACGGGAAATCGCGAAGGCAAATACGAGCTGGAACACAGTCTCATATGTTCGACAAAATAAGCCAAGACCACAAACGTCAAACACTCAACAAAAATCCTCAGCATGCTGGAAATGCGGAAACACATTTTCGATTGCCCACCTAAAAACATGACCCGCTAAAACAATGCAATGTAAAATATGCATTAAAGTGGGACATTACACTTCACTTTGTAGGGTAAAAATACCAGAAAGACGGCCTCCACGTGGAACACCAAACAACCCCTCTCCACAATACAAACAACAACAGACTAGACGAGTAAAACGTATAAAACATGAAACACCTGAAAGCGACCAAACAGAGGAAAGCGTAGATGCCGAGGCCGCCCTGTATATAAAAGAACTCCATGAGGAGTGGGCCAACATTAACCTAATACGCCCTACGAAATTCACACAAAAGAAAAACGATGAAGTCAACAAAGATCCATATGGAGATTTTTGGGTAGAAACAACAACAGGACAAAACAAAATACAGTGGCTAGCAGACACCGGCTCTCCAAGGTCGTTTATGAATGTAGATCTAGCAAACAAACTCCAAAAGGAGATTCCAAACATCAAAATAATGGAATACACAGAAAACACAATCTACAACAGCTTCACAAACAACAATATGGAAATGAAAGGAGTACTTTCAATCAATCTAAAGTCGGGATCCTGGACAGCTGAAGCATGTGGCGTACTAATAGTAGAAAGCAGAACGAACAACATCATGGGGAGAAATTTACTCACAAAACTCGGCATCACACTCAGCGCACACAAAAACACGGTAAGACAATTAATTTAACTTCACGAATTCAAACGGAGAAAGCCATCATAATGTGGATATTTCATAAATACTCACAACTATGTACAAGATTGGGACGGTCCGAAAATCAAATCGCACAATCGATATTCAAGTCACAATACAGCCCATCCCAACACAAAGGAAGAAGAGTTCCACTCCACTCACTCGAAAAAGTGGAACAAGAATTACAAAAACTTATCGACGAAAAACAAATAATAAATTTAGACAAATGTTCAGACGAACTATTCATAAGCCCGGTAGTGATAACAGTGAAATAAGACAAAACAGTAAAAATAGCACTCGATTCCAAAAAACCAAACGATGCCATACACAAAAACAAATATCAAATGCAAAGCATCGACCACCTAATGGACTCGGTAGCAGTATTTATTTCAGAAAGAAAAACAAACCAGGGCAATACTTCTTCTCCAAGATTGACCTTAAGTAGGCATGCAGTCAAATACCTCTAGACAAGAATATCAAAAGACACTGTAATTTTAATATCCTAGGCGAAAAAACCACGGGAATATATAGATTTATAAACAGATTCTATGGGCTGACTGATATGCCAGCCACGTTTCAAAAAACCATAGACAAAACACTACACGACATAAAAACAAAAATTGCTTACTAAGACGACATCCTAATAATTATATACAAAAGGAATGTTAGAGGAACACGAAAAAGAGTTAGATAAAATAATGCAAAGATTAAACGACAAAAATCTAGCCATCAAACTCCAGAAATGCGAATTTGCCAAGGCACATATAACATGGTTTGGATTTGTAGTTACTCCAAGTGGAGTAACCCAAACAAAACAAATAATGCGATGCAATCGTAAACTTAGATAACCCGAAAACACTGAAACAACTGAGATCATTTATCGGTTGTATACATCAACTAATAAATTTCATGCCAAACCTGGCAAGAATCTCAGAATCCCTAAGACCATTGCTATCAAAAGCCAACACAAAAATCACAAAATAAGCTAGATTGCAAAAATAAACACACAGAAGCATTTAATGAAATCAAATCTCATATAAAACAAATAACAGAAAACAAAGACTTCGATACATCGAAACAAACAAGAGTACGATGTGACGCCAGTAAAAAGGTCTAGGAGCCTGCTGAGAACAAAAATTCGGCAAAATTTGGAAACCGTTCGCATTCGCAAGTCGTTTCTTAGACACATTTGAATCACGCTATAGCACTTACGAATTAGAACTACTAGCAGTAGTATGGTCCTTAGAACATTTCAAATACCCCTTTCATACGAAGACAAAAACTTCATAATAAATACAATAGAAGAAATAAAAAATCTTCTTACTACGCAATGCGTTGACTCCAATTGGAGCACTCAAACCAACCAATCAAAACACAGTCACAAAACAAGTCAAAAATGACGTAATTAATCCAAAGCGTGTAAGCAGCAAAACAAACAACGCTTCTTGCCTGAACACGCGTACAATTCAGTCGAATATTATTTCTCAATTTCCTATCTCAAAATCTACAAATTCAGAAATTAAAAACAAACCTTTAAAGGAAAACGTTATCGGAATAACAACTAGACGGAATCCAACAAAAGAGATATTTAATATTCCTATCAAACGAAGACATAGAGCCACAAACAAAAAACTCCAAATGGACCAACCTAGTAATTCCAAATCATTTACTAATTTCAGTACCCAAACAGATTATAATTCAAACAAAGGCAAATGCTTCGACCCTATAGACCATACGAAACATGTAGAGTTATTTGATGCTTAAAAACGACTTACCAACCTGAACAAAGTCTTTAATGAGGAATTTATTGCAGAAGTGTTGCAACGAGAATTAAAAACCATTATAGACCTAGTTAAAACACAAAATTGGGACAATTTGAAAAAAGTAAATCCATTATACTTTCGTATTAGACGTAATTTATCCGTAACCCCTACCTATTGCTTATTCTGCAACTGCCTAGTTATTCCAGTAAAACTAAAACAATTAGAACTTGACACTATCCACCATAAACATCCATGACAAGTGGGGATGCTAGTCTTAGCGAAACTAGTCTGGTGGCCGCTTCTCCACTAAGAGACAGTATCAAAAGCCAAAGCCTGCCGTCACTGTACCGATAAAGGTAAAAATCTAAAAGCTCTCATTTCAAAAAACCAGTTGGGGAACCTACCTAAACTAAAAGAACCAAACGAAGAAATCCAAATGGATTTCGCAGGACCAATCCCGTACAAAAAAGAACACAAAATAACTACATCTTGGTAACAGTTGATCAATTATAACGTTTCCCCCATGCGGAAACATTCCATAACTGCGATACAGAAACAGCCATAGAGTACTTAGAAAAATATTGCAAACTACGTGGAATCCCTAGATCAATAAGATGTGATCAAGCTCAAGCATTTAAGGCAAAAGAGTTCGAAATATTTTGTAAAAAAAGAAACATAAAACTAATCCTCGCTCAAGCTGGAGATCACCGAGGAACAGGTATAGTCGAACGACTTATTCAAACGATCAAAAGACGCTTCGCTGTATTAGATGTTGACCCTATATGGAGTTCAGAAACACTAAGCTCGAGACTAAATAATATTATTGAAAACATTAGACTCATACCGAATAGAACCACAAAAGTAACTCCATTTTAGGCACATTTTGGTAGAAAACAATACAAGGAACTCTCAAACATGCTAACGAAGCCCTCATCAAAAAACTTATCTTACCATAAACTAAAATGTCGTTGTTTAGACAAGCAACTGTTCCGACACGATACGCTAATACAAGAGGAAATGTAGAGGCTAGACGGAAACTCCAAGGATAAATTAGACATTCAATACAGAACAGATGCCACCCCAAGTGCCTCCCCACAAAGACTAGACTCAGAAAACCTACCACTAAGCAGCAACTCTCCACGTAAGATTTCTCCATCCAAAATACCTTTCTGAATAGGAGATAAAATAACAAAAATTATACATAATAAGAAAAGCTTTGCTCGCAAATCCATAGCGAGAAAAACTAAAGAACCAAGAAATACGCTAGCAACCCAATGGAACATAATTACAGATGGAACCATAACCAACTATACTCCACACACAATTACAATAGACACTCCTCTACGAAAAAACACAGTATTTCGAAAAATTGACATTGCTATACTTACCGAAACTAAGCCTGTACTAGAACCAAAACCAAGGCTAATACACGTGGTAGCAGGTAAAACCGTAGGGGAAAATAAAAGGAACGATGAAAAAATACGTAAATTTGTTTTAGAAGAAGCGAGAGCCCTAGAAGCCGCAAGCAAACCCCTGCTACAAGCTGCCCACAAGACACCAGCAAAGATAACTCGAATGCCAACGACATGCCCGGACCATTTAGCATTCCAAAAAAAGCAACGCAAATGCAATCAAGAAAGACTCGGAACAAAAGGACAGTAAAAAAACAGGAAGAAAACAACCACAACGAAAAATGCCAACACAAGAACACGTTGGTCAAGAGACAAACTAATTCAATTAGCTAACAAGAACCAAAAACAACAACAAAGGACAACCCCAAAAACTCCAAAAGGAGTAAGCAAAGCAAAGACAAAGCATAGTACACCTTTGACAAACTTCAATGAACGCGCTAAACAAGCGGCAATTCAAGAAAATAAGAAAGCTACCTCCATTCGGAGAAAGCCATGCACAACTTCAGATGCAGACACAACCAATAGATCCTTCTTAATCTTTAATACACCCGACCCAAAATCAAAGTCAATTAAAGTATTCAACATAGACGCGGACTCCCAGGACGATCAGTCGTACGAAATAGTTACGAGGAACAACCCTGAAGACTTCATGGAAACAAGTCGACTAAGCCCAAGCACACATGCACACCCTACCATTACCGCATCATCAACGCTATAGGACAAAGCCGAAAGCAACACACAAGACCACATCAAACTTTTGATTTCCACGAAGAAGATTAATAGGGTAACAGAGAAAATTTATTCATTCAACTCAAGATAACAAGATAGCGAGACAGCACAGAAAACAGATAACATCACATCTCAAGTAGAACGACAAATAGTGTATCTCGATTCGTCAAATTCTACAAACCAAACGGTTGACATGACAAACAATACACCAGACATCGACCCACAGACAACACACGATCCAAACAACAATATGGTCATCGATCAAGACATGCAACTCCACATGGCGTCAAATCCGACTGGAACAACAGTACTCGATGTCAAAAGTCTGGTGGTTGAGAGCAATCCCAAACCAACTGGTAACATAGAACAACTCCAAATGGAGAAAGCATACAGTCCGGCCAGCTCAATCACATATAAAATTCCTCTCTCATCGCCCCCTCCAGACTCAATCTCCGACCTGAACGAGGAAGATCTACAAGCCTTGAACGAAATCCCATAGTATGTGATTTCTTCAACAGAGGGGGAATGTGATACAGGTCTAGCCGCATCATTAAAACTTTACTTGTAACCAAGCTCTAAAAGTATCTACTATTCTATGTATAAACACTTATGATATATAACTAACTGTATTGTACATATGATATCTCCGAAAGGAGTTTGAGTTGTTGTTCATTTTCACGCCTGCAAACTAGCAGGTAACTTAATGTGGTGTTGAGTCAGCACGTCTGCTAAGTGCAGACGAAATTAAGCTGTCATGGAAAACAGTCACTCGTGACCAAGAATATAGTGTTGAACTCAATTCTTTTCAACGACAAAAGTTCACAATTAGTTCCAACTGGAGTTATCAAGATCATATAGTATTCGAGAACAACATTCCCGAACTCTCCGCACGGACACTTCTATACACATTAGAGACAGATCTTGTGATCTCAGTTTAGTTGACGCTCCAAGCGGATACATGGCGTACGGACAAAACACGCGGGACCACAATTATTATTTTTATTATTATTATTATTAATATTAATATTATTATTAATATTATTATCATTATTATTATTTTCTATTATTATAATAATAATAATTATTTTTTTTTATAACTATCATTATTATTATTATTAATTTTATTATTATTATAATTATTATAATGATATTATTATTATTGTTATTAATATTATTATTATTATTATTTTTATTGTTAATATTATCATTTTTATTATGATTATTTTTATTTTTATTGTTATTATTTTTATTATTATTATTTTTGTTATAATTCTTTATATTTTATTTTTATTTCTATTGTTATAATTTTTTTAGAATTTGTTTTTATAAATTTTCTGAAATGAGTCGCAAAGAGCTTGTTTATGGCTCAATGAAAGCTTACTTAATGGTTCCTGCAAAAAATTGTATTTTGTTTTTACAAATTAAACTTTTGTATAAGCTCTTGTAAAATGTAGACTGTGTAAAATATAGTTGCCTTAATTGTTTGTGCGCTAAAGCGCGTATATTTTGGATTGACAGGACCTAAAGTGCATCAATCAGTTTTGGAGTCTTCAAACCACTGCGAGATACTAATTGTGGTGCTTTGTGTGTTTTTCATTGAAGCTTTCAGCAAAATAAACAATCATACCATTGACTGCATTTTGTTTCTACAAAACTAACGGTTTTCTGGCAAGGTTTGCAAAAGAGGTGTTATCTTCAGAGATGATACAGAAATGATCAGTTGTTTTGCAAGTTGATGCAAAAGTTAGAAGTTAGAAGTTAGAAGTCAGCGACATAGATTTTTCTTAAAACACATGCGATATTTTGAAAAACTTTACCCTTTTTAACTGCTATATAAGCTCAGTATAGACTTCTTCAAAAATCCTCATATTATCAAACAAGATAAATTCTCTTTTTTTGGAAAACAATTTTATCGACAATTGATTGGGTATTCTACGTTACTGGAGCTATCTTGACTTATTGTATTTCCTCAGCCGGTGAGATCAAACCAGTTTCTTTTTCTTTCTTTTCAGGTCAACATATTTTTTTACTATGTTTAACTAAGACTTTGTCATAAAAACCCAAAGTATCCGACATCAAAATAGAGACAACTGCACTAGCAAAATGGAATAAAGACAAGTTGATACAAGAAATTTTGAAACTAAGAGAAAGCAAAAGAACATCACTTAATAGTAGTTTGCAACAATGTGAAATTGATGAGCTCAGGAAAGATGTAGAATTATATAAACAAAAAGCTGCAATAATTGAACAAAAAAACAAAGAACTTCGAGCAGCTTTAGACAACGAAAAAAGATTATACGATCAGTCAACGTCGGAAATCATTTACTTGAGAGCTCAAAATGACAAAATGCTGACAAAAATTATTGATGGTATCGTTGACAACGAACGTAAAGCATCTGAGAGTGCTAGCAAAAAGTTTTTCCCCAAATTTGTACCTAGGTTTGCCAAAAATTTAGTTATTTCGGACAGCACGTTCAAATTTGTAAAAAAAAGCGATATCAGTAACGAAACAGCTATACACTCCTACCCATCTGCAACCATTAATGACGTCAACAGTACCATTGATTCGTATTCAACAGGAACAAAGTGGGAAAGCCTTATATTTCACCTTGGGCATAACACTATTGATCAGGGTACTGACGGAAAAAAAGCAGCAGAGCAAATTGGTGACCTGTTTGGCAAAGTTATAACAAAGTTCAAACCACACAAAGTTGCAATTTGCAAAATACCGAATGTAAAGAATGGTTTGTATGGAAGAGATGTAAATAACAAAGAAATTAATGAATAAAACAAGGAAGTCGATAGTATAGCCGATCAACTTAATGGTGAATTTCAGTCTTGTAAACTAAATGTCCTGAATTACGACTTGGAAAACACAGATATAAGGCATGATGGTGTTCACCCTAATTTGCATGGAATCAATAAAATAGTAGCGACTCTGAGAAACCACTTGAAAAGGATTGGTTACAATTGTTCGACAAACGATGTCTCTTTGAGACATATTCCACCAAAGGGCAAAGATCTTTTTGTACCCATGAGAGATGGATGGAATAATTTCAACAATCGTATTGATTTCTGATACATTTGGGTGACTTTTTAGAAATCATTAAAAATGTTTTATTTTAGGTGTAGGTGGATTTTTATCTTGGTTTTAATTTCGATTAAGTTTGCTTTTTTTCTAGAAACGATTGAGTTTCTCAAAAGTCACTCAAATTTATGTAAACTTAAAAAACCTAACTATCGTGATATCGATCAGATTAAAATTTTTTTTCCTATGGTTCGGAATATTTAACATTAAATATCTACTTATAATCATCGTAGTTATTCTACAAAAATGTGGTGACATTGAAAGAAACCCAGGTCCATCAAATTTGAATAGAATAACAACAATTGAATAACACAATGGTGAGTGTGCGAGAAAATCGGAGTTCCCCAAGTCTTGGTATATGAAATGTAGAAGCTTCAATAATAAACATGAGCAATTGTCTCGTTTTTTGAAAAATCTTAATGAAACCTCATTCCTAGTTGTTACCGAAACATGGATAAACGAAAAAACTGACATTCCCGAGTTTTATCTGTGCAATAGTCATCACTTCATTCACCAACCAAGATCATCATTAACTAATGTACAGAGAGGTGGAGGGGTAGGTATTTGGGTTCCCAAACAGTTTGAAGTAAAAATGAGAAATGATTTGAACACAATCAATAGAAATTTTTTTGAGTCAATGTAGATTGAAATTGGTGAGCCTTTAACACAAAAACTACTCATTAATGTAGCATATTGCCCCAATGTAAATCTTTCGAACTTTTTTCTGGATGAAATTACTGTAGAAATCTCAAATGTGTTATTAGGAGATTACAATATAAACTTGTTAGGCACAAAAGGTAGACAGTCACTTGATATTTTCACAGCAAACAATGGGCTATGTTACGTTAATGAAACGGAGGCAACATGGACAAATGGTAAAAAATATTCGTTAATTGATCACTGCTTTATCTCGAAGAACCAAATTTTTGAAGCCAGTGTTCTAGAGTCGACTCTTGGAGTTGATCACTTCACAATAGTATATCAGTCATCATTAAAAATAGATCACAGTGATAAGAAAAGGCAGTTTTTGATACGTAAAACCAAGAAATATTCAAGATCAAATTTCAATCGTGACATTGCGCTGCAAGATTGGTCGCCTATGTACCAGATAAATGAGCCGAACGAAATGTTTTTAAAATTTATCGAAATTTTTGAAAATATACTGAGTTGTCATGCACCCTTGAAGTAGGTAGAAAGTAGTACCAAAAAACAACAAAAAAAATGGTTGACAAAATAATTACGTGGTCTCATAAATGAAAAACATCGTCTCTTTAATGCCTGGAAGAAAAACCCAAAATCAGAGATTTATAACATTTACAAATCTTTACGCAATTCAGTGAATAGAAAACTGAAAAAAACTGCAGATGGTTACACAAAGAATTTTTTCCAGCAGCTACCAACTTCAAGAGAACAATGGAAATTCATCAAAAACAGGATCAATTCCAACAGCCAAATAGGAAAAATTGACAAATTAAGAGAAGATAGTCATTTTGTTGAGGATGACAGAGAGATTGCCAATGTTCTTAATAATTGTTTTGCGAGACTAAGATTATACAAAGGCAAAGACGTTGCTCCAAATTGTTCTTCCCTAACATTTGATGGACCGGAATTTAGCTTCCGACCAGTCACCAGAAAATAATTGTATAATGTTATTGATAATCTACCTAAGCATAAATCTCCCGGACCGGGCTATATACCAGCATGGGCGCTAAAAGATAGTAAACTGTCTATTGGAACTCAATTACAGTTTGTCGTCAATGAATGTATAAACAAAAACACGTTTCCTAAAATTTTGAAAACAGCGCATGTTACACCTGTCTATAAGAAGGGAGACCGACTAGAACCAGAAAACTATCGACCCATATCACTCACACCAACTCTAGCAAAAATTTTTGAGCGATTACTACTTGAACAACTAACTCACCACCTAACTCTTAATGGTCTGATTAACAAGAATCAATTCGGCTTTCAAAAGCAAAAGTCCTGTCTCGATACTATAATTTCATTAACTGAAAAGATAAACCAATGCGTTGACGAAAACGAAAATGTTGTCACACTCTTTTTAGACTTAGCAAAGTCTTTCAACTCAATATCTATAGATGTTTTTATGAACAAAATAAAAAGGTATGGAATTGGAGAAAATGCAAGAATCTTATTAATTTCTTTCCTTTGTGATAGAAAACAGTGTGTAAAAAATGGGATAGCAAAATCAGATTGTGTTGTCATAAATCACGGTGTTCTTCAGGGAACTGTCTTAGGGCCTCTAATTTTTATACTTTATGTCAACGATTTCAGTGAAACTGTATCAACGACTTGTGATGTATTACAGTTTGCCGATGATACACCAATTCTATGTCATGCAAAGAATGAAGCAAATTTGCAGCTAATAGCTGAAGATACATTAAACAAGACTGATCAATATAAGAAACAAAACAGGTTAACTTTGAAAGAGAAAAAAACGGAGTTAATGGTGTTCAGGAATGAAAAATTGCCGATCATTGAAACTGTCGATTTCAAGGGACACCGATTGGAAGCATCTGAAAAATGTAGATATTTAGGTGTAATAATTGATAGGGAACTGACATACCAAAATCAACTAAATGAGGTTATCAGTAAAATGGCTTCAGCAATCAGATCATTATATTTGGTTCGTTATCAGGTACCGCTAAAACAAGAATAAATCTTTTTAAATCACTAGTTTTTTCTCATTTAGATTTTAGCGCAATTTTTTTTCAAAATTTTCCATATTACTCTATTGACAGAATTAACAAACAGATAAACTGGGGAATAAAAGTTTGCTTTATGAAAACCAAATACGATACTGCCAGAGATCTACTTCTGGAGACTAAAATTCTTCCAGCAGAGCTCCAAATAACACGGATGTCTTTAAATATGTTTTTCAATATTCTACAACAAACAAGAAATCGCTCTAATAAACATTTCAGATTTTTAGAAAACGTGCCTATTATTGTAAACAAACGAACCCATAACCTTTTCTTAGAACAAAAATGTAAGTCAAAATGGAGTAATGGTTCAATTGTTCGTAACTTTATTCGAAAATGGAACACACTTCCAATTACAATTAGAAAAGAAACGTCGAAGACCAAATTTAAACAAAAAGTTACAGCGGAAATGCTTAAACGACACGAAAGAGTTCCAATAGACAGAAGGGTTGCAGGATTTAAACATATTTTTTATTATATTATTTTACGAAAACCGAACCTTAGTTTGTTATAAATTAGAAAAAAATAATGTTTGATTAATAATTTTCTAACATGTAACATTAACCAAGTGGTTAGTTTAATTTACATGTTTGCAGATTAAAAAAAAGTTCTCATCTGATAATCGCCACCTATTGCAGCGCAGTAAAATATTAGCAAATGATACCTGGAACAGAAAAAAATGTGTAAATTGTTCCTTAAAACTTTCAGTTTATTCAGTCATTTTAATTTTTTTTGTGTGTAATAAGATATATCTTGGTTGCTGACATAATAGACTTTGGATTGATAGAGCATATAAGCTCCTCGCTGCAACATCGAACTCATTGTAGTGGACAGGAGACACAGGGTCCAAGTTGGGTCTGTATAATGGCCTGATAAACACCTGAAGATATATGCAATTCTCGGCATTTTGTTTTATAACTTGCACAATTCAAATAAAATAAAACCAAATAAAGCTTTATTTTTTACTTGAGAAACAAAAAAAACATAGCAGGACAAGTCTTGACGTACAATTCAAAGAATTTTCATTGACTAAACAGAAAACTAGACCAAAACCGGACTATGAATGGATTGCAAAAACCATTTAGAAAAAAAAATCCGATCCGAAAAAAAAACAAAAAACTGTAAAAATCAAAGTGAAATTACCGCATGTGAACAAAAAACCACTAGCGAGAAAACGAATTTTTGTTCTCACACCGTTTTCTCGCTCTACTTTAAATTTAGAGCGAAAAAATTGCACGCCGCAATTTCACTCGCTTTTTCGCTCCACTTCCTGTTTCGGCGTGACCAAAATCACTCCTCCAATTTGACTTCAAAAATCATGAAAATGTGTGAACAGATCTTAAAAAAAAGACAGCGCCCCAATACAATTCAAATTCTTTGAATTGTAAAAAATGATAAGAAAGAAACGGAGATAACTACTTTTTGAAGAGATATTTTGACAGAGCTTTATTGCAAAAAAGGAGTCCTCAGCAGACTGTAGATAAACGTTTTCGGGACTTTGGAAGATATTGAGAAGATGGTGATTTTCGATTAAAAGAGATATTGAAATTTTGTAACGGCACAAAACGATAAAAATGTCAACCGTTTCCACGGAACTCATCAACACTATTTCAAGCCATCACGAAAAAATTGAGCCAGCCCGGTTGTTTTTGTTTCAGAGAGAAAATGATCAGATAAATTCTGTAAAAAAACCGAAAAGAAAGTTTGTCAACAATCTATTTTCTCAATAGTTGTCGTGCAACAATCAAGTCAGAAGTAAAACTTGAAAAAACATTGACTTTTGTCCTTATCGCAACCAAAACGAGTTGGTTGTTCCCGCAACTTAAAACTGATATAAAAAACTTAACAAGCTGTCTAGAACAATGTAATTGAATCCTTATCTACATTCTCTTACATTTTATGGTTTACCCCTCGTTCAAAGAACAAAACCTTCTTTCCCCAAAACAATTTTGAGGACAAAAGTCTCCCCTGTTACCGGCAAATAGTTTCTTTGTTCCACAACTTGTGCGACGCACTGAAGAGAGCATCAGCGGTCAGTGCAACCATCAAGTGCCGAGCACAGTAAACGGAACCCGAAAGCTGGGAGCCGGTCAAGACAAAGAGAAGACACAAAAAAGACACAGAAAAGACACAGAAAAGACACAAAAAAAAAGACAAGCAATTTTTTCAGCGACGAAGCCAAGTTTGGGTTACAAACGTCACCCCGACGAGAGGATCAAGTTTTTTTTTACTGGTTTCAGACGTCACCAGCAGAAGTCCGCCCGAGGTCTCAGACGTTACCTCTGATGTCCTGTTCCCCGGTTAGAGCCATCCAAAATCTCTACTTTTTTTCGACAAAAAGCCTCCAAAAAATTGATATTTGTCCCCCAAAAAAGCTTATTTGTTACTCTAACAACTCGATTCAAAAACCTTGACTAGTTCCTTTATTTTCAAAGCGAGTTAAGGCAATTTTCTCATTTTTAAAGAAAAATCTGCGGAAAAAAACACAAAAATCAGAGAAATGTTCCTTAAATCAGAAAATTCAAAAAACACAATTTAGTTTTCTGACTACATATCCGTTTCAATTGCGGAAAAAACTATTAAACCACACTTTTGAATTGGTTTGTAATCAAACAGAAAGCTATTTGCATCGATATATCCAATCAGTATCATATAAATAAGAAATGTCGGAGAAAATTTTTTGAATTCAGAAAATTCAAAAAACACAATTTAGTTTTCTGACTACCTATCCGTTTCAATTGCGGAAAAAACTATTAAACGACTCTTCTGAAGTGGTTTTTGATCAAACAAAAAGCCACTTTGATCGATATATCGCATCGGTATCATATCAATGAGAAATGTCGGAGAAAATTTTTTGAATTCAGAAAATTCAAAAAACACAATTTAGTTTTCTGACTACATCTCCGTTTGAATTGCGGAAAAAACTATTAAACCACTCATCTGAATTGGTTTTCGATCCAACAAAAAGCCACTTTGATCGATATATCGCATCGGTATCATATCAATGAGAAATGTCAGACAAAATTTTTTGAATTCAGAAAATTCAAAAAACACAATTTAGTTTTCTGACTGAATATCCGTTTGAATTGCGGAAAAAACTATTAAACATCTCTTCTGAATTGGTTTTCGATCAAGCAAAAAGCCACTTTGATCGATATATCACACCAGCATCATATAAATGAGAAATGTCAGAAGAGAATTCAGAAAATTCAAAAACATAAGTTAGTTTTCTGACGACATCTTCATTTGAATTCCCAAATAAAACACTAAACAAACCCCTAAAACAAGTCAATGTCAGTCGCCTTTATAGTTTCAACTGTATAGGGAAGTAAATAGAAAGTCATTAGGCTCCACACAAAATATCAAAACTTTCATTTGACCAAAATAACTACCATTTTAATTCCTTTTTGGAAAAAACATCCAGAACTTGATTTTTGCAGAAGTCGTCGGTCTCAGACGTTGCCGTCTGCGAATTCCTTTTATTCCTATTGGTTTCAGACGTTACCATCAGCAGAAGAGGAGTTTTCGAAGAAAATTGATTCCAGTAGTCACCAGAAAATTTGAAGTCTTTTTTTTTCTACTTTCAATTTTTTTTGAAAGGCAGATCTCTGTCTGTGGGAGAGAACTTTGAAAGTTTAGTAGAGTCAATGCATATTAAAGGTAACGAAGAAAGAGTGAAAAACAACAGATAAAGTCACACAGTTTTAAAGAAAACGAAAAAGTTTTTGCAAAACCCGAAAAAAGTCAATACACCAAAGAGTTCCAAAGATTTCCACAATATGACTCGTCTCTGCAATTTTCTAGCATTCAGTAGCCCCTCTGTAACTCTTGTTGCCTAAACGTATCGTATTTTTACAAATTTTTTATCTTTAGCGGTCACAACAACAATAATCTCCTAGAAAAAGAACAGGTTTCAAAGTTATAAATTCGCTTAAAACTGTGAGAGGTATTTTGTAATCATAGTGCTCGGTTAGGGTTAGGAAGCTAATAAAAGTTTCTTGGGTAGCTTTATAAGCTTGGTAATTTATTCGTATTTGAGAGAAACAGACGAGTTTATTGAAGTTTTCAAGAAAAAGGAGTTTAATGTAACAATTATTTGAGTTCTGGTCTAATATTGGTTCAACTGCATAATTGTATCAAGGCGCAGTTTTCCTGTAAACCACAGTAGCCACACACACTAGTTCAAACAGTTAACGCCAGCTATTTTAGCGAAACTTGTGTTAATTCAACAAAAAACAAGCAATTATTTAGGTCTGTTGAACGAAAAACGGTTAAAACGCGCTAACGTTCGGAAAGCTTTTAGTTTTTTTTCGTGCAAAAAGCTAGATTTAGCACACAAAACACATCCTTGGACATCATTTTAGAGAAAAGTTGCGTCGCTGGTCTTTTGAACAAGAAAAAACTAGGATCATTAGCATTCAAACCCTAGACAACCTTTTTTCAAATCAAAAATTTGCGTCGCTCCGGTTCTCAAAGCCGTTCTTCACCTTCAGTAACGAGCTGCATCACCAACAGCATCAACAGTCAGCTTCAACAAAGCAACCGCCACCAAGATGTCGAAGCAGAACAGCGCTGAATGTCAGTTTGCCATCAATATGTTCAAAGCGACAGAAATGTCAATGAAGAAACTGCTCGATCTCCTTGAGAAAACTGTGGAGCAGAAAAGGAGTTTCCGATCATTGTCTTTGATGATCAACAAGATCAAAGTCCAGGAAGCGGAGCTCAAGAGACTCTCAGAGGAAGTGATGAGACAGCAGCCACATCAAAGCACTGCATCATCAATATTGAATAGGCAAACGACATTAATAACTCGACTCAATGAATTGGAACTGCAAGTCGATCTCTTGGACGATGATGGCCAGCTCAGTCAGTCTTCCAGTCGCATTAGAGATGATGTCAGCATGATCTCCAGCAGAAAAAACTTGTCTCAGCAATCAACACCTGTGCCCAGTGACGACAAGGAACGAATCCAGCATCAGTGCGATATAGAAGAAAAGCAGACCAGCAGTAACATTATCAATCAGCCGCCCCCAATACCACCACGGCCAAGACAACCATCGTTGTTTCTACAAACATCTATTGAACCAGGACTTCAAATTCAACATGTGCTTGAAGCCCACCAAAGAAATCCTAAAAAGGAAGTTCATGAAAGTCTTCTAAAATCGAAAAATAACTTTGAAAACCAAATAAATGCTCCCAATCCTTTTCCCTACTTTGACAAAGATACCAGCCAGGAATTCACATCTCCAACAAAATTAGGGAAACTTGGAATTGCCTCCACTCTAGACAGGTCAATAGACAGGTCAACGAAATTGAAACAGCTCAAATGATCTTGAGTGACATTTTTAACACGTCGCAGAACCTTTTGCCTTCAAGCATTCAGTAGCCCCTCTGTAACTCTTGTTGCCTAAACGTATCGTATTTTTACAAATTTTTTATCTTTAGCCGTCACAACAACAGTAAACTCCTAGAAAAAGAACAGGTTTCAAAGTTATAAATTCGCTAAAAACTGTGAGAGGTATTTTTTAATCATAGTGCTCGGTTAGGGTTAGGAAGCTAATGAAAGTTTCTTGGGTAGCTTTATAAGCTTGGTAATTTATTCGTATTTGAGAGAAACAGACGAGTTTATTGAAGTTTTCAAGAAAAAGGAGTTTAATGTAACAATTATTTGAGTTCTGGTCTAATATTGGTTCAACTGCATAATTGTATCAAGGCGCAGTTTTCCTGTAAACCACAGTAGCCACACACACTAGTTCAAACAGTTAACGCCAGCTATTTTAGCGAAACTTGTGTTAATTCAACAAAAAACAAGCAATTATTTAGGTCTGTTGAACGAAAAACGGTTAAAACGCGCTAACGTTCGGAAAGCTTTTAGTTTTTTTTAGTGCAAAAAGCTAGATTTAGCACACAAAACACATCCTTGGACATCATTTTAGAGAAAAGTTGCGTCGCTGGTCTTTTGAACAAGAAAAAATCAGGATCATTAGCATTCAAACCTTAGACAACCTTTTTTCAAATCAAAAATTTGCGTCGCTCCGGTTCTCAAAGCCGTTCTTCACCTTCAGTAACGAGCTGCATCACCAACAGCATCAACAGTCAGCTTCAACAAAGCAACCGCCACCAAGATGTCGAAGCAGAACAGCGCTGAATGTCAGTTTGCCATCAATATGTTCAAAGCGACAGAAATGTCAATGAAGAAACTGCTCGATCTCCTTGAGAAAACTGTGGAGCAGAAAAGGAGTTTCCGATCATTGTCTTTGATGATCAACAAGATCAAAGTCCAGGAAGCGGAGCTCAAGAGACTCTCAGAGGAAGTGATGAGACAGCAGCCACATCAAAGCACTGCATCATCAATATTGAATAGGCAAACGACATTAATAACTCGACTCAATGAATTGGAACTGCAAGTCGATCTCTTGGACGATGATGGCCAGCTCAGTCAGTCTTCCAGTCGCATTAGAGATGATGTCAGCATGATCTCCAGCAGAAAAAACTTGTTTCAGCAATCAACACCTGTGCCCAGTGACGACAAGGAACGAATCCAGCATCAGTGCGATATAGAAGAAAAGCAGACCAGCAAAAACATTATCAATCAGCCGCCCCCAATACCACCACGGCCAAGACAACCATCGTTGTTTCTACAAACATCTATTGAACCAGGACTTCAAATTCAACATGTGCTTGAAGCCCACCAAAGAAATCCTAAAAAGGAAGTTCATGAAAGTCTTCTAAAATCGAAAAATAACTTTGAAAACCAAATAAATGCTCCCAATCCTTTTCCCTACTTTGACAAAGATACCAGCCAGGAATTCACATCTCCAACAAAATTAGGGAAACTTGGAATTGCCTCCACTCTAGACAGGTCAATAGACAGGTCAACGAAATTGAAACAGCTCAAATGATCTTGAGTGACAACTTTAACACGTCGCAGAACCTTTTGCCTTCAATCCAAAATTTGAACCTTTCAAGCAATCACTCACTTTCAAACCCATTCAATTCGGCTGATCCAACTATTCAATTACATGCAGATGGTCTATTTGCCCAAAACTCTGCATTGGAGGAAACCTTTAATTTAAACTTGCCAAAGCAAAGAAACAATCAGGATTCATTTGCCAACAGAAATCCTCAATATCATAATTTTCCCAATCTGCAACAGAATTTTGGACCTTCTCAAGTTCACATAGGAACAAATGGATACCCCGATAGTCAACTGTTGAACTGTGATCGGCAAAAACTCTCCTGCTTACCCACAGTGGCAAACAGAACCTCACATCTTCCAAGTAAAACTGATAAAATAGTCTTAGAAAACGATTGCCTACAATCCAATCAATGTATTAATCCTATAACTGGGGTACACTCCACAAATGTCCCACCAATTACCATGCAACTCATGGAACAACCGCATCAAAATACCGTCTTAAATCCTGCAGCTCCTAATTTTCAGCCAAACCAGGTAGCTTCAGAATCAAACGTAATTGCAGCTCCTCTGCAATTTCCACAACCTGTGAACAGTCAACACGGCCTCGTCAGCACAGGCTTCTCAATTAATCAAAATATGACACATCCCAGTCAGTTGTGTAACAACCAGTTTATTCATGGCTCACAAGCTCAATCGAACTTTCAATCTCCAGTAACTTCCACGATCCATGCCCCAATGTGCACTAATCAACCGCTAAATCCTGTTGGACAAAATCAGTTAGGCCAGCCTTTAATTAACCAGAGTTTAATTCCCACTGTCAATCAACAAATAAGCTCAGTATACTCGAACCCTAATGTAACACAGGAAAAAGGAAATGTTGATTTCAAACATTCAATCAAATTGCCACCTTTGAAACTTCAGAATTTCAATGGTGACCCGATCCACTTTCACGAGTGGATCAATAATTTCAACACGATGATTCACAACAACCCTTCCATTACAGACACGCATCGTATAACCTACTTGCAGAATTCTGTAATTGGGAAAGCAAAGGACTTGATCCATGCTTATTCCTGCGATCCATCTTATTATCAGACAGCACTGAATGAAATAATCCGACATTTCGGTGATCGTACGATAATTGTGAATACGTTCATTAACCAGCTCGAAAACTGGCAAATGAACTTCCAAAACAAGGAAAGCTTCATTGCGTTTTCCTCATTTTTGAAAAGACTTTTGCAAGCCTTCCAATACCTTGGATTTACAGCAGACCTCCAGTCTACAACACTTATTAAGAAAGCCAAAGAGAAAACACCACATCATTTGGTTCCGAAATAGACTGAACATTGTCTTACCGAGCTCAGCTCAGACCCGACTCTCGTCGATTTTCAACAATGGTTAGAGCTCCAAGCTCAAATCTACGACAAAGTGAGTCGAGAAAGCAATCAAAGAACCATCAGTTCTCAAGCCTCAAAGTTTGTCAACTTGAACAACCTACAAACCAAGCCATACAAAAGCAACCTCCCATTGTCAGTCAACAACGCATCAGTAGAAAACAGTAGAAAACATTGGAACTTTGCGCCTCAGCAAAAACAACCGTCAACTTCGCAAAACGTTCCGAATAAAACTTTTAACACAAAACGATCTTGCGAGAAGTGCAAACAAGAACACAGCATTGCCACTTGCCCTGAGTATCAGTTGTGCTCACCAGGTGATCGATACAACCTTGTCAGCCAAAGCAATTTGTGTACAAACTGCTTGAGCAACAAACACCACAAACAATCGTGCCCATCGCAAAAACGATGTCAGGTTTGCAGTGGATTCCACCACACAACCCTTCATGATCCCGCCAAGCAAATCAAACGCCCTACAGCAGCTTTTTCTACTGAAGTTGTTTCTGGTAGCAATCCAACGGCTTCTTCTAGTACCAAAGCTTCAAGTCAAACTCCAAATACATCTTCTCAACAGAAAAGTCAAACAAATAAAGCCCCCAACAGCCGTTATGGCCAAACTTTTAACAACCAAAGCCAGCAAAACGTGCAACGACGTAATTTAAACGGCAATGCAATTAACCAATCGTTCAGCATTAACCAATGCTCAGAAACACCGAAGAATTGGTATGAGCAATTGCAGCTTATTCCTGTTTCATTCCTCAAGGGGAATAAAGCATTCGATACCTACGCCCTCATAGATCCCGGTAGCCAATTCAGCTTTATATTGGACGCCATAGCTGAATTTCTTGAGCTTCCCCGTGAAACTCAACAGTCAGTACCACTACAATTTCTCAATACAGAGAACAGCATGTCCCTCTCAAAAATTGTTGAGCCAGTCACAATAACTCCATATAAGTCAAATAAAATATCGTTTGAACTCTCTCGGACGTTCAGCACCCCGTCTCTGAACGTCGCAGCTGCAAAAACTTTTGAACTTAATCAAATTTGTGATGCCTTCAACAGTTTGCGCCACGTACATTTCCCAAATATTGCCGATGGCAAAATCGGCGCCCTCCTCGGTGTTAACGCATTCGCATTCACCTACCCTACACATGTTATACCTGGCAATCAAAATCAACCGTTTGGTGTGAAAACTAAACTTGGTTGGACCCTCGCTGGTGAATATGAGAATTGTATCTCGGCCACCACTCAACAGCCCGCAAGTCAGCAGAAGAAATTTATTTTCATTGTCTCAAGAAACAGAACAGATGAACCCGGACTTGACGAACTTGTTCAACAGTTCTGGAGTATTGAAGCAGATGGCATTCAGAAGGACCGTGAACAAGTTTACACAAAGCAAGAAGAACAGTTTCTTGACATTTTGAAGAACTCCATCAATCACAATGGTGAGAGATATGAAATCAAACTGCCCTGGAAATCAGAAATAAAGTTGGAAAACAACTTCTATTCTGCACTGAACCAAGTCAAAAGCCTCAACACACGCCTTCAGCGTAAACCTTTGTTGCAAGAAAAATACAATAAGACTCTCTTGACAGAGCTTGAGAAAAACTTTGTCAAGCCGGTGGAAATGCAAGATCCAGACAGAATTTGGTACCTGCCACACCATCCTGTAGAAAATATCAACAAGCCAGGAAAAGTCCACCGAGTTGCAAATGCCGCTTCAAAATTCCGCGGCCAATCGCTTAATTCAAACCTTCTCACAGGACCCGATCTCCTTATTAACCTTTTAGGTGTCCTGATGAGATTTCGAGAACATCCCGTTGCAGTCCTTGCGGACATCGAAGGCATGTTTATGCAAATCGCCATCCATCAGATTGATCAATCGGCTCTTCGATTTCTCTGGTTAGCAGACAATCAGATACAACAATACCAATTTACCAGACTCATCTTTGGAGCAAATTGCTCGCCTTCGTGTGCAATATACGTTCTTAACTATTGTGCCAAAGAGAACATTCAACATTTCCCAGAGGCCCTCAAAGCAGTCAGAAAGCACTTTTACATGGATGACTACATCCAATCACATGCAACCGAAAAAGACGCTTGTAAGGCAGTTCTTCAAACAAAACATTGTCTAAAAACAGGTGGGTTTCGACTCACAAAATTTGTTTCAAATAGCTCTATAGTTCTAAATCAAATCCCTCCAGAAGACAAAGACAACCAGACAGATATTGTTTGAGTTCTTGGTGTTAAATGGAATCTTGAGAAAGACTCTTTTCTTATGAAACCTCTCGCTAATTTCCCAAAAGATGCCTTAGCGTACACTCAATGTAAGATCTTTAGTCTTGTCTCCTCGATCTTCGACCCAATTGGGATAATGTTGCCATCAACGATCCGTTTCAAAATAGTTCTTCATGAACTGTGGAAACTTGGGAAAAAATGGGATGAACAAATTGCCCCTCAAGTAGTTAAACCACTTCAAAAGAGTTTGGACTTTTACTTTTCTTCACCAGAAGTGACATTGAACAGAACTCTCAATAAGAGTTGCCATTCACCAGAAAGTGAAAATGAAATCCATGTATTTGTCGACGCCTCAGCTGTAGCAGTTGCAGCCGTTGCATACTTGAAAACAGTTCCTAACTTAGCCACTGATGTTGAAACTTGTTACGTAATAGGCAAATGCAAAGTTGCTCCAATTAAACAAATCAGCATCCCCAAATTAGAGTTGGAAGCCGCAGTCATCGGAGTGCGCATCCTTTCAACCATCATAAAAGAGTCATCGTTTCACATTACTCGTTCCACACTCTGGACAGATAGTCAAGTAGTACTTGACTGGTTATCCACAACCAAGAAACAACCTGTTTTTGTTGCGAATCGCCTCAAAGAAATCCTTGCATCAACTGATGCTTACCAATGGAAACACGTTACCACCAAAGAAAATCCAGCTGACCACGGGACCCGTGGTCTCAATCCAGACGAAATACCAGCCAAGTGGCTAACAGCGCCAGCATTTCTTTCCTCAAGACAGCTCAGTGCTCCTGTAAACTCTCCAAAGCATGTGATAGCAACGCATGAAATTTCACGCAATTTGTCGGAGCAAATAATCGACCCGACACGATTCTCAACTTGGAACAAGTTGCTCCTGACATTAGCAACAGTCTTCAATTTGGTCTTTCGGATTAGAAAACAAAGGCCTAAAGATCAGCAGTATATAACAGAAGACGTCATTCTTGCAAGAAATCGGCTGATCAAAATGTCGCAGCAAAATTTCTTCTTCTCAACAATCCAAGCCCTGAAACGTGGTTCCAGGATAGATTCAAAGAGCAAAATCCGTTCGCTCAACCCAATGTTGGACAACAATGAAATGCTTCGGTCATGCGGAAGATTGCAATTTGCGCCAGATAACCTCGAAGTCGAGAAATTTCCGATTATACTGCACGCAAAAGACAAGATAGCGAGACTCTATATAGAGCATGCACACAACATTTGCGTTCACCAAGGAACAGAGCCAGTGAAAGCTTTTGTGCAGCAAAGATACCACATCATTGGCCTCAGGAAAACAATTTTTGAGTATAAAGTACCGATGTTATCTCTGCAGACGATTTGCCGCTCAAAACATTCAACCTGTCATGGCTCCCCTTCCTGCCTGCCGTTTTCCGACAGACTCTACTCAGTATCCTTTCGCGAACAGCGGAGTCGACTTTTTTGGACCCTTTTATATAGAAGATGCCAAAGGACAGATTGAAAAACACTACGGCCTCATCTTCACTTGCCTGGTTACTAGGTTTGTCCATCTAGAAGCTTGTCCCGATCTCAACATTGACACTTTTCTAAACGTTTATCGACGTTTTGTAAGCCGCAGATGTCAGCCAACAACAATGCTCAGTGACAATGGCAAGACATTTATTGGTGCATCTGAGGAACTAAAAAGATCTGTGAAACGTCTCGACAACGACAAAATCTACAAAGCAATGGCAGCAACGAACACAACCTGGAAGTTCAATCCTCCCTATGGACCTCATTTTGGCGGTATTTGGGAGCGCTTGATCTAGACCGCGAAACGCAATCTATTGATCATTCTAGGCTCCAGAAGATTGTCGCTTGATGTGTTCAGGACAATTCTGGTCGAGACCGAAGCTATATTGAACTCTAGACCACTAACGATTGTCGCTGACCTTCCAGAAAATGAAATGCCTCTCACGCCAAACCATTTTCTGATTAACAGACCGTTCAATTCTCTCCCACCAGGAAAGTTCGACAGCCAAGAACCCGCCAGTTTCAAGTCTTGGAAGAGTGTTCAGCAAATGGTCAACCATTTCTGGAATTGACTCGTCAAGGAGTATCTTCCGACACTGTTAAAGAGGTCCAAATGGAGCGATAGTGGTCAAACACCACTGAGAGTCAACGACATTGTTTGGATTCTGAAAGATATGACTCCACGTGGAATTTGCCCCCTTGGACGTGTTCTCGAAGTCTACCCGAGATGAACAACACCGTGTGGTGAAGGTGAAAACGGCTTACGGCACGTACGTTCGCCCGTTCTCCGCCCTCGCACGCGTTTTGGCTGATTAGCCCAATTTTTTCTTGACCTTTTTTCGAAACGGTTTTCTAGGCAACTTGGGTTACACCCTCTTCGACGATCTGGTCTAACGTCTGTGATGTGTTAGTTGGCCTCCTCTTTCCCCTGGAGCATGTCGTGCAACAATCAAGTCAGAAGTAAAACTTGAAAAAACATTGACTTTTGTCCTTATCGCAACCAAAACGAGTTGGTTGTTCCCGCAACTTAAATCTGATATAAAAAACTTAACAAACTGTCTAGAACAATGTAATTGAATCCTTATCTACATTCTCTTACAATAGTTAAAGCAAGTTTTCATGAAATTGTTATCTTAAAAATTTCAGCGGCATCGATAAACTCGAATCATTGCACTGCATTAGTTCATTTTTTGGTTGTTTACTTTAGCATCTGACTCCAGGCACACAAAAATTTAGCATCCAACAAGTTTTCCGGCAATATAACTAAGGTATTGATACTGAGCTAAAAATAAGCCCTCTAAAATTGTGGTGGATGCTGTTTGATTGTGGTATGGGTACTGTTTTATTACCAATGCGCAATCTGGTGTAAAAAACACCAAAAGCATCAATATCAGGAAAAGCTGCAAAATAAGTTTTTTTTCTTTAGACACCAGTTTATTAAAAACTCAGGAGACTATGATTAGTTTTTATTGTTCACCAACTTCACAAATAATTCTGCAATTGCAGAAAATGGGGATTGGATGTGCAGGCTATAACGAATCTATATGTTAAGGAGCCAAATAAACAAATCAAATCTGAAAGTCCAGTAATTTTCAATATATCATATAAACGGAAACAAACAATACGCTAGAATTGTTTGAACAACAAATTTACCAAAAAATAATGTTTGTCTTAGCTTCCGATACATCATTAACGCGTGGAAAACATGAACCAAAAAGTTTCAAAACGAAATTAAAAACGGACCGACAGGATAAAGTTGGACGAACACAATAATTAATAGATAACATGAGACATATTGTGGTCAACAAAATGGTAAAACAAATTGAAATGCGACATGAAATACAAAACACGGAGGTTTTGATCGGCAACTGATTGCATTCAATTAATAAATTTATATATTGATCTATCGAACCAAAAATGTTGCCCCTGTTAAGGTTTCGACGCCGCAAATTGCGAAAACATCAAAATGCGTAAGCATTTTTCAAAAATGTTAGCAATAAGTGATGTGAAAATAAACTTATTTTAGCAGTTAGAAAACAACCGATTTCGGTAACGAAAGAAACAAAAAATACGCACGGTGTTTACTCACTTACTCTATTTATTATTTTTTTCGTTCATTGTGATTGCTTTTTTTTCGTGCTTAGCTATAGCTTGGTTTCTTCTCGAGGTTCTATCTTGTAAATTTTTTTTCTGCCGATTTCACTAAAATTGCTATATTGAACATCTCTTTTTTATGAGGACGTAGTTAATAGCATAATTAGATATATAAGAATCTTTTTCCCATCAAAAGAGCAACTTCATATGCATAATTCGCTTAGTCAAAAGTTGAAATATTTTACCGATTGGAGTAATGGAAAATGAGAAGAACGCCAATTTCTACTCAGAGCTTGAAAGATTTTCAATAGTTTGTACAAGTTAAACACTCTAGTTCAAATCCAAAGCCAAGTTTGTAGAAACTCGCAAACTGATTTACTATTTTTGGATTATTTAATGCACTATTTTTTGCAAACATTCACTTCAATTTCAACTGTATGCTTTGTCATATTGATATATCGGGGCAAGATAAATGTATATAAATACGAAATTCTGAAATAAGAACAAAGAGTGCAATTGCTATTTTGAGGCCTATTTGTGCGTTCTTGGGCATATTAGTGATAGGGACAAGTCACCAATTTTCACTTTGCAACACTTTTAGCTGCGATGGGAAATGATTAAATTAAAAATGACAAAAATGACTGATAAAGTTTTATTCTGTTACTCGATTTCACATGTGAACTTAATCATTATCCATTTTGAGCATGTAATCAGCTTAAAACATTAATCCAGAATATTGTTAAAAATTACTTGTGAATCAACTCGAAGACTTTTTTGATGTATGGATCCTGATATAGGTAGTTGCGAAATTGCCAATTGTCTATTTAATCCACATATATTTTTGCTAGTGATATTTCTGAAAGTAAATCATCTATTAGATTCTATTTCAGATCTGTTTCAATGACCTATCGTAGTTACTACTCAATGCAATCAAGAACAACAGTAACCCGTAGAGAAAAATGATCACTGATGTGCGAACGAGTGTCAAAATTTTGTTGTTGTTTTCAATGCTTGAGCGAAAAGAAGTCTTGTGAAAAATATTGACGAAGTTTTCAATACTTGCAACAATTTTGATCCAAAAGTTGCTTACCGTTGCAAATTTCCCCGCACGTTTATAACTTTCATCTTCAAACACAGCGTTTTTCGGTGCGTAAATTTTTTTAAATGTTTTCCTCCGAGTTCAGTCTAGTTAAATATAAATGTATTTTTTTGTTAACACTGGTACTTCTCTATTTTAATTAATTAATTCATTATGTGCTCCTTGTCCTAAAAATCGAGTATACATACTCGATATTATCAGTTTTTCCACCTTATAAATACTCATTTAGACAGAAGATAGTGTCAATTATACAAAATAAAAGAAAGCCTATGCAATTACCCATATCATTGTTCACAATCACGCCTTTGAATTGAGTCTCAAGTATTCACTATTATTATTGGGGCAATAAGGACATAGGACTATTACACGCTCAAAAATGTGGGTTACATTTACCCCTGAATACTTGTGTCAAAATGTCTACCTATGAGAAAATTTTTTAAAATTCGTTACTCTTCTTTCTCCTTTTTACCACTCAATCTCAATCCGCTTTTTTCTGATGATTTTCAGGTGGAAAATGAGCGGAAACCCCGACTCCACCTTCACATCAGTGATCATACAAATTTTATGCTCCCACGCTACCACTATGGATTTTTTCACGTAACAACGATCTATATGCATGACGATTTACAAATTGAAATGCTAATGTCCTTAATCTGAGAGGGGGGGTGTAACTTTGTTAATCAGGTCCAAAAAACCACCAACCCACCAAATACTCTTATTCGGAGTATAGAGTCCATTGGAGAGCTTCTTTCGTGTATCTTCCAAACTGATCAGTTCTTCTCACACAACAGCATGTACTCGGAGGGTCGAAAAAGTTCAAGGGCACTGAAACAGAAGATACATTTTATTCAGTTGTTTATTTGCGCCCGTTCCTAAGGTTCAGTGACAATCAGTACTGATTGAACTTACAAATTTTAGTACTGATTCGGAAAGATTTCAGAACCAGCTGTAAAATGAATTCTGATTTTCTCTGAATCAGAGCAAAAGTCAGAGAAAATATTAAGTTTCATTCTGAATCAGAAAATAATTCAGAATGAATCACTGAAATAGCTCTGAGTCAGACAAATTCAGAGCAAAATGTGGCCTGAACTGGACTCAGATTCAGTACTGAATTTGCCTTAGTGTTAGGTACGGGAGCATTGTTCTGATTTCTTCTATTTGTTTATTGCTCATAGATGGCCCATTAACACGTAAAAGAACTAGGCATCTTTTCGTTCTATCTTTAAAACAAAAACAGCTCCTTTGAAGAGAAAACAAACTCTTAATTTTCACTGGAACTTAACAATTTGCTTTCTCCATTATCATTGATGTTTATTTTGACATCGAAGGGAAAATATTCACTTACTTTTTTACTGTTGAGTCAAAATTATCTTGTAATCATAAGGAACTTAAACTAAGCTTTTGTCAAGGTTTGGCCATGCCTTTGAATGAGGATTTTTTGTCATTCTACAACGGACTGACAAATTTATTAAAGAGGTGCAATCGTTTTTTCCAATGACAATATATGCTCTCTTTTGTTCTTACTGGGTCTTGTATCGGGTACATAGGGTCTGTATTGTTCAACATGCGCACAATGAGGACAGTTGGACCCACAGTGTTTGTTCACAAGTCTGCTATGAGCATTGCAGAATACATAATGCTCTTCACTCATATCTTCATCAGAAACTGTTCCCGTCTTTTTATTTTGTTTTAATTTCAGTGATGTCAATAAAGTCTTCAAATCTTTACGGTCATGAAACAATTTGAAAACTATACACCACTTTGGCTGTGAAAAATGTTAAAAAACACAAGGTAACGGTCAGTTACTCCGCTTTGATTTTTTGATTCGAATATTACAAGCTAGTAAGCTTCTCTAAAATGCGACTGATTATGGGCTATTTTTATTGTGGATCTCAATGGCAAAAATTTGTACTTACTTGTATCATCTTGTATGTATAGTCCACTTAAAATGGAGGCCAGGTTTAAAAAGTTTTTATTTTATACATTACATGCAATGAATTTAAAGTGCTGTTTTCGACGGTTCCAGGTTAAATGGATACAATTTGACAAAATGAAAAGAATACACCTTAAGGATAGTTAACTGTATGAAGATCCGTAAATTTGTTTATTGCAGTTTGAAAAAACTATTTGTTGATTAGCACTATTTTGTTTGAAACGACAGAAAAATGTGTTTTGCATGTTCGTTTTTCCAAGTAATAAAATCATCGGTATGATCCGTTTTTTAGGTATTTTCAGCTTCAAGCGTAGGAAATCATCGTTATGTTTCATCTGGGAAAAAGGAAAGCTCCGATGTATTCGATTTCTTTGATTCAGCATGTACTGTATTTCAGCGCAAGATACGTAAGAATTTTTTGAAATTAGAAAATTAAGAGGCCTGTTGAGATTTGTTGGGAATTCAGTGATGAAATCACTCATTGAGTCTTGATATTATCATGAGAAATCAAGTCCAAATGTCTTTTTTTAAATTAACTGTTGAAGTTTAAAACCGACCAGAAGGACGGTTTCTTGTGTTTAAAACGGAACATCCTGACTCCAAGAGACGGAAAATGTCGAATCTACGACACCAAATATACTGATGACTTCTTACTTTTCAAAATGACGTTTGATTAGGCGCTTAGATTTGTATATAAGGCAGCTTTCGAGAAATTCATACACTTCTTAGATATTGAAAAAAAATTTCGCATACTAGTTTCAACATTTAGAACGAGAAGTATCCTCTGAGATTTCCTAGTAACTGGTTATTGATGGAGCACGAAATGGAACAAAGAAATCTTTATTCTGAGTTTTTTTTCCGGATTTTCAATGCTCACGAGCGAGCAGGTTAGAGTGGCAAATTGATGGAAACAGTTCCTATGTTATAGTCAATCTGCTTTGCAGGTCGGCCGAAGTTGGGACCCAAAACGCAACCTTTGGGCGCTGGTGGTTTCTTAGGCACTGTAGTTGTACGAGATCTTCCTGTTGTTTTCGACAGACGAGAACCTTGAGACGCTGTTCTCTTTTGAGGCTTGTTCTTAGAACAGCAAACAGCAGTGATTCAGTTGTGTTAACTTAGTTTTTTCGACCAACTTTATGTCAATTTTAACGAGTTTCCTATTATAGTTTTAGATCTCTTTCAGTTTAAATTTTTGAGAATATAATGGAAAATTTGAGGTTTATAAGAGGGATTACACTTCTTAATTGTGTTTTAGATGTCACCACAGATCTGAGTCCCTCCAATGATTGCCAGTTAAAAGCACTCAGGTTGAGATTTATAACGTATCGGCCTCTGATCATACCATACTAAAAATGTAATTTTTCTTATAATTATACTTTTCGAATTTATACTTATTCGGTCAGTTTTTGCAGCCTCCTCAAATCAGCATGCATCAAAATAGGCACCTATCGAACAAAGGTCAAACACATTTATGGTGTGATTGTAGCAGTCTCTGATCGAGACTATCACGCCTTTGAAATATCTTCCGACCAGACTTTTTGCGCGCTTTAAGCCTCATATAATCAGCATATAATCTGCTCCAAACCTGCTAGGATTACACTCTCGTGCACGTAAATACTTTTTCAGACATGTAACTGGAGCCCACGATGAGCAGGTGTGCGCTCCAAAATAGTCTGATCAGAGGTCACTTTGTTCTGGGCACCTCGACCTGGGCAAATTGTATTATCTTCCAAACCACGAAAACTTCCAAACCAATATTTGTAATTATTCAAACGGAAATATTTGTTAATTTCATGAAGAGAACAATTTTCTCATTTTTATAATTCTTTTCTTTTAGAACTAGACCAAAACTCATTTTCTCATTAAAAGATATAGCCAAAGCATTGCTGAACCTTCATATCTTCGAAATATTCAGGAAAATCGGCAGGGTCAATATTTCTGATGTCATTATGGGGGTATTGGGGACATGGGAGGTTGCTCCCCGTGGTTCCATAGTAGTTGTCATCAGTGTAAAATGATTCGTGAGAACTTCCGGCTTTATTGGGTTGAGATTTTGTGCCCTCTTTTGCCCCATCATACGCTGAAATGGAGCACGAGAAAAATTTCTGTCCAATAGGAATTTACCACCTACAATTGACTTTTTTCAACACTTTATTATCGATCAAATATGAAAAAAAATAGTCAAACACGTCTTCATACGGTTTCGGAAAAACTACTCGGAATAAAAGCAGCTAATTTTTAGGAGGAAGAAATCCCCAAGGAAAAATACCTCCACGAAAATAAACGCTGAGGAAATAAACAACAACTTGATTGTTTAAGAGCTGCGCATTAAGCGCATTTGATTATACAAGTGGCCTGTGGGAATTGATATGAAACTATTACAGCTGAAAAAAAAACATGAAAAGAAATTCCATGTTTATATGATTTTTTCTGTTTGTCGTTTTTTTCCCCGTCGGTTATACAAATGTCTTCATCTCTAATTACGTCTAAAATTTGAACAAAATTAAAAGTTGTGTATTCTCACCCAGGTTCCTGGGTGAAAACGGACGCGGGCTCATCTGCAAGCAAAATTGAATGCGGCAACCAAATTTTGCTCGCGCATTTTTAAAATTTTCAGTTAACCAGAAATTCATACAAAACTACAAAGTTTTGCGTGCATACCACATAAAATTTTCCTGTGAAACCTTCACACCACTTTTAGCGTTAGATTACTTGAAACGTTGCCCACTAACTTCCCAACAAAACTTCATGAGTTTCTCTTGATTCTTTGTGTCAATCACAAAAATTGTCACATTAATCCCAACAATGCTATGTCAACCTAAAAATTTGCCAAAATGGATGTTTGCCTCGTGTTTTTACTATAACAAAAAGCTAATAGACAACCATCTATAAGTGATGATGTTTTTGTCTTTAATGTCTTTTGTTTCACGTTTTTTTTTGTGAAAAACAATATTTTGATAACTGCTCAATTGCAATATAAGCTTTTCAGGAATTCATTAGACCGAATGTTTGAAAATATTTGTCATGACAATTTTCCATTTTTTATCCGAGTGATTTCATTGAGAAAATTATCGAACCAGAGAAAAAATTTTGTTTCAAATTAAATCTTCTATACTCTTCTCCATTAGTTAAAATAATTCAAACTTGCCTCAAACCTCTGCTACCATTTTGATTATAGCAGAATAATAATATAAGTTTACTAAAAGTCGCTAAATAGATTGGAAGCTTTTTGAAAATTCCAAACAGAAATCGTTTATCTAAAAATCTTAGCGTAATGTTCTTCGAAAAAGGTTTAATTGTTCATCACCAAGAGTTAACTTGATTTGCTATTGTCAGGTTAATTCTCTTCAATTTTTTTCTATGATCTGCAAAGATTTCTTCTTCAAAGATTTCTTCAAAGAGTTCTAAGATTTTTTTTGTAAGCTTCAGTGAGTCGGTCGAATATTGGGTTTATGAAATTTCAAAAAAATGCACTTTTTTACGATTTCCATTAACCTTTTCCTCTGTTTTATGTCTCTTATTAGCTTTGTACAATGTTTCTGCTGGTGTAGAAACTAAGCCAGAAGATTTTTGCGGAAATTGTGACACATAATACCTTAGGGAGAAAAATACAGAAAATGACGGTGACGTTTGCATGGAGTTTTGTGGGAATGAAATGGGCACTATGTGTGATAAAGAAGACGTAGTGGTATTTCGAATTTAAAAAAACGGCAATATTAAGAGTTGTAGAATGATGAAACGGAGCCTCTGTTTTTGCATGAAATCAGAAATTTTTTCTACCCAATTGTGCGAGTAGAATAATTTTGAACAGATTCCAATTTCACTCAAGATGAGTCTGCTGAAAGTTAATCCATTCCGATGTGTGACATAAAGCTCGAAGATCCGTTTTGTATTGTTTAGCGCAGAAAATTAGTCACACTTTAAGCTCTGTTAAACTTACAGGGTTGATGGGATGACGCTTTGTCGAATGAAGCTGTACTTGGGTCCACTTCACTAAAGGGAAGTTGGTCTCGTCTTTGGTAACTGAAATTGTTCAACTTCTACAAAATTTAAAAACTTTTGGTATCTGAACACCTTAGCTTCCGGAAAAATTTTATTTTTTTTAATCAAAGCTTCATAAGATTCAGCAAATATCATAACAACGCAAAGGTATACCCTGCTCATCATGGTCAATTTCGACCAAGGGCGTAACTACAATCCGCGGCGCTATATTGCTAATTGGCATAATTGTGTTACTAAATGCCAAGAATAATGCGGATTTGGGTTAAAAGCGCAATTAAGTACCCAAAAACTGCAAGGAAGATTTACATCTACAGCTTTTTTATATTCTACTGTGTAAAAATACACACTAAATAAAGTTAAGGCAGTTTTACCTTATAGAACATCCCAACTTGCCTCCTCTTAAAGTAGAGTTGCCTTTCCCTAACTCGGGAAAGGCAACTAAAGCTAACTTTACCTGAAATTGACCTTACTACTCTAAGGCCTCACTACCTTCAAAAAATTAAATTATACTATGACAGGAATTAAAATTACCTTAATTTATTACCTTAACACTACTACAAAATTTCCTTTGACTTCTGGCCCGAACAAAGCCAGAAATTTCTGGCCCGAACCAAGCCAGAAAATTATTTCGCCTTAGGGTAAGTTAATGTAAAACAATTAAGTTAAGTTAGGGGAAATTTACCCCCACCGTAAAGGTAGCCATTTAACGTAATTTTAAGGAATGTTAGGGTAAAAACTCTACTGCCGTTTATTGTTTGAGATATTGTACAGGAATGAACCTCATTAGATACCATATCTAAGACCATATATGGTTTCATCCACGTCAAATCAAAATGTCTTGAATAATCTTGCTGTAAAGCTAAAAAGCCATGTATGATCTATGTATATAAAATTGTGAAAAATAGCTTTCGTAGAACAACACAGTTCTCAGGATTTTCCCTGAATGTTCTTTTCACCCGGATTCAGTTTTCTTTTTCTAACTCTTACATCATTTTTCTTCAGCACAACAACCCGTCGGAAATATAACCAACAGGTTTTAAAAAATGCTGCGAAATAAGTTTGCGTTTCGTATTATACGGATGGAAACAGATACAGATATTACTTATCAACCCTGCTCAAATATGTGCTACTTTGAGCTAAAATTTATTAAAATTAGGATTAGGTTTTACAGCGCAAAATCCAGTTTATTGAATGAGGTAAGTCACGTATGATCAAATCTTAACAAATCAAATAACCAAACCAACATTGACTGGAAAAAGCGAGTGGGAAACAAAGTCACGCACGCTGATGCGGATAGTTAATGGAAAAACTCATTCAGAAAAATTGATTGTCGCTCTTTTTTTGTAAATTGAAAAAGCTATCAGACAATGAAATAAACAAAATATAGCAGAGCAAGATCTGAACTCCAGTTTTAAAAAAATTCAATGAAATAACAAAATATACATTCAAAATTTACTAGAAACTTCTCTCAAGAACGTTAGGGAAAAAACCGCTAAAATAAATAGAAACAGCAAAAAAACTAAGAAAAGGAGAAAAGCGGGTGAACAAAAAAATATCACAATCGAGAAAACAAATTTAAACACAATTTTCTCACTTATCCTTAATGTCAAAATTTTTATGCGGCAAAACCACTTTTTTATTTGCTCCTTTTTTGTTATTGAAAAAAAAACTATTACAAACTGACCTCAACAATGATCAATATGTGTAAGCAGATCTTGAAGACAAACACATTCGGAATACTCAAGAATCGACTCGATTTAGACATTTGTATATGTATCAGAAAACAGACAATGAATAAAATCAGCCTGCTTTATAATTGAAATAATCTTTATGCAGCAAAACCAGAGGCAACTAATATGAGAAAATGACAAAAATAATAGCTGGACCAATATCTGAATAAAATTAGTTATAAGTTGCGAAAATTAGATCACTAATGGCGGAACAACTTCCAGAGAAATACCTGTTGTTGTAAAAAATTTGACTATTATCTGTAAAAAACAACAGAAACGGTATATACCTAGAAAACTGAGAGACAAGGAAGAAAAAAAGCAAAAATCAACGAAAAAATTTTTGCAATAATCTTAAAAAAGTTAAATGCTATCACTGCCAAAACTTAATGTTGAAAACTATTCATAGATTCTTTGACTCGATCAGCGAACTATCAGTCAGAAAAGCGCTAAACAAAAGAGGCAAAAAATAAAAATCAGATTGAATTTTCATATTTTTATGATATTATTCACTGAAAATTACCAAGTATATTTTTGAACTGTCAACTCTTTATTCAGCAAAAATAGGGCTAAACACTGCGTATCTAATTGAAAAAACACTTTCAACACATAATTTTGAGTAAAACTAAAAAAACTGTCTTGAAAAAGCAGCAGGTGCTCAAACCAATCAGCTGGTGTATCGAAAACTTATTCACACATATTTTTCGCTATCTCTTAGTTTGATGAATGAACAAATACCTCTATAAATTCTCTCTCTGCTTTTGACTCATGTTCATCAAATTGTTCTTAACAATTTATTCGCGCATCGCGTTTTGGGCTTCCTCCAGAACATATTCTCTAATCTAGAAGTTACCAGTTAATTATGTTAATGGGCAGCGCACAAATGTAATTTCAACTCTTTTAATGTTAAGGAACCAGGGTTACTGCGGTATAGCTACTCTCAGCTCACAGCTTCTCAGCTTTTAAAAACTCATAGTTGAAGAATATCAAACGCGACTCAAAATAAACAGTGGATTGTGCAGAAAAATGTTTCACTAAACTAGCTTCTTTTTTTAATGAGAAACTCATATACCATAAAAACTCGCCAAGTAATGCAACAAAAAACTTGTAGAAAAGTTGTTCAAACTCAACCAAAGGACACAAACCATAAAATGACAACTTTTGTTATCAGAGTAATTGAATTAGCTCTTCAATATCAATTTAGTTGGAATTTGGATGTCAAGGATTTTCAGCAAAGCTCTCTGGAACATTTTTAAATATAAATAAAAATTTTTAAAAATGTTCCAGAGAGCTTTGCTGAAAATCCTTGACATCCAAATTCCAACTAAATTGATATTGAAGAGCTAATTCAATTACTCTGATAACAAAAGCTGTCATCCATCTAAACAGATGAAATCAATTCCACTTAAAACATCACCAATTTGAGCTGCTATACAATCGGAAAAGATAAAAAAAAACTCGAATTTGGAGACTCATTTTTTCATTTGATTTACAAAGGCACCTCAACTGACCTCAATATGGCAGTTTTTTTAAAGAATTTCCTGTATTGATTTCATTAAGTTGCAAGACAGATTAATTGTTGAAATAAGAATTGTAAAGAAATTTAAGAATTAGTACAACAGCAAAAGGCCGGCGCAAAATTTCAACTTTTTTATAATATTCTTAGTTGACCGGAAGTGATCATTATTTAACTCTTCTTTGGACAAATTTCTGCCGATCAGCAGGCGGGGACTGGCATAATAGTAACTTATCTCAGTTTGTGAAATAATTATGATATGTCGGTTATACTCGGCTGGAGGATTTATTACTTTTTAATAGGTCTTTTTCTAGATAACTGCTGAGATATATAACAATAAAGTCAGTGAATAAGGAATACTGTCGGCCCTATTGCGCTAGAATATCAAGTTGGGACAGAGTTGGATTATAGCTTGCTTCAGTGACATAGGGCAAATTTACAAGAGTCTTTATGTAATGAAGTATCTATCAGATTATAAAAAAGAGTTCTTTCGATTAGAACAAGAAAAACCAACTTCTGCATCTTTTTTAATGTTGAGCTGTGGTCAATTGAGCTATGCGACTTAAAGTTATTTGAAAGTCAGAACAGTTATGCAGAAACTTTATATGAAAACAGAAAGATAAACAGCGCCTTAGTAAATGTTCCAGACTGTGTTCGAGAGTAAACAGAAACAGACTAAAATAGTGCATGAGATAAATTTACTACACGCAAAAAACGAACCAAAAAACACTAACCAGAACCGCTCAAACCAGCGAGCAAAAACCATTCGAACATTTTATCTATCCCAGGATGAAATAAAAAAAAAGAATAGAGAGCACGCACAAGACTACAATGACAATTTCAAACGTTCTGTCAGGTCAATCATTTGTTGTGCTTAATCCTATTCAGTATTCAGAAATTGATGCTTTTTTGTTGTCGGCTATATATACTTTCATTCTCTAGATCTTAGTGGCTTATATTAACAGTAATAAATCTTATTGTAAAACTGCAAGAAAAACGCCTGGAAGAATTTTTGGAGAGTAAGCATAGTTGTTATTGGCAATTAAAGCCAACTGGAACCCGAGATTGAGAACAAGTGGACAAAAACGTAAAAAAGGTATCCATTTTTTATAGAGGAGCTGAAAACAGACGATGATTTTTTTCCCGGAAAGTTGCAAAAAATTGATGTTTTATACCAAGAAAACCATGTTGACAAAAACACCAAAAAAATAAATTAGATCAATTTCTCGCCCTATCCATACTATAATTCTTACCCCTATACTTCTCGACCTCTTTCAAATTGTGACATAAACGAAGTAAAAATAATCCTTTTTTCCGCTCTTCCAAATTGTTTTTCTTCTATTTTACTGAAACTGTAGATTTTTTATTACGCCATAAAAACCCAGGTTGAAGTTCAGGATGAATTCGTCTCTGAACAGACTGTCTTAGACAAAAGTGATCTCTGACCAGATTATTGTGCACTCCAAACTCTTATGCGCTCGAAGCGCGCTCGAAAGCCTCGTGTGATCAGACTAATGTGCATTCAAATCGACCTCTGAGCAGACTAAGCGCACTAAAATGTACCTCTGATCAGACTCAAGTGCTCTCGAAATAATCTGACCACAGAATGGATTCAAACACGAAAACTTTTAAAACCGTTATAGTATATTCATTAAAAAAATCACTGTTTTCAATAATGATTGCAAATAAGCCAATTAACTAAGTATACAGAAGCCAATGCTAAGAGTTAAGTTGACGTGAAAATAAAACTGAGGCGCTGAGAATATGATTTATTCAGTAGGCAATTGATGCTTTTTTTCTGACTGCATGGATGAACAGCTTTCCATAAAATACGTTTTTTACCAACAGTTAACCAAAATAAAGTCTAAAAGGGACCGGCAATTTCTATCAGCTGGACCCCTTAGCTCTGATCAGCGCCACCAGACGCTATAGATGAATTTTTGAAGACTTCTTCAGACTATGTATTTCAAGAGCTCACCATGGTCGAATTGGTCTGACCAGAGATCTATTGGTCTGATCAGTCAGGACACCTAAACCTATGTACTATTACGTTCATAAGCTCACCTTGGTCCATCGAAAACTAGAATAAAATCAATAATAGTCTCCCGCAATTATTTTTGTGGCCATTAAACAACTCATTAAAAAAGGACTGACTAATCAGG
>NC_134481.1:30443726-30534961 GCF_964194025.1 Convolutriloba macropyga | reverse complement strand
ATATATATATATATATATATATATATATATATATATATATATATATAGTTAAAATATAAATAAAAGAAAAATAAAAAAATATGTACGAATTAGTATATAACTTTAGTATTTCTTTTCTGTCCTTATTCTTATAAACATATTTGAAATGGGAAAACATTTTGCGCTACGAAGCTTTCAATGGGCCTGATAGATATTTAGCCGCAAACTGTTTTATAAAGATGAACTGAATGTCACTTTTGTTCACTCAAGTATACAGCCTTCGTGATTAGACATCAGTCATAAAACTCATGCCGTTTGTGTATAAAATTAACTCAGTAAGAGTGGAAAATCAGCTGAAATTACTTCAGAATGTTCGTGGTCTTCATTCAATTGAAAGTTCGCAGTATATCAATGGATCTTTGATCACATAATGCAGAGAAACCGACGGCGTCTATTAAAAATGATCACAGCAGAAAAAGCCCAAAAATATTGCTAACATTCGGTGATAGAAATGTTCACCCAATAAGAATTCACCTAAAAATACGATAGAGAAACTCTGTGCTGATAAACGTTTCCTTTAAAATTCAACCTTTTGCCTCTTTTATAACGCAATTATGTCAAAAATACAACCAGGGTCGCCACTTCTTAGTAGTCATACAAGGATCATATATGATGTCATACAAATAATAACGTATTTTCTAGTACGATCCTTGTATGAATAAAATGAAATCATACATTATTCTTGTATTATTATCAGGAAATCATATATGATCCTAGTATGGTTACCAAGAATCATACATCTATTTTTCATAAATAACTTTCCATTTAAGTATTCTTGAATTTCATTCGGTTACGCATCACCTTTGTGATTCCCCGGCATCACTTTGTGATCCGCCAAAAGACCCTAACCTAAAATATCATTTGCAAAGTTGGACAATAAATAAAAGAATAAGTCCAAACGGACCTAACGACAAGTCAATTTCAGTAAGGAGCTTGCCGAAAAAAACGTCAAAAATAGCCGGAAAAACATCAAAAATAGCCGAAAAAAAAACGTCTAAAATAGCCAAAAAAAACGTCTAAAATAGCCGGGGAAACGTCAAAAATAGCCGAAAATACATCAAAATAGCCGAAACTGGTTTTGACCTATTAATTTAGCTAACTCATATCAAATAATGAGCTCACTCATATCAAAATTTGAGCCAAAAAATGGCTCTACAAAAAGTTTTTAACGAGCAAGCACTAGGCATGAGCCATTTTTTCGGGGTACAGAGTCTGAAATCATGAATATTTCCCAAAATTCTGAATCAATCGGAATCAGACCTAGCTCATTAGAACCGCCTTAAAACAAACTTCACAGCCATATACACGACTTTTAATTGGGATTAGAGATTTGCGAAAAAGCGGCCTGTGCGCAGAGGGCAAGTTGACCCCAGTCGATCCGAGTTAGCTTATGCTCGTTCTATAATAACTCGATATATCTCCATAACACATTAAAAAAGCACACTATAACGAACAGAGGGCAGCATTGGCGCCTAAAAAAGCTGACATTAGGGCACAAAAAACTTCATATGGCCAGTACTTTTGCTGTTTTGGCTGGAACGATCTTCCTCTGGGTCAACTTCTCCTCTCAAATTTGTAACATTTTTCAGTGCTGTATCACAATTGGATAGAACGAGAGGGCCTCTGTTTAACATGGGCACCCTCACGCTGTTTCCTTTATTAAGGATTTTGCCCCCAGTGATGTTGTTCGACATTTGCTAAATCTGAAAAATCTAGAAATATCGATTTTCGGCTAAAATTCGGCTTAAAACGGCTGTAAAATAGCTGAAAACGGCCCATAACTATCTGAAAACTCATTAATACAGCCTACTCTGACCCTTCAGGCTGCTAATTGATAGTACTGAATGGGTTTCGGGTAGTTTCAAAGCACCCCGGGAAAGTGGCTAAAAATTAACTCAGAAAGCGTGGCACGTGACGAAATTTTTCGAAATTCGAAAATTTCACTCGAAATTTTTTGAAAAGTTGGTTTTGACTTGGGAATTAACTTTCAAGTGTTATTCAAGTCTTGGTTAAGACTTGCCAGAGTTGTAACACTTGTATTTTGACTTGCCCAGTACTGAAATTGACTTGTCGTTGGGTCCGGGCAAATAGATAACTAAAGATCTGATACTATCTGAAGCCAGTTAATACCTTAAATGCTCATTTATAAGAAACATAGCCAAAAATTTTTAGCATATAACCTCAAAATTGTTTTTTGAATGGGTTCAGATGGCAAAGTTATTCTTTTAATGCATACAAAGAATCAAAAGTGGATTGCAAATGCGATATACTCATATAACATGTTCTTTGACTACATCATACAGGAATTTGTGGCAGGAATTTGTGGCAGGAATATGTGTCATATATTGTATGATTTCCAAGAAATTTTTCAGCCTCAATAGAAAATGAAAATTAAACAGTTTTTGGGCTTTGAAATTTTTTGTATGATCCCTGAATGATTACAAGGAAATCATATATGATCCTTGTATGACTACCAAGATTTCATACAAATTATATATGGCCTAGTATGAATACTAAGAATCATATATGACCTAGTATGACTACTAAGAATTTTATATGATGATCAACCCGGGAATAGTGACAAGAGTTTGAACAGTTGAGGGAATTAAAAAGCGAAATATGTAAAATCTTCAGAAATATTGAAAAAAGAGAGTGTCGTTTGAAAATTTTTGATATAAAACAGAATTTTTCTTCAACTGCCTCAACGCGGAAAATGTATTTTAAAGAAAAAAAGAAAAAACCACCAGGTGGATTTCAGGTGGAATTAACCAATAATAACATAAAAAATCGGAATTTGTTCAAATGGCACAACAATCCACTGTATAAAGTACTTGTATTTTCAGTTGATGATCCTTATATGATCCATAAAAAATTCAAATTTTCATACCTTTTACGAATATCAGCAAATGTGATATCATATAGGAAGAATTTGACCGGAAACCATCATTAGGAACCAGCTCCCGTACCTTTTGTGTGCTGCAATAATTAGTGGAATTTTGCGACAAATGACAAATAAATTGTATAATATTTAAATATTGTAAATCTGCCTTTATCGCCATATCCAAAACTGTGAGGGACATTTTGCATGGATTAAGATACCCTTTGTTCAATTAAAGAGTTAAAGTGGACTATGTTGTAGTTAAAGTGGAATTAATTTGGTGGGGGCGCGGGCTCGTTACGATCTATTCTCCACTTCAGGTCAATTGAACTGCACGTTTGTAGCTGCTTAACCAGTCTTTAAAAATTTGTATAATCCTTTCATGATTACCAGAAATCATAAAAATCCTAGATGCCCCGTTCGAAACCGAATGGTTATCTTGCAAGATTCTTGCAAGTCGAATGTTTATCTTGCAAGATTCTTGAAAGTCGAATGTTTATCGAATCCATTCGACTTGCAAGATCTTGCAAGATAATCATTTGATTTCGATTGGGGTGCGGACATTGTTGATAGCCGGAATTTTTGTATGATCTTTTCTGTCTATAGATATGGTTAAATATTCTGCATTTATTGAATAAAAGGCAAACAAATCCAAATAGGCTATTCCTTGGACTGCTCCATTCGGGTTCTCTTCCTCGGGTGATTGGAACATAACAGCTTTTGGGTTTTTGCTCGTTTCACTGTAGTAGTCATAATATTCCCCTCCCTCCTGATTGTTCACAGCTCCAGTGTTAGTCGGATGCTTAAAAATCAAACTTCCGTTTTTTACTTCCGTCTTCTTTTTAATGTGCAAAATGTGACTTATGAATTCTAACATATTCTGGGTTCAAAATTAAATAAAAAACAATGTGAGAACTTCGATTAATTGCCTTGAAAAAATTATTTATCATAGTTATATCGACTATTAAAAAAATTCCTACAATTCCCACACTTGCAGCTGTTCATGTCAATAGTGCACATAAAAATGAGAAGATAAGCAACACTAGTTGCAATTTTGTCCCAACTTTATGAATCATGACCGTTTTTGACCACTGTATTTTGAGCAAAAGGGTCGAGTTTTCCATTATTGGGTGAGTTTTCCAACCGAGACAATCACCTGTGATCAGACATTAGCTGGTTCTTAATACAATATCGCTTTCAACTCGCTTTTGAATTGGCCATTTATAGACCCAACCAGAAGATCATCAGACAATTAGGAGCACGTCCATGGCGAAGTTCAAAAGCTGCTGGCGCATACGGAAGTCGACGCTTTCATAGTCAATGTCATACGACGAGGATGCAACGATGAGAATAAGGACCGAGCAAAAATCTTGAAGATACCGAATACGTAAAAGCGCCAGATGTTTTTTTTAACTTCAAGAATACTGAGAACAGCATTTGACAAAAGAAGCTGATCATGAAAACAGAGCTTTAATAAGAAGACGCTCTAATAAACGAAGGTGCAAATCTGAAGACTCTCCGAGAATGTGACTCGACTCTATTCATCCCACAAGGGAGAAAGTGTTTGGAGAAGAAACAGCGGTACAGATGTTTCCGCTTGACTAACTGCTTTTTCGAACATCTGAGTCTGCATGGTAAAAAACCTATTTGATTATGAACAACGATCAGCGTTCTTAAATGCTAACCGAAAGATAAGCAATTATCCAGCCATTCGCATAACCGAAACCTGGTTGAACAAAAACGACCCTGATAAGGCAGTTCTTTTATATCATACATTACATCCAAAACTGACAAAGGACTGGACAGAACACGCCGGAATACTGGTTGCCGGTACCAAAACATTCCAGGATGTGAGATTACATCAGACCTCTAGATATTGTTGTTGTCTGCATATCCCTGGATAAACCAACCCCTCTCTGGGGTCTCTACAGCGCCCCGAGTAACATTAACTGCATATGGTCAGTCCAAATTTCACTCAACTTCTCACGCTCTTCACAAGCAAACATTATGAGTATGGCACTGTTTTCTTGAACATTGTTGAAGATATAAATGTTGCCTGCGCCCACTGATATTCAATGAACCTAAAATCACCTGACAAGCAATCTGTACTCAACAATATATTCAATCCCATCCCCAGGAGTATGATAGAACAAACAATATCCTCTTTACAGTCATCGATATTAAAATTGCTAGTCTGACAATCCACATCAATAAAACTGAAGTGCCAGGCACGATTGGGAAAACCCTCCTGAAAAATCTCCGTAAATTATTGCCAAAATTTATGTGTTTGCTCTTCAGCCTGATCAAATTTTACATTTTAAAACCCACTTTCCCAAAGAGAAAGGCTAACGAAATTATTCTAATTTTCAAAGTTGGGGACGAAACAAGACACGACGTGTTTACCTAAAGACCAATCAGTTTAATATTAGCAGTATCAAAACTGTTAGAGGAAATAATTTTTCGGCAAACCCTAATGATGTACCCAAAAAAGGCACCAGCGTAACACGGATTCCTGCCCAAATGATCAACGACAATCAACCTGATTGGAAGCCTGCATGAATTCTTCGGTTACGTGGACCTGCCTAAATGCTTGGACCTGAGTACATGCCACGTAGCTTTTCAAAAAAGTGTCACATAAACATCATTTGGAAACGATGTCAATCTCTGACATTGGGGGAAGTTGTTTGAAGCTACTAAAAAGCTACATCTCAGGTAGAGAACAAACACCAAGAATTCATGTAACCGCACTCCACAAGCAATGAATCTGAGCTGTTTTCTTTCTTATCCTCATACATGACTTACCGTCCCGTTTCATATAAAAATTATTGGCTCTGACACCACAAAACTTAACACTGATGGAAAAAAACTTGGGCGGTATTGTGAAGAGAGCACCATGTTCATGAACCTTGCGCAATATAAATTGCTCTGCATAGAAAATATCGCGCAAACTGAATTGCCAAACTATAATTCTAGAGAATACAGTTTATGAAAGATTTAGGTCTCCTCCTAATCGAGGTACTTAAGGTTCAGTTCCATGAAAGCCAGCAAAATGCGAACTGACAGTTACAATATAAAAGCAGTGTGATGAATGTTCATGTCAAGTGACAATGTCATCCCATACAAAACTAAACTGCTCAGTTCAGACATCATTTCCGTCCCGTTGTATCAAAAAACTTCTTGTTGTCTTGCTGTTTGCAAAAATACTAACAAAGAAAGTGAACATTGACTAATGAAGCCATGTAACTATCACTGTAGTCGGAAATCGAAGAACGCAAGCAGCCATAAACTTTGTAAAGACTCTATTTACTCGTTTGGAGGTTGCCATTTTGTCAACGTACTGAATGATCACTTCAAATAAGACATCTTTTTCTATCATCACAAGGTAAAATTACTGGGTCTTTACAAATTGTTCTCAAGATGTCGATACAACGAATCAGACCCATGCACCTGGTGGATCTTGAGTTCTTTATAATATTGTGTTCTGATTTTATTTGTAGAACTTATGCTTAGAGTGAAACACTGACGGAAAGAAAATAGTTCTAATAATTCTTTGTGTTCATTATTTCTTGTTTTTTTTTTGTTTTTAATAAATTTCTGGGACAATTATAGCTTTTTTGTTTGTTTTTTTGTGGTTCTTAAAATTAATAACTAAAGCGCATTTTTGTGTCCAACAAATTTTGGGCATCATAATGAACATAGCTGGCAGACTACCAGAAAATAGCCGCAATCGCTTTGTGGATCTGCAGTTTCAAACAAAAGTAAAAAAGACAGACCAAAAAATTTCCTTGAAGGCCGATATGTTATTTTTTTATTGAAAATCTGTATAATTTTTTTGCTGCCTCTATCAGCTGGTCTTAATTAACCTTCATTTAGAGTGACACACACCCATTTGACCTGATCTATTTGAATCAAATTAAATAAAATTCAATTTCAAGGGGAGAAAATTATTTCTGAGAGTGAGGTAAGTCAAGGTGACCAAAAATTTTATAATGCGAATGAACAAAAAACTCGCTCCACTAAGAGCACAAAATGACGTCAAGCACGCACTTCAGTTGACATTGCATGAACAAATGAACAAAAAGCAGATTTGAAGTGGCTGTGACGTCATATGGTCGTAACAAAAATCTTGACGAAATGAAAGAATCATAGCAGGACAAGTCCTGACGTACAATTCAAAGAATTTTCTTTGACTAAACAAAAAAGTAGACCTAGAATGGACTATGAGTGAATTGGGGAAACCATTTCTAAAAAAAAGCAGTTCAAAAAACAGAAAAGAAAAACAAAAAATCAATGTCAAAATGCCGCATATGAACAAAAAACAACTAGCGAGAAGTGGACAATTGGTTCAAACAAAAAAACCAGGCCTAGATTGAGCTATGAATGGATTGAGGAACCATTCAGAAAAAATCCGCTCCAAAAAATTGAAAAAAACCCAGTAAAAATCAAAGTGAAATTGTCGCATATGAACAAAAAAACCACTAGCAAGAAAGCAAATTTTTGTTCGAACACCGTTTTCTCACTCTACTTTAATATTAGAGCGAAAAAATTTCACGCCACAAAACCACTCACTTTTTTGCTCCAGTTCCTGTTTCGGCGTGATAAAGTCACTACTCCAATTTGACTTCAAAAATCATGAAAATGTGTGAACAGATCTTAAAAAACAGACAGCGCCCCAATACAATTCAAATTCCTTGAATTGTAAAAAACGAAGAGAAGGCTAATAACAGCCCCAGCTTTTGCTGTGCGGCTATTAAAAACTTCGTTGGTCGACTTATCACGACACCCTGGTTCGACCTATGAAAAGACATTGGATCATCTATGTGTGACCATGTAAATAAGTTAGTCAAATCAAGCCCTCCTCCTCGACTTTATTGCTCTTTTCATATGGTCGATCCTCACAAACAATTTGCGAACTTCCGTCTTTGACTTTTCAAAGGTTGATAGAAAATTTTAATAGATATGAAAATTGGCCGCTGATATGTTTTCTCTTGCTAAAATAGCAATTGTCTCTTTTTAACTGTGCCCGGATATTTTACCCAATTCCATTCTGCTCAAAGCCATTATACCAAATGCCACTATACCCAATGTTATTATGTCTAATATACTTTGAATTCAAAGTGCATTGGGTATTATGTCATTAGGTGTAATGTCATTGGGTAAATTGTCATGTAACCGTTTTAACTTTTGGACAACCTGCTGATGCTGTTGTTGTTTTTGTTGATCTTGAATTATTGGTAGCAAGGGTGATTGAAACTGCTGATCAGTATTTTGCCCAACTCCTCTTGCCTGTTTCTGCAACGCTTCCGCATTAGCTGCAGCTGCATCTAAAAAAACATAAAATCGATATTAGTTAACTAATGTAAAACGCTTATTTAGTTCGAAAACTTATTTCAAGACGTCTTGGTTTTTCCTTTTTTTGTTTTACTTTGTTACCAGATGCATGGTCTTGTTTATGGATGCCCAGAAATCTTAAATAACAATATTTCTGCAACACCTCTAAACATCTTTAAAGAGAATAAACGTTAACCAGGATTTGCTAAAAACTTTTTGAACGATTTAAATTTCACCATATATGGTCATTCATGGCACCATGAACGTTTGTGAAACCATGAACTTAAACTTTTTTCTCAAAGTTTCAACAGATACTTTTCACCACCAAAATTTGACAGAAGAACTTTTTTCACTCTTTTTCAGCCTTAGTTTGAAATTTCGTATCGCGAAGTATATGGTTGCCATATATGGCTTGGATATGGGTGCCAAGATTTATTGATGGTGTTCAACCCGGGTTGTAGTTGTTGGCACTCTGTTGTTTGCATTTTTGTCTAAAATGCACCATTTTGTCTGTAAGCAAAATACTGTCGGCGCTGAACACTTTTATTATTAATTGATTTGATTTTTGCATATCAACGACAATGATTTTGCTGAATCAATCCGGGGGCGAGACTGGACGATTATTGAGTAACATCTAATAAGATTCTTGTAAAATATCTCACACGTATAAGATCTTACAAATCCTGTTACATTCTCTCAAGTTGGTTAAAGTCGAGCTCCACTCCCATTTGTTCGATTGTTTAAAATGGGCATACTTCTGGTTTTCATGTTTTACATTATTGAAAATCTATTTTGCCCAGCTCTATTTGTCTCTAAAATTGTTGATGCCTTGCAAGAGTCTTCACGGGTCGAGGTTTGGCTGTGAATTATTGCGTAGATAATTTTCGAGTAGATAATTTTCATGATTTTTCTAACATCTTTTTGCGGTGAATGCGGTAAATTGCGGTGAATTATTTATTTGCACCGCATTCAACGGACTTCTTACGATAACCTAACTTCAGGGTAGGGGTTCGCACTTCTCACTTACTACATGTCTACAATTTTTTACTCCACTGCGCCATCTGTCACTTGCTTCCATGATGTTTCTTGTGAATTTAAAGCAGATTAAATAAACGTCGGAAAACAAATTCGGTAATTTTTTGTAAGAGTTGCTGTTAATTTCGCAGTGTATTGTTGTAAGAAATGCGGTGAAATGCGTTGGACTATTTTTTTCACCATATTCACCGCATTTCTTACAAACATTTACCGCATTCACCGCACTTCTTACAAAAAATCACCCATAAAATTGACCCAGATTGCAAGAATGATGTTAATCTTGCAAAAATCTTAAGAGAGGAATGTTTAACTTCTAAGAAACATGTGAAAAAAGATTATGTTATGCGAATTTTTTAAGTCGAGCATTTGTCTTGTAAAAATCCTGTAAGATAAATGACCATCCTAAATGGTTTTGACAGAAGACGACGCATCCTGTTATAGTATTCATTAAGATATCACATGATCTTACAAGAAGAACGTTCCCAATTTACTCGGGCAGAGAGACAATTTGAGAAACAAATCAACAGAATAAACATCAGTCTAGTAAGAACCATAATAAGTCAAAACTGTACACAAAAATCCCATTCAATTATTCGTTTATTTTCAGTCATCTTTTTTGTTTCGTTTCATTTGGATATTTTACTCGAAGTACTGTATCTGGTACAAAAAACAATAGTTTTCTTTCGCAGTAGTAGTTCTCACCAGCAATTGTGCTCTTTTTGTGCAAATGAAAATATGCGAAATGTGCAGAACGGCAAATAGTAAAAAAAAATGATAGTATATAACCGTAAGAAACTAAATGGATTCGGCAGAAATCTAAGCAACATAATTGCTAAAATCAAATAGCAGATTTTTTAAAAGACAATTTTTCAAATTGAGTATTTTTTAATCCAGTTTTTAAGTAGTTATCAAGGCGCTGAACACTTTTATTATTAATTGATTTGATTTTTGCATATCAACGACAATGATTTTGCTGAATCAATCCGGGGGCGAGACTGGACGATTATTGAGTAACATCTAATAAGATTCTTGTAAAATATCTCACACGTATAAGATCTTACAAATCCTGTTACATTCTCTCAAGTTGGTTAAAGTCGAGCTCCACTCCCATTTGTTTGATTGTTTAAAATGGGCATACTTCTGGTTTTCATGTTTTACATTATTGAAAATCTATTTTGCCCAGCTCTATTTGTCTCTAAAATTGTTGATGCCTTGCAAGAGTCTTCACGGGTCGAGGTTTGGCTGTGAATTTTTGCGTATATAATTTTCGAGTAGATAATTTTCATGATTTTTCTAACATCTTTTTGCGGTGAATGCGGTAAATTGCGGTGAATTATTTATTTGCACCGCATTCAATGGACTTCTTACGATAACCTAACTTCAGGGTAGGGGTTCGCACTTCTCACTTACTACATGTCTACAATTTTTTATTCCACTGCGCCATCTGTCACTTGCTTCCATGATGTTTCTTGTGAATTTAAAGCAGATTAAATAAACGTCGGAAAACAAATTTGGTAATTTTTTGTAAGAATTGCTGTTAATTTCGCAGTGTATTGTTGTAAGAAATGCGGTGAAATGCGTTGAACTATTTTTTTTTCACCACATTCACCGCATTTCTTACAAACATTTACCGCATTCACCGCACTTCTTACAAAAAATCACCCATAAAATTGACCCAGATTGCAAGAATGATGTTAATCTTGCAAAAATCTTAAGAGAGGAATGTTTAACTTCTAAGAAACATGTGAAAAATGATTATGTTATGTGAATTTTGTAAGTCGAGCATTTGTCTTGTAAAAATCCTGTAAGATAAATGACCATCCTAAATGGTTTTGACAGAAGACGACGCATCCTGTTATAGTATTCATTAAGATATCACAGGATCTTACAAGAAGAACGTTCCCAATTTACTCGGGCAGAGAGAAAATTTGAGAAACAAATCAACAGAATAAAACATCAGTCTAGTAAGATCCATATTAAGTCAAAACTGTACACAAAATTCCCATTCAATTATTCGTTTATTTTCAGTCATCTTTTTTGTTTCGTTTCATTCGGATATTTTACTCGAAGTACCGTATCTGGTACAAAAAAAAAGTTTTCTTTCGCAGTAGTAGTTCTCACCAGCAATTGTACTCTTTTTGTGCAAATGAAAATATGCAAAATGTGCAGAACGGCAAATAGTAAAAAATGATAGTATATAACTGTAAGAAACTAAATGGATTCGGCAGAAATCTAAGCAACATAATTGCTTACATAATAGCAAAATCAAATAGCAGATTTTTTAAAAGACAATTTTTCAAATTGAGTATTTTTTTAATCCAGTTTTCAAGTAGTTATCAAGTTGTTTAATGTTTTGTTCAACAAAACGGTAAGAGTTTAGAATTACATATTTGAGTGTAAGAAGTTTTTTTTGTATACTGTTTCATTTTATCTATTAAAATAAAAAGCAACTTTAACTCGGAAAATTTCTGTAAAATGAAAGCTGAATCGCTCTTTATCATTACTGATGGCGGAGCCGACTGGAAAGAATTGTTGTGAGATCAGCATCCTGTTGCACGATATTGCACGATTAACACATCGTCTTGCATGATTTTGCATGCATAACATCCTTGTGCAAGAATCTTGCAAGACCTTGCAAGTTTAACATCGGGTATCGACCTGAGACCGATCCCTTATATCTGTATCTAGCCAAGAAAATTTCCAGATGAACAGAGATAAAATCTTCAAACTATGGGGAGTAGGAATGACAACATTTGGAAAGTGTCCTTCTTTGCAATTTTGAAGTGAATCAATATAGTTATTGAGAGTATACGTGATTATGCCAGAAGTTCTTTTGGAATTTCAGCTGCCATTAGAGGAGCTTCAATATTTTTTTGTTTATCATAAACATCTAATTTGATAAATGTTAATCTAAATCATCTATATGTTTTTACATGTGATTTAGTTGATTTAGAAATGACAATATGCAAAAATGGAATTTCGCATAATCCCTTTGCAAGCAGGAAAAAATGAGAAACCAATTGCCCGAAATTCGAATCAAGAATAACGATTTTTTTTAATGGAACTCTCCCAACTCACATATTCAACAGACAAAATGCTCTTGATGATTATTTTGTCTCAAGTTTTTTGTTAAAGCAAAAAACTGACGCAAAATTGAATGTCAATTTTAAAACTGCTTTTTTAAACCGTCTCTCAATGCATTGATTTTTCTCGGTTTTCAACACCACATGGAGTGCATTATAATTTTCCGGAGGGTTCCTACGACTTAAAGTTTTCGTTCATTTCTGCCTCCCAGGTTGATGTGTCAGACCGAAAATCGATATGTCCAGACAGTCCCAGACGGAAAGTGCCTATGTCCAGACTTTCATGCGTTCAAATTTGCCTATGTCCAGACTTTCATGCGTTCAAGTTTGCCTATGTCCAGACTTTCGTGCGTTCAAATTTGCCTATGTCCAGACTTTCGTGCGTTCAAGTTTGCCTATGTCCAGACTTTCGTGCGTTCAAATTTGCCTATGTCCAGACTTTCGTGCGTTCAAGTTTGCCTATGTCCAGACTTTCGTGCGTTCAAATTTGCCTATGTCCAGACTTTCGTGCGTTCAAGTTTGCCTATGTCCAGACTTTCGTGCGTTCGAAACCAAAATTTCAAACTTTTTTTTACGAAACGTCTTTGACCAAGCGTGTCATAAAATTACAGCAGAACTGGCAATAACAGCATTGTGAATCATTACCGTTGTTTCATCATTGTTGAAGCAGGAATGTCCATTGTCGCTGCGTAAGGAAAAAAAAGAGTTGGCTAATATTTGATTATTTTGATTGGTATTTGAAGAGAAATGTAGCAAAACAAGAATTTACTTTCTGCGTGTAGTTTTTGCAGTACAGCGGCCTCTTCAAAGTTGACCTGAAATAGGCATAAACTCATATTAGTTTCTAAAAGAAAACTTTCAACCACCGAGTAGACCTTCAAATTGATGCACTGAATTGAATTGATTTATTTCGATTGTTGAATTTAATTGTCGATTGATTTTGGAATTCCTGTATTGCATTGTGTCTAAATTAAAACTTTGTTTAACTGGGAGTTGCAAAATATGTATACCATTAACTATTAGCCTTGAATGGGGGGGGGTCAGCAGTGGCAAATAGAAAAAATGTTCAGTGAGCCAGTGATTGTTCTAAGAGGTCTGAAAATGTGTTGAGAAAATATGCACTTCATTTCGGTAGTACATAAGACGAGATAGTTGATAATTGGTAAGATCAACTGGAGTGCTCGTTATACAAGATGTGATTACCTTTGAAGCATTGTACTCATCATTTGCAACTGAACTGGTGTGGGTGTATTCACTTCGAAGTAAACCCAATCCGTAGTATTCGCCACCTCTTTTGTTTCTGAATCAACAAAATAACCCCATGACACATATTGCAGCATTATTGTCCAGGTTTAGACCTCGACTTATGAAAAGACTTTATAATTCTAGTAGGGGGTCTTTATTGACTATGAATACACAGTCCAGATCTTAGGTAAAGTCAAGGTAAAGTCTTTTCATGGGTCTTTTCATGAGAAAGAGTGACCTTGATCATAAGTATACAACCGATTACCAGTTCTTAATTTTTTTTAAAACAAGTAAATTGAAAATATAACCCAGGGGTCAAATAATACAAGTTTAAATTGATATATACAGATTTAGTACTATGTCAAAATTCAAAATTAGTGGTTTCGTTTTTTTTAAGGGTAAAAACAATTTTTGAGGCCACCAACGTTCCTTTCCAACGGTACAAGTTTGAATTGTTGGAGCAGATGCTTTTTTAACATGCATTTAAAATGTGAGCGTTATTTGATAATCAGGACTTCACGCAGAATTTTTTTCCATTTTTGGATGTTTTTTTTGTAATAATCGACTGCTCGACATTAGGAGAATTAGCTGTTCAGTTATGTTGTTTTTTCTTACTACGACATTAATACTTAGAAAAAAACTCCCAGTGCCGTCTGATTTCGGTAGTGAAATATTTTTCCTAAATTTTGAAACACTCATCTGGCTTAATAAAAGTTCTGCAGGCAAAATGTCAGATTTTACAAAGAGATCTCCAGAACTCTCAAACTTTTTTCTCACATAGCAAACTTTTGTTCCCCAAGTGATTTGTTGATTAATTCATTCGCTGCAAGGCAAAGAAATTTAAGTTCTGAAAAAATAGAGTACTAAAAGTTAATTGAGAAAGGACTAGGGATTTGAATAGCATCAATCGTGCTGTCAATGGTAACTGATAACGTATAAAGTATGTGGATCTAATCGCCCTGGCCATATTTGATAGGACTTTGTTGAGTTGTATATTAAAGTTTAATTTTGAGTGAATCAACATACCCGAGTATCTGCAGTGACTTTGTGGCATATTTTTTGTCGCCGAAAAACTATTGGATGAAAATTTTCATTTTATTCAAGACACAGAATTTCAGTTTTACCGGTATTCATTGTTAATTGTTGTTTTGCTTGAGATAATTTTATGTTCTCTCCAGTTTTTCAGAAACACACTTTCCCGGTTCGGTGACATTGTTTCTGCTGAAATTGAAACTTGTGTCATCAGCAGTTTGAATTATGTCGAAGTTTTCCTATACCTCTTCTCAAAAATCACTAAAGTAGAGAAGAAAAACTAGTGGCCCCAAAACCGTTCCCTGTGGAACACCATGGCTTGTTTCCAATCGAGTGAGTAAACATCATTTATCTCAATACACTGCCGTCTGTTTTCGAGAAATGAGGCAAATTAATCAACTAATCAATGCACTTACTGTAAAACCGTAAGTATCAATCTTTTTGGGAAAAATTTCGTGCAATATTGAAGTATATGCTTTAGCTAGATCAATAAAAACAGCAAAAGAAATTTTAGGTTATCATAATTTTCTTGTAATGCTTCAATCAACTGTAAAACAGCATCTGTAGAAGACTTATGTATTTGAAATCCAAACTGTGTAGCGTTCAAAGTTTTTCGTATAAATTCGTTAAACTGATTGAGTTCTTAAGCTCAAAAAATTTTGCAGACATTACAGTAATTGAGATAAGCCTATAGTTCTCAAAAGTTTTCACATCCCCTATTTTGTAGACAGGACTTTTGAATGCAAGTTTTAAATTTTCTGGGAAAATTATTAGACTAATGCAAGTGTTAGAAACAAACTGCAAATGCGTTCCGATTGCGCACTTTGTTGCCTTCCTTGCCCAAGCATTAAAAAAGCCTGAACCTGGACCCGAAGATTTATTGTTGTCGACTGAATCAATGGCATCGTAGAGCTCCTTTAGTGTGACTGTTCTGAAGCAAAACTTATCCCTAACTTCTATGCGAGGAATAATTAGAGCGCTCACATTTTGTCTTTTGTATAAGCCTGATTTTTGCAAACTTCTATTGAAACAGAAGTCCCACTTGAATGAATTTCAATTGGATTGGAATCACGTTCAATAAACTCTTTTAATGAATTGTGGCTGGCCTTCTAGATAAAACACTGATTATTCAGTTGATTACCAAAACTATCACAAGGTTTATAGACAGCATAATGCTGGATTTCTATGTAAATTTATTTGTGCTTGACCTTTCTGCTGATTGACGTCACTCTGAAGCTTGATTCCGTTTTGTTACCACAGCCAAGTTGTTGACATGTTTATATTGAAAAACGTAACTTGAAAAATTCAGATGAGATAACGGGACAATTTTTTGTACTTATATATTGTAGTGAATGCATTGCAGTCATATTTCAGCTGTTCAAATGAACTATGAGTAGAAAGTTTTAATTATGACAAAACCGTAGCATCTTTGATTTCTAAGAAATGGAATGCAAAAATTTCTTTGGACTAAGTCTAAAATTAAACTTGACAGCTGCCATTGAAAAAAAACCGTCCACTGCATTTTTTTGACCTCAGTTTAATCACTTCAAAAAAGACAAGACGAGTTTTCGCTGTCAGGTTTATTCGGATTTTTTTAGCACAGTACCAATGTTAACTAATCCAAAAACAGTGTCAAAAAATGCTTTGTTTGCATCTGCCAATTTATTTTTTTTTTTCAAAGAACTTAAAAGACTTAAAATTGTTGATTTTTGTGCTTGTGATAACTATCAGTTTTGAATGCACAACTATGGAGCGAGATATGCTCTCTGTTCCGAAAATTCTTTTTTTCTAAGTAGGAGTAATTGTTCCGACCCACTTGTGGGCGGAGGAACTATATACTATATACTCAAATGGGCTTTTTTTTTCAGTCAGTTTTGGTCGATCGATATATTCATCGTAGAGAAATGTGAGTGGTATCATTAAAAAGCTGTTCCAGCGTAGAATTCCAAATTATTTTTTTTGAATGTCGTTTGTTTTCGAGGAGTTATCGAGGATTGAAGTTTTGTGTGAGCACGGCATATTTGGCATGAGTTTGTTCACTTTTAGTGTAATTTTTCTTCAAATTAAGATATTTTCTATAAAAATAGTATTTCAATTTTACATTTCATGCCACAAAATGAACCAGATGTGTGTTCCTAATAGACTGAAGGCGATGAAAAGACTAGTTCTGGTCTCATAGGGAAGTTCACTAGAAAAAATATCGAAATCTGTTTGAGAGCTCTTTTTTTTAAGAAAACTTTTCAGTTTTTTTGTTTTTTAAGTCACATAGACTAGTCACTTTTTATTTCGCGGCTTCGTTAACGCAAAATCTCATTTAGAGTCAAATGAAGCCTAATGAACAAAAAAAATTGTTTTCGAGGAATTGCTCATGTTTTTTTTGGCTCCGACACTGAGTTTTCGTAATTTTAAATGAAAATTTGATTTTCTTTTTGAGGATTTTCTAAATTTTTTGAGTACTATGGTCTAAACTCATTGACTAAAGGTTCAATATATTATCCGTAATGAGCATTAAGTGAACATTTCTAGTGCTTTGAGTGGATAAATATTGGCTGTTTTTTCGAGTTTTTTTTTGAAAATTAACCAATCATAAACTTATTTCCGTGAACAGTAAGTCGATCTCAGATGGGACACGACACTCTTTCTTCCTACTGAAATCAAGTTTTACCTGGTTAGCGGTTTTATCTACAAACTATTGTATATATGACGTCAATGACACGAGATCTCATTTTTTTTAATTTTTGTGGTTATTTTTGTATTATTGGTTACTTTTGAACTCATATCACATTATCCAAAAATTGATAGCTCCCATTGGCTTAGAAGATACGTTCATCGAATCTCTGATAAAGTTTTTTGATTACCTATGAATGACTAACGTCATTTTTCCGCAGATCGGGTAATACTTGAGCGCATTTTTTGACTTCCGTTGAAAGCTATTGATTTTAATGGCCGTTAAGACTTTGAAAAAAATTTTTTGAAAATTTTTTTTAAACATTAACCAATCTTAAAGTTTTTTTCGTGAACTGTTAGTCAGTCTCAGTAGTGACATAACCCCTTTCTTTTCTACTGCAAACAAAGATAACCTGGTGAGAGGTTTTGTCTTCTAACTATTGATTCTATGACTTCAATGACAAGATTTCAATTTTTTTTTAGATTTTTGTATTTTTTCGTCTTGTTGGTTATTATTGAACTCTTATCACTTTATCCAAATATTGATAGCTCCCATTGACTTAGAAAAAACTTTCAGTTGATCAAAGATGAAGTTTTTGGAGAAATGGTTATGTTTTAAATGGCTCCGACACTTTCTTCTGGCTTTTTCCTACTGAATTTTTTCGGTTTTTGCCTGTTTTTGTTGTTGTTTTCATAGTCATAAGACTTATTGCGATGCTTTATTGAGTAACTATGCGTGACAAATATCCTTTTCCACCCATTGTGGCATATCGGAGTGTATTTTTTAACTTCCGTTGAAATTTTGATTTTTTTTATTTATTGATCAATTGAATTTAACGGTTGTTAAGTCCTGAAAAATTTCGAAATTTTTACAAAAAAAACCAACCTTAAGTTTTTTTCGTGAATTGTTAGTCATTCTCAGTTATGAGAAGACCCCATTTTTCCTGCTGCATACAAAAGTAATCTGTTTTTATCTTCTAGCTAATAGTTTTAAGACTTCAATGTCACTGGTTTTCATAATTTTTTTAAATTATTGGATACTTTCTCTTATTTTTGTTCCTTTTGAAATCCTATCACATTCATCTAATACTGAAAGTTCCGATTGGTTTAGGGAAGACGTTCAATGGATCATAGATAAAGTTTTGAGAGTAGAGCGTATGATTTAAATTGCATCGACACCTTCTTCAGGCACTTTTCGTTTTTGCCTGTTTTTGTTGTTTTTTTTTTCATAGTCAATGACGTGTTGTAATGGTTTATTGATGAGATATGAATAGAAAACGACCGTGTCGTTCCATGAATTTAGCGTATTTACTGGCTTCCTGGTGAAAGCTATTGAGTTTTTTGGCGTTGTTACTACGAGTTTTCTCAAAAATTTTGTGGTTCTAACGTATTTCCTCATATTGGTGATTTTTGAAGTTATATTGTTGAAAAAGAAGGATCTCATTGCTGTTAAAAAATTATTTCAAACTATAAAAATGTTTATTGAAACGTTCACTTTTTAATGCCTTCGACACTTTTCTCGCTCAATTTTGTCTCGAATTTTCTGTTTTTTCCTTTTTTTGTTCTTTAGGTAGCCGTAAATTTCTCACCAGTCGCATAAGCTTGTAAGTGAAGATTGAATGAATGATGTTACCCGAAGCACTCAGTTTTTAGCGAATTGTCGTAAACCTTAGGATATGCAATTTCAATTTTTTTTCAATTTTTTCAGTTTTTGTTGTTCTTTTCGTCAACTTGTAACTTATTTTCATCATTGAGAGGTCCCGTCCACATTTTCCTTTAATTCAAAAATAACATATCTACTTATTTGATTTTTCCCTGACGTTTTGTTTGTTGGACAATATGCGTTTTTATAAACGTTTTTTGAGTGGTAAGTTTTGTGTTTCTTTTTCTCTTCTTGCGACGCAATCGCGTAATAACAGATCCCAATGGTTTTCAATTGTTGGCCCAGGTAAACTTAATTAATATCTCATTATAAATCTTTTGGCTGAAATAGTAGAAATGATAATTGAATTAAAAGTACATAATATTCAGATAATAGCTAATGATTTTAATGGTATCAATAATAATAATTTGTGTTTTCGCAAATCGTTTGTAATTTTTTAAGTTTTTCTGCATCTTTAGTCCATTTCTATGGCTTAGTCTAACCAAAGACAGGTCCTTTTGGTTTCGCGATAACTTTTTAATAATTTGTCAAGGATTTTTAGTTAAAAGCTAAAGCTTTTTGAGACTTTTGTAAATTCTTGGTTTAAAAAATATTGATTAATTTTTGAATTTCGACTCATTATCCGTTCTCTTTGTCGACTTGTTACCTAGTCTCATTAGGAAAAATTTCCATCTGCTGTATAGTTAGGAAAAAGTAAATTTGTGTAGTTAAGGTTTTATCTGACTGTATTTTGGCGTTGTTCCTAGGTGCTCTTAAATTTTGATATTCAGTTTTTGCCGTGACATTTTTGTTTTTTTTTTTGCTAATTTTAATGTATGTTTTTTTTTCTTGTAGTCTCTTTAACGGCAGATCTCGTTGACGCTGTAATGAGGTATGGCATTATGTAATTCAATTAGCTTCAAATACTACTTGTTAACTTCAAATAGTAATTGTTTAACGATTGTTTTAAACTCAAGTATCTATTTTTGTTATATCGTCATTTGGTTCAGATTGTTGAGTCATATAATTAAGTAAAGAATGTTGATAAGCTCGGGTCGCGACATCATTGCGAACGCACATTAACGAGCCTCCCTGTTCAATTTTATTGTTTTATTTGAACATTTCGACGGAATTGTCTTCTCCTTAGTTCTATTATATTTCTAGTGTTTAAATTGCAAAGTAACTTGGACACAAAATGTTTTCATCTGAAGCAAGTTAATTTATTCAACGGTGTAACGGTACAACCAGAGGACCTTTAGGATCTGATCACAGGATTATTAGTGAAAAACTGATCCTTATTAATTCTTTACTTTTTTATTCCAAGAAACCAGAATCAGCACGAGACTTGTCATTATAACGTTATAATGATACTAACTTTGAAACTAATTACGAAATTGTTCTTCAACAACGCTGTTCATTTACTAAAATTTGCGTACTAAACAGCAATTCAAAACGCGTACTGATCGCGCGAGGTTCATTTTTTAATGACATTGTCATTAAATGTATTAGCTTCATTTCGATTTTCGTTTATAATACTGATCATTGTTTGGGTGTTTCTTTGAAAAACAAAGAAAACGCAATCTTCAGATAATCTTACTAATCATTGAAGCTGTATTCTTTCTTCAGATAAACAAAAGAGACTACACTTACTTATCATTTCCGTATTCGTCATAATTCTCGTCGCCGTAAAATCCCCCACTGAAACATAAAATTTGAATAATAATATTTATTTACTTATACACACACACACATATATATATATATATATATATATATATATATATATATATATACATATATATATATATATATATATATATATATATATATATATATATATCAATGGAAATATATAAATATATAATGTATAACGATTGCAAATTTATATTGCCAAATTGCCAAAGACTGCTCAGCTTATTCTTGCTTTCTTGAGTTTTGCTCCCATAATTTTTTTTCTATTTTTAGCTTTCTTATTTTTTTGTGATTGAATGCAATTCACAGTTCAACAGTGTTTTGGAGCACCTACTTCTACTTTCCTGATTTCAATTGATTAATCGGGAAACTGCAGTTTTCACTAATTGCTATCAGACAAGTATATATCAGAGGCAATATGTTCCATTGCAATTCTTCAATAATAATTTGAACTAGAGATCGAAACCTTATTACAAAAAAATCGTAAACTTTAGCTTACTTATATAACGTCAGATACAGTTGATGAAAACAACCAACGTATGTTTAGCTGAGAAAATCAAAATCATAATGATGCGCTCCGATTGGGATAAATATAAACAGCTAAATGTTATTTGATGTTGAACTTTCTCTTCCATATTTATTGCTTGTATAGTCAGCATTCATCTGGACAAAGACCTATGCTGAGAAACCCAATAAATTTATCGCATTTCATCTGTTTTAGACCTTCGGCTCAAAATCTGGTGAGAACTCCTGAAAAACTTACCACATTTCATCTGTATTAGGACTCCCGCTAAAAATTGTGATGTATGATTAGATTTGTATATTGCTTTTTTTAAATTGATAATGCTTGTACATACGAGCGGATTTGGCAGATTTTTTCAGGTCGCCTATCCATATCACCATAAGACAAATTCACTAGTCATAATATTATGAGAGCAGCAGTTTTCTAATTCACAAAATTATAATTAAAAACAATTTTTTTTTGCTTTCTGAAAATATTAATAGTTTTCAGCTCAATTACGTTTTCTTCAAGTTCGCTTTGCTCATTCGAATCACAATGAAACAACAGACAGTGAAGATGTGCACCTTCACCATAAACGCGCTTGATTTCCCGATCTTAAGTACAAGGTTTGTGGCAATGATGCACACGAGGCATTAACAAAAAACCAAGGACAATTGAACCAATGGTTCCTTTAGACGCAACAGCCCACATGCTAATACAACAAGACTGTGTGGATGACAACACTGGAGATGAATCATAGACTTTGGAGTGTGGAGACCCCAACAGTGGTGAGCTTGTCAGCACAGCTCGCTTAACTGAAACTGAAGGAATCTGTGAATTTGGACAGCTTCCTCTTCAGAAGACAAGAGCTGCTCATAAGGCCTCAAAAAGCAGGAACAGCCGTCTTAAAGTCCTTCGTTAATTCTTTGGTTTCCAATCCTCTGCCAATGAGGTATGGAAGCTTCGTCACACCAGAGAATTTAAACCGGCCAAAGATTTGATGAGAAAAAATCACAAAAATTGAGGAAAAAGTTATGGAGCAACATCTACTGGGTGTTGTTCAGTTGCAATAGTTGTGAAAAGAAAATCAATGATGTATTCAACAAAGACAAGATGTGTATAGAAACACTTTGCAAAAATGGCATGAAATGGAGAAAGAACAGGGTAGCGTGTGTGATGAAAGAGGACAACTAGAGTGGGCAGTCAGCCGACACATATAACGGAAAAAACGAGAGCCCGTGAAAAATGGTAAAACATTGACAACACGAGATGAAAGGTTCTTGCAATTTCTTACCCAGTGGAAGAAAATAGACATACTAGTGAAAAGTTGTCGCGCAGATCACATAGGGTCAAAATCTGATACTTACTTTTACTTAAATCCCTTATACTCAGGGGTAAGAAAACCTAATGGAGAGGCCCAGTGGATTTAGTCAAAAACTGTGTGAGGAGCAGCTTCTACGTCCGAGGTCCAGACGACTTCAGCTGTGAACTCAAGAGTGTTTTGTAAAAATCTGACTACGCTTCATAACTTTTATCTTTCTCAATAAGCACAGAGTTGGATTATAGCTTTATTATCGAAATAATAGCAGCTGCAAGAAAATCTACAGGGGGAAAACTGATGAAAACAACAACAGATAGATATAGATAGAGAGATAGAGAGCAAGCGAAAGAGAGAGATAGATAGATAGAGAAGGTGTGTGTTTTGAGTTCACTTTCCCTAAAACGTGCAAGAGTTTGTTTTGAGTTCTAATAGCGTGAGATTAGTCTTTGTATAGAAGTGTCGCAGTATACTTGGCCATTTTTTTAAACAATTGTTGTTCACGTAGGACAGCATGAGAACCTTATGATGTAAGTTATGTGCTTGCAATGGTCAAGATCACAAAGAGTCCATTTCTAATAGGGGCGCCGTCTCAAACAGACGGTAAGCTGAAAAGGTAGTGTTCACAGACCTGATGATGCGTTCTTGTCAGCGTTCTATTTCTGCCTTGTTTTTGAACTCCTGCAGGCAGTAATCGAGCTTGTGGATTCGCGGAACCAACCAAGATAAAACCAGCCTTCCTGAAGTTGTTCGTTTCAAATGTGCGGACGCCCAAGAACAACGAGGCAAAAGTAGTTTTTTTAGGAGCAGTTCAGGAAGTACTGCTGAGGCACCGGCGATCCACAACAGGCAATCATTCAAAAGACGCCACAACAAATTGGGTCAACTGAGCGCTGCAACAGGGCATTTTTAAGTATGACAAAGGGCTTGCTCAATGACGGCGGACTTTGCGATATGATGTGGTGAGCAGTAACTCTGCTTGCATCAGCTCTCCCAATAATTTAATCTTTTTGGGTTTGACAGTCTTTACGTGGAGGGGACCTGGATGAGATGGAGATGTCAGCAATTTTATACGCAAGGTTCAGGAAGGAACTCTTCAGATTTAACCAACGCGTGACAGCGAAAACTTGGTGTACATATTTAAGTCATCCAAAATGAGGGTAGATCCAGATGTGATTGTCTAGGGTTCCAACCTCGGCTCAATACCTGACAACAGAGAAACAACTGACCTGCTAGGAGAAGGTGAAGAACAACTGGATACCTGGAGAAGATTGCAGGAAAGAGAGACTTGGTGTATCTGAATTCAAAGAGGAGAAAAATGTTGCAGATAGGTATACACTAATCCACGAACATCATTGAGGAAAGAGAGAGCCAGATGCTGAACATGAGACAAAAGATGCAAAATCCTGTTCTATCAGGAGTCATGGCGACCAAAGATCACTTGCACACAAAGATACAGAAAACATATCAGTGCCGAGACGGTTGTTGATTATGCATAACATCAAATGAACAGAGCTGAGCCCCGATGAGGGGCACGAACGACAAAATTGTTCGCAGTTTTTTTGGAAATTCAGTACGCATTTTCTTGTGGTTGAGATTTACCAGAAATGGAACCCAGATCAACCAAGCATAATAAACAAGTTTATGCGTTGAGCCAATGTCAACTTCAGAATTTTGGTCGAATCTGAAAACCGGAAACGTTCAGGATTTAATTTTTGCTGACTTTCAAGTAACATCCTGAAGTCCACCACTTTGTGGTCAAGACGGCTTTTCTGCAGTCACCTATTGAAGAAAAAGTATAAATGAAGCAACTTCAGGCGACTGTAAAGCGAGAACAAGACGGGAAAAAGAAAGACTACCGATTAATTTAATCAGTTTATCGTTTGAAAACTACCAATAAGTACAAGGAAACTGCGAGACTTAATTCACCAGAAGAAGCAACAATTATCAAGGTTAGACGAGGTTTACACTTTTTGGACTGGATGACATCATTGTGGAATAGAGAAACACGAAAAGGATTGCCAACACCAAGGAGGCACCGGAAACTGCCTCAGGATACAGAAGCAGAAGGCAGCTTCACTGGTTTCTTGGCCCACGATGCAGAAGATTAAGGGGAAATTCAGCGTCGACTGGGAGCGCTACATATAGACAATAATTGGGCAGCTTTCAAGATTTGTTGCAAGCCCTATAAATTGCCAGCCACTTCGAATATAAAATTTCAGTCAACACATGGTGTAGTCAAAGAATTTTTTGGTGAATCTCGAAAAACCTGTTCCGACCAATCTTTCTAATGCTAGATCAGACGAGGCCAGATATCCTCTTAAGAGTTTCTATTTAGTACTTATAGATTAATGAACCCAGAGATCGAGATTGGCGGTGTAGATATCAACAACTCCGATAACTGAGGTTCAAAACAGTTGAAATTTCTCATACTTATGAGGCTAGTTATAAAATAGTGGGGAAAATTGACGCAGACTGGTCTGTAGATGTTAACGACCAGAAATCAAAAGGAGCTACGACTTCAAGCTCAAAAGCTTTGACGCATCACTCGACTCGGTTGTCAAAGCGCAGTTGCTCTATCGTCATCAGAAGCAGAATGCCAGTGCCTGGCGGCCGCAGTTCAGGAAGATCTGTACTTGAAAAGTTGACATTCAACAGAAGCAGCCAATAGAAATTGATTAGCAAAATCGAAATTCTATCTATCTTTGTCAATTCATAATCTTGATCTCTTAATCAAACATCTTCTGTTGATCTCTGAACTCTTCGCTAAAAATCTGTTTGTTTTTTTTTCAATCCTGAATACATCTTAGCTGAATGCGCTTTTAATCCAATTGTGATAGTTTGTATCCCAACAGGCAATTGGTTTGAATTGATCAATGACTTATACTCGCGCCCAATGTGCTCGCATATACACGCTTTTTCAGCCAAAGCATTGATTAAAAAAGAAGGAACTATTTTTTGCCGCAAATATTAATTTTAACAGTCAATCAAAATTTTCTCTACAAACTAGATTTAATTTCAGTTTTTGGTAGCGCAAAAACAAGCATTAATTGTGGCGCCAATGTGTTTGGTTTTTGTTTTAAAAGAATGCGAAGAAAGTAGAAATTGCGGAGTTAGTTTTTGTTGAAAAAAGTCAAGGAACTGCCAAATTTTGGATTTTTTCACTATTTTTAAACAGAAAAAATCAAAATTTCAATGATTTAATCTTCCTGATCATTGAACTCAACGCACATCTGTTCTCAATTCCATCTTCAACCAAGTTGAGGCCCAGAACAACACCCTAACTGAGCCGACCATCCCAAAAAAATGACATCTGATCTGACTATAGTGCGCTCGAAAGTCACACTACAGTCCCAACCGACTATAGTGCAACGATCGGACTAATGTGGACCTCTTTACACCTGTGATCAGAATAAAGTTCGGTCAAAACTGACTCGGATAGGACTCAAGTGTGCACAAAATCGCACTTGATCTGTTTGATATGTGCACGAAATCGCCACCGATTAGATTCAAGTGCTCAGGAAAATGTCTGATTGGAGCTAATTAAAGAAGGACCAATACCAATCGCCTTACATCGGTATATAACAAACTTCACACAAATTTACATTTTCAGTATTCTACTCCACCAAGGAAAAGCCGAGCCTGAGAAGTTTGCAAATCGAAACATAACCGACTAACGTCGGGCGAATTGCTCCCAAACGACCGGCGAGCTGTTGGCTTCGTCAGTAGCTGGGGTCATTAAAATATTGATAAGCATTGCATTAACTCTAGAAACAACGCAACCACTTAAGTGCAACCTTTAATGCAGGTCCCCGGGGACCTGATGCCGGAAAAAATGATAAAAAAATTCAAAAAGATTAAAAAAAACTTGAAAAATAGTAAAAATTTTCGAAGATTGCCGATATTAAAATCATGAAAAACATTCCATTACATCTAAAAGCCATGCAGTAGACTATAATCAAAACCTAGAGGAAATTATGTGGCTCTTGAACCTGGAGAAATTAAAAAAAAACAACAAACTTCATAAAACTTGAAAAAAATTGCAAGTTGCATAAAAGACTGCTAAAATTTGTGATAATAAAAGTTGAAAAGTAATCCATGGCCTAAAAGACATTTTTTTAGTAACTTATTATCAAACCATAACGGAGATTTTCTGATAGTCTAAGGCTGAAAAACCTGAATAATGACAATAAATTTCAAAAACATGAAAAATGGCAAGTTTTTAAAAAAAGTTGCTAAAATTCGCGGTGTTGGAATCTTGAAAAACATTCCATTCCTTACTGAAACTATACGGTATTCTATTGTCAAACCCTACAGGATGTTCCTGGGCACTTGAGGCTGGAAAAACCTAAAAATCCGCAAAAATTTTCTTAAAATTGAAAAAATGAAAGTTTTATTATAAAATTTGGTAAAAGTTTGTCTTATTAAAAAATTGAAAGGTACTCCATTGCAAATAAAATTTTTTGAATAGCTTATTATCAATACTATACGGACGTTTGTTGGCCTCTGCGTCTAGAATAATGTGGATAATGAAAAATTAAGTCAAAAAATTGATATTTGCACGTTTTGTCAAAAAAATGATAAAATTCGTGATGTTATAATGTTGAAAACACTCCACTACCACTAGAATCTAGAAACTGCAGTAACCTACTATAAAACCATAGGGGGGGTTCCTTGAAACCTAGGGCTGAAAAAAAACATAGAGGTCCTGAAAAGAACTCAACGCACATCTGTTATCAATTCCATCTTCAATCAGATTTAGGCCCAGAACAACAACTTAATTGAGCAGACCGTCCCAAAAAATGACAAATGATCAGACTATAGTGCGCTCGAAAGCCAGATTACAGTGCCATCCGACTATAGTGCAACGATCGGACTAATGTGGACCTCTTTACACCTGTGATCAGAATAAAGTTCGGTCAAAACTGACTCGGATAGGACTCAAGTGTGCTCAAAATCGCATTTGATCACTTTGATATGTGCACGAAATCTCCACCGATTAGATTCAAGTGCTCAGGAAAATGTCTGATTGGAGCCAATTAAAAGAGGACCAATCGCCTAACATCGGTATAATAACAAACTTCACATAAATTTACGTTTTCAGTATTATACTCCACCAAGGAAAAGCCGAGCCTGAGAAGTTTGCAAATCGAAACATAACCGACTAACGTCGGGCGAATTGCTCTCAAACGACCGGCAAGTGGTTGGCTTCGTCAGTAGCTGGGGTCATTAAAATATTGATAGGCATTGCATTAACTCTAGAAACAATGCGACTACATACGTGCAAACTTTGATGCAGGTCCCTAGGAACCTGGTGCTGGAAAAAATGATAAAAAAATTCAAAAAGATTAAAAAAAAACTTAAAAAAATTGCAAATAATTCCAAAGATTGCCAATATTAAAATCTTGAAAAACATTCCATTACATCTAGAAAACATGCAGTAAACTATAATCAAAACCTAGAGGAGGTTATTTGGCTCTTGAACCTGGAGAAATTAAAAAAATAACAACAAACTTCAAAAAACTTGAAAAAAATTGCAAGTTGCATAAAAAACTGCTAAAATTTGTGATAACAAAAGTTGAAAAGTAATCCATGGCCTAAAAGACATTTTTTAGTAACTTATTATCAAACCATAACGGAGATTGCCTGATAGGCTAAGGCTGAAAAATCTGAATAATGACAATAAATTTCAAAAACAAGAAAAAATGGCAAGTTTTTAAAAAAAGTTGCTAAAATTCGCGGTGTTGGAATCTTGAAAAGCGTTTCATTCCTTTTTGAAACTATACGGTAATCTATTGTTAAACCCTACAGGAGGTTCCTGGGCACCTGAGGCTGGAAAAACCTAAAAATCCGCAAAAATTATCTTAAAATTGAAAAAATGAAAGTTTTATAATAAAATATGGTAAAAGTTTGTCTTATTAAAAAATTGAAAGGTACTCCATTGCAAATAAAATTTTTTGAATATCTTATTATCAAACCTATACGGACGTTTGTTGGCCTCTGCGTCTAGAATGACGTGGATAATGAAAAATTAAGTCAAAAAATTGATATTTGCACGTTTTGTCAAAAAAAATGATAAAATTCGTGATGTTAAAATGTTGAAACCACTCCACTACCAGTAAAATGTAAAAACTGAAGTAACCTACTATAAAACCATAGAGGGGGTTCCTTGAAACCTAGGGCTGAAAAAAACCATAGAGGGCCTGAAAAAACTCCCTCTCCAACCGGGGGGGGGGGGGGTGCTCACAGGGAGGCTGATGGGAAGGGAGAGGGTGGGCAACAGTGGGGTGGAGTGGGCAACAGCGTAGTGGGGGCGGTGCGGGTGACAACAGTGGGGTTGGGTTCAACCTCTAAGAACCACTTTTGATACCATAAGCATGAGTCTCCAATACAGTTTGAGCTGAAACCGAGCTGTAAGGCTATAAGAGCACTTAACGCCCGCTGGGCGCTACCTCCCGTTTTTGAGGACGAAAAGTCAAATGCGTATGACGAAAAATCTGTCAAGCAAAAGATCGCAAAAAAGACCAACAGGACTAATATAATTGCTACAAACTTTGTCTAAGAGCGATAAATGAACCCAAAGGTGGCGAAATTATTCTTCAGTAAGCCATTCCAGGTTGAGTTGCCAGTGGGAAGTGACTTCTGATTACACCGTTCCAGACCCAAGCATTCCCTAATAAGACCATCGCTGACCAAAGTAACCTCTGATCAGACTAATACGCGGTCAAAACCTCGCGTGCACTTGTTCTGAGCTCGACGCTGTCTCAGACCCAAACGATCAGTTACAACTGATGATACCACAATGAGAGAATCATACAGACTTTAGCGCGGCCCTGGCCCACTCTACTTCCAGGCCATTGTTCAAATGTTTGCGCGCTTTAAAAGTTTTCTGATGTGACCATCCTCAGACCGAAGTTGCCACAGAGCGAACCATTTTCTAGACATTCAGGCAGCGAAGCCCCGATATTTTCACGCCCTCTAATCATAACGGCCCCAGATCATAAGGACCTCTAATCAAACTCAAGTGCGCTTGAAATTTCTTCTGATCAGAGCCAAGTACACATAAACTGCCTCTGATTAGACACAAATGCTTTCGAAATCTCCTTTGATCAGCCTCAAGAGCGCTCAAAATAGTCTGAGAAGAGAATACTTTTAATTGTGAACAAATCTCTTAATATGTCTCTACATATTGCTTCCATTAAAATTGACGTTTGCAGTAACATAATCAACTTAAGAGCGGCCAGTCCCAAAAACAAATGGATGATGATTAAATTATTCGTTTAATATCTGTTCAACGCCTTCAGAATCTAGATTAGTCGGTGATCAGAACCCTGCTCTCCCAATGGCCCTTGGGAGAGCCAACCTCTCTCAGTAGAAAAAAAATACAAAAATAAAAGAAAATGCACTTGATGATGTTTCTGATCAGACCCTCTGATGATGAGACCAAAATCAGGCCTTTGTTCACTGTAATTTGGTTCTGGAAAAACACAGTGTGCCTTCTAATTGTGTTTGATTAGAGGTTACTTCTGTTTGTCACCTCAACTTGGGATTGGTGCATCTTTCTGGCTGAATAGAACCTAGAAATTTTTCCATAAAATACGTCTTGAACTGATCAGATGCAATTGCGCCCGAAATCTGTTCTGATTAAACTAGTTTGCACTCGAATACGCCTCTGATTAGAAAAGTTTCACATAACTTTTCAGACTGAATTGCGGTCAAACTTTTTTCCAGACCATGTAATTCAAGCTAACCCTGGTGTCCGCTTGAATATGGTCTGATCAGAGAACTGGTTGGTCTAGACACCTCAACCTGGGTAGAACCGTAAAGTATAGTAGACATCCTTCACGGGAAAAATTTAATCGTTTTGTTTAACAGTGGGATTCATTGCATAATTTTGTATTTTTTTAGCAATTTCATGAATAGAAACAGATCCGGTCAGTTGATAATTACTTCTGACAGCTCATTCCGGAGTCGATTTTGGTATGAACAGCTTTGTATGAACGCAATTTAGCAGGTTATATTTCAAAATATAGCAGGCAGATTGCTGGAAAGTAGCCGCGATAGACTTTTGTGACCTTCCATGGAATTGAAAGATCTGAAGAATTAAGATTGACAGGTTGACCACTAGTCCTTTAAGAGACCAATAGACATTTTGGATTAGATTCGGACTGTCATTTTGATGCTACACATACGCTCTATAAGGAAAAAATACTAAAAGAGCTTTATCAAATATAATATTCGAAAACAAAAACTCAAGACCCTAATACCCAAGAATTAGGGCAGAAACGTTTGGCACTATTTAGATGCACACTATTGATTTAACTACTAAGTGTTCATAAAATTGAAAGTTCATTAAGTAAGTTCGCAAGTCATTTTTTGAATGATGGTAAATCATGCATTACCTAAAAGCGGAACAAACGTTGTCACGCACACAATTTTTAAAAGCAAAGCATTAGAAATAACTGAAATTGAAAAGTTAGTTCCAAGAAGTCAGGTCGCAAGAATCATCGATAGAGATGACGAATTAAAAAACATAGCTGGAAAAATTCCGGAAGCGACTGGAAGCATCAAAACTTAACAAAAAAACCTTAATTGCCGCCGAAGCCATTACTTTTTGTATTTAACCATTAACTCATTACCTCTACAGATCTGATCTAAAAATTGTTGGAATTTAAACCATTGTCTCCAAGAGAAACAAAATGCAGCAAAAATTTATATTATTAAAAACGTTAACGTTAAAAAAGTCCGAAATAATCAGGACTGTCAAAATACTAATAGGTTGAAAAAACTGACAATGCTAGCATTTGCATTCAAATAAATCATGATTCTTATCTCAATAAAATCGCCAAAGCAAACGGCAGATAAATCTTAGAAACTAAATTAAATTTTTCAAAAAGGAATGCTCAAAATTAAGAATCAAGAACGAATACGAAAAACGAACGATTAAGAATCGGAAACGAAATCCATTAAAAAAACGACTAGAATTAGACATTTAGAATGCAATTAGGACAAAAACAACACACATCTCTTGCTTCATTTATATTTTCAAGACATGGTTTCATACTAATTCAAAAGTTAAATTAATCATAGAAAAGACATAAGCAACAGAATAATGAAAGTCAAAAAATCGTTTTGAAACAGTGCCAAGGCCTGAAGAAAAAAAGAGTAAGTAGTATTAAGTGGAAATGTTGGAAAAGATTTTCACACAAACGCTCAGGTTAGCCTTATGTTGAACGAAATCAATTGCAAACCAAAGAAATGAGAAAACTATGAAAAAAACTGAAATTATTCAATTTTTTAACAACAGAAAAAATCAATATAACGAATAAAAATGTACGTGCCAGGACAAAGCTACAAAAATACAAACTAGAATGTAAAAAGATCTGGCACAATGAAAGGAACTCTGTGACAAAAAGACCTATTCTTGATTTTTGAAGGTTAAAAATCAAATAAAAAAATTCAAGAAAAACGAATACTTTTCCGGGTTTAGGATTCAAGACAGAGAAAAGACAGCGGGTCATCTGAGACCAAGATTCATCCGTCTAAACAGAACAAAAAAGAAAAAGCAGAATTCAAGCATACTAAACATTAAAACATTTTGCAAAAAAACGGTTCAATAAAATTTTGAGACTGCATTTATGGAAAAAAATGTAACTGTTTTTCAAAAACTTGTTTCAAACTTTTAACTTAGTTCCAAAATGCCAAAAAATGATTGAGTTTTATTCATCGAAAAGAGAGTCTCTCATGTTAGACGAAAAGAAACTGAGAAAAATTGGAATAAAATAACAAAATCGGATTAGCATACTTAAAAAATTATAAAGCAAACTACATCGAAGTAGAAAGAGGCATTGAGTATATAAATTATCGGAAGTTGCTATGTTAAAAGATTTATGACAGAAAGACGGCTGAACGATCCAAAATTGAAGAAATTACTAGAATAAAAACCGAAAATTAACTTAAATATCCAGAAATATGTGCCAATTGTGAACTTCAAACGGATTTTCAGTCTGCAAAACACTGTGGTATCAATATCACAATATCAGAGGTTTACATTTCAACATAGCATCGAACAAAATTCTTTCTACAAAAAAAAAACAAATTACAAGCAAAAAAACTGGGCCACTTGGACAAAAAACGGCTGAAACGGTTATATATATATATATATATATATATATATATATATATATATATATATATATATGTGCCATTCAGTCAAAAACTACATTTCAAAGTCAAAAAGTCATTTACTAAACGCAGCGCATAATAAAAAACTTCTCTCGCTCAGAAAAAATTAGTTGACACGGCAATTTTACTCACTTTCGATTTTACGTCAAAACATTCTGAACGAATAGTACTTCCGGTAAAAAAAACCTTAAAAAAACCAGTACTCCTCTTCGAGTCGTAAAAAACCACGATGTCCCCAATAATAGCCGCTATCGCTATTAATTAGCTTCATCCCATTAACACAAAAATTCTGTAACTCTTTGAGACAAAACCCTTCCATTTCACAAATTTCTCATCCTGGGGCGCCTAATGTAGTCTGAGAGCACCGAAATTGGAACATGGCATACAAAATTGCACTTCGTTGTGGTTTTTGGTATCTTATCTTTATAAGGAAGTCGATCACCTTTGAAATATAAGGCAGACCCGATTTGGGCTCCTTTTACAACCTTAAGGATTGCATAAATAGAGCTATTTATTTCTCTGCGCGAATTAGACTTGCCTAACTCTAAGGTACTAATCGACTCTGGTAAACACTGAATGCGAGCTTCAAGTAGGTTCAATGAAATTAGCAGCGGAATCAATTATATACACGTAGTTTGAATAATATTGGCGGTCAAGCAAGCTGATATGCAAGCAAGATAGATTTGTGTAAGAGTTCTAGTAAACCGAGTGCTTTTGAGATAGGCCTATTAAAATTTATCCCGGGCGAGGCGGAGGAAGTGCTCCGCAAGCGTCGGAGCTATTCCGCGGTTTCCAGTTTACAGCCCACATCGGATGAGATGCATGTCCACGGACAGCGGTCCTGGTAATAAGGTCATTATCTCTTGCTAATGACCTTATTTTTGTTCCTCTGGTGCCTGGAAAAGATATTAAAAAGCAAATACTAGGCGGAACTTTGTTTGTTATGGTCAAAAATGTATTTTTCGGAAATATTATACAACTATTACATAGAATTCGGTATATTTTTACGTCGGCTTACTTTTACCAAACGGCAACTTTGCGTTTACCTTAAATAATTTTTCTGAACTGACTGAAACTCTTGGCGTTCACCTTCAATTCTTGGATTTACTCAAATATGAAAACAATTGCTATTTAAAAGAGAATATAGAGACTTCTCAGTCAGTTCAGTAATATTCTGAAGAATTCACATAATAGATTTCTGTCCGCTGCAATAAATTCAGCTGTTCCCGATTTATTTTAAGATAAAGAACAGAGTAAGTGAGTTTGTGGCACTAGAAAGGAGAGAAACTTACTATTGACCCTGAGCTGAAGATGAGAATTTAAAAATTGTGAGGTGAATTACAGAGAAGGGGAGGGGGTTACAAACCAAAAAGATCTGATAAATAAAAGGCAATTCGAAATGAATTGGGTTCAGTCGAGATTGTTCTTTTCATTGGTTGTTCTTTTCGTCTCTCACCCCGCCCCCTTTCCAAAAGTTCTAACCATTTTCTGTTTGAAAACCCTACCCAGTGTAACGGCTATGCTCTCCTATCCATGACAGGGAATGATCCGCTTGATCACACCGTTTTGATTACTATTAATTTTGTACTTACATGGCATGTATGATGCGGCCATCGTCCACCCCTTTGTCTTTAGAATAAGAGAAGATGACTGTGAACTCAATAAGAATTAGTGTTTTTGCAATATATTTGAATATAAGAGAACCGGAGTTAAACAATAATCGGGCGCCAAAAGCTGAAGGCTGTAAATTGATCTTGAGTTAATGGGTAAAAAGCACATGAAGCAGCATGGGCTTTATAAATCCTGCATCCCTTAATTGTACTGATAACTTTTGTCCTCCCTAACTCTAGGAAATTGGTCGCTAAAATACCAGGGCTAGTAAAATAGCAAAAAAAAAATTGTGTTTAGCCCTGTAAATCATCCATTAACCCCGTAATCATCTACCGTATAGCTTCTCATTACTGTAATTATACCACAATGGGGGATAACTATGTGTGTGTGTGTGTGTGTGTGTGTGCGCGTGCGTTGGGGGGGCGGGGGGGGTATACTGGGAAATACCCAAACATTGGATGTATGCAATCAAGGTTTCACGAGAAAACTATATAAAAGTTATCAAATTGTCCTCTATTTTTCAAATATTGAGTAGAAATTGATGTAGTTTTGCTTTTTGGTTCTCTCAATGAGTTAGAAAATAAAACTTGTATCTGGCACTTGGGCGCAGACACGATCGCGTCAGAGAACTAAGTCCGTCGGGCCGCTAAGGTTTAGGTTATAACATTTGTATAGACGCATTCTGAATGGCAAATTATTGAAACGAGGCCGGTGACCAAAAGCTTTCTAATCCGCTCAATTCGCAAAGTTATTGCATGTTTCTATGCGTTTATATAGCTATCCTGCAAAAAATACTATTCATTAACTTATGTTAGCACATAATGTCGTGGTCGATAACACGGGTCAAAGAATTCAATAAGTTGAATTTTAAATTGAATTTTGAACTGAAAATATACAAAAATTAGCTTGTATTTATAGTGGTTATCTATGCGAAAATATACAGAGAAAATTTAGATTAGCTAAAAATATTTTACATGATTGGCATGTGAATAGATCTTAACTCCGAATCCCGGAGGTGATATTCTATTTTCATCAACATTTCATGAGAATCATATATGGCTTGGCTACAATCGAGTTCATTAGTTGGAGGTCGGTGGATGTTAGAATCAGGTTTCTGTTGGTGGGAGAATTTACTTCTGACATATGATTGATAGGTCAATAAGATAATGATAGCGCCAAAACAAAATTAGAATTGAGTTTAGTTTTGTAGCCATTACTTATCGACACAGCAATAAAGTTCGTCAGGTAAGTTCTTCTTTCGTTCTTTGAAACTTTAATAAAACTTCTAAGTTTCTTGATGTTTCATTGAAACCATCACATCCTCCCTCCTTTTTTAAGCAAGTTTGTGGGTATAGGTTCTCCAAATCTGTCAGGTTGTTTTCTGTTCCTGGTTGATGTTCGTGAAGGCTCTGAGGTTTCGGGTTGTTGGTGCTCTGCAGATGATGTGGCTGCAGAAGCTTCATCTTGATGTGAAGGTCCAACATCTGTGTTCTGAGGTTGTAGTTCTGATTGAGATATGGTCTCCTCCACTGCCGGTTCAGTTTTCAAATTGTCCTTGTCTAGTCTCGCAATTTGGTTGTCGCTCACTAGAATAGTCCGTGCTGAGTTTTCAGGCTGTATGAAAGATGTGTTCAAGCCCTTCCTGATGATGAAGGTAGCAGGAACTGTCTTTGTGTTTTCGTTGGCCTTGAATAGAATGGGTTCGCACAAGTCGAAATCTGCTATTGCGGGTAGTCTCACTCTGCGTCCCAACAAGAGTTCAACTGGAGTTTTGCTCCTCGTCTTTGAAGTGTTGCGATGTGTCATCAGTGCCCTTTGCAGGAATGCTCCAAATGACACATTAAGGTTGGGACTCCACGCTTGAAGTGCCCGCTTCACTGTCTGAACTGCTCTTTCAGCTATTCCATTAGCTCTTGGATGATAGACGGGTGATTCTATTTTCTTAATTCCCAGTGATTCACACCACTGTTTAAGGTCACCACTTACAAATTCAGGACCATTATCAGAAACTAAAGTTTTTGGTATTCCGAATCTTGCAAAGATTTGACTAAGATATATTTTAACTGTTTCTGATGTTCTATTTCCCGCGGGGAAGGCTTCTATCCAACCAGAACCCGCGTCAACAATTACTAATATATTGCCTTGGTTCATAACATAACCCCAGTCCATGTGGAGCCGTTCCCAAACGTCGGCTTCTGGCCACGTAGAGACTGTTTTTCCCAGGCTAGGCCTGTTCAATTGACAATTCTTACATTTACTAACAAAGTGTTGAACGTCTTGGGTAATGCCAGGCCACCAAGCTATCATTCTGACTGATGCCTCAGTTGCATTCTTTCCGGGATGTGTCTCATGCGCTTTTGCCAAAACCAAGTGTCCTAGTTTGGGTGGAATGAAAGGAACAACACCTCTGAAGATGATTCCATTATGTAAATTAAGTGCATCTTTCTGTTGTTCGAATCCTTTTTCCGCTTCTGAACATTGTTTCCAATTGCCGCTTTTGATTCGTTTCATTATGTCCTGGAAGAGTCTCTTTGTTCCAAGTTCAGTTTTGATTTCTGCTTGGGTCACCAAATCACTCTGAGCGAAGTAGATGTTTTTGATTGCGAAGCACACGCTTCGTCAAAATCCATTCTGCTCAAAGCATCTGCATGGGGTATCTGCTCCCCTGGTGTGTACTTCAACTCATAGTCGAAGCCCATTAGAGCTATTGCCCATCTTGTGATTCTCGCTGATGCTGTCTTCGGGATCTCCTCGTCTGGTGCAAAGAGATATTTGAGTGGTTTGTGGTCAGTCTGTAGGGTAAATCGTCTTCCAAGAAGGAATTGCTTCAATCTTGTGACCACAAAGACAATTGTCAGTGCTTCCCGCTCTATGTTCAAGTAGTTTTGCTCCGCTGGAGTCAATTTTCTCGATATATATATATATATATATATATATATATATATATATATATATATATATATATATATATATATATGACTGGATGTCCTTCTTGCGAAAGAACCCCGCCAATGGCTTTTTCAGAGGCGTCAGTAGTAACTGTTGCTTCTTTTTGTAGACTATATGGCTGTACTAGTGGGTTAGCACATAATTCATTTTTTATGTCTTCAAAGGTTTTTTGTTGCATTTTGCCCCATGAGAAATCGCTATTTCTCATGTTATTTAAGGGTAGCATTTTTGTTGCAAAATCAGGAATCATTCTTCCGTAAAAATTAGCTAGCCCAACAAACGATTCGAGTTGTTTATTGTTAGTTGTTGCTTTTGCATTTTTTTATTTTTTCAACATGTTTGGGATCTGGTGCTATTCCCTCCTTTGAAATGGAGTATCCCAAAATGCTAACGCTATCGACTGGTTTTGAGTTAGATTTTTTCTCATTAATGGTAAAGTGTTTCTCACGTAGTCGACTCTTGACTGCAAGTATTCTCTTGTCGAACTGCTCCTTGGTAGTTCCATACACCAATACATCGTCTTGAAAGATCACAACACCTTTGATTCCTTTGAGTGTTGATTCTATGCAATTCTGGAAGATTGAAGAAGAGTTTTTCAATCCCTGAGCTAGTAGGCACATCTTGATATTGTGCATATATCTTTTGCTTCTTCGTCAAACTCAATTTGATAGTAGGCATCTGAGAGGTCAATTTTGCCAAAGTATGAGGCAGCATGTAGGTTATGGAAGATCGTCTCCATGTCTGGTATTGGGTAGTCCTCATCCATGACCTTTCCATTGATGTGCACTTTCAAGTCCACGCAAAGTCTCAGTTCTCCACTCTTCTTTCTCTGCCACACCACTGGAGATGCATTAGTGACTCCTCCTGGCTGTACCGGTTCAAGGATGCCTTGTCTGACCATTTGTTCCAGCTTCTCTGTGACCTTGTCTTGAAGAGGTAGAGGTATTTTTTTGGCTTTGCAGAACATTGGCTGTGTTCCTGGTATCAACTTCAAATGAGCTTTGTAACCCTTCCACAGCAGGTAGGTGCTCGGCTGTTATGTTGTTCACGCCGTGCTTGGGTAGAAGGTCTCTACCAAGTAGTCCAAATTCTTTATCAGACTGCACAACTGCAAGTTGTTTTTGAGTGAGCCTGCTTCTGTTCCACTCAACGTCACAAGTAAGTGATCCCAGAAGCGTTAATTGATGACCATCATAAGCTTCAAGATGTCTTATCTTACCATCCAACTGAGGTTTACCAAGCTCAGTCCATATTTTTGATGATATCACTGTGTTATCTGCACCTGTGTCTACCTGCATTTTTACTTTGCAGTTATTTATTGAGATGTATTCCCATGTCACAGACATGCTAAAGATTTGTTCTTTAGTATAAAACATTCCCATCTCCGATGCTGGAGATGCTTGCTCTGAAGAAACATTTTCTTCTTCGCAAAAGTTATTCTGTTTATTGTACTTACCTGAATTTGGTTGGGGTTTGCTTCTACACATTTTTGAGAAGTGTCCCACCTTTTCACAGGTGTTGCATTTCTTACTTAGCGCTGGACAAGGTCTACTAGAGTGTGGCTTACCTCCACACCTAGTGCTTATGTTGCTGTTTCTATTAGCCGTAATTTTTTCATTTGGTTTTCGAAAGGTCTTTTTGAAGTTGAACCCAACTTCTTCTTTCACCGTAATGGGCTTATTACCTGATGAAGAACTTGCAAAAGCCATTGCTTGACTTCTGAACTGTAAACTCTCGGTCATTTCAGTAACCGACATTGCTGGTTTTGCTTTAATACCGTCTTGTAGTCTAAGTTTTGCTTCAGGGTCCCTCAAACCTGAGATAAACTTTATTTTTACCAACTCCTCTTCGGGGTTGGCCGCTGTTTTCAATTTTTCGAAGTCACAATAGCGTGCTTCTTCTCTAAGACGTGCTAGGAAGTCGTCGTCTGACTCCCCTACACCTTGTATAACGGAAAGAAATTTAGCCCTTTCTGCCGTTACTACTCTCTCTTTAGGAGAAATATAGTTTTGAATCGCCAATCTGATGTCTTTATACGGAGTGTCTATTAAATTCCTAGGACTCATTAAGCTCCTAAGTTTAATAATTGCATCTTGCCCGCACATACTAAGAAAGAGATTGGTTACCTGTAGGTCCTGTACAGTACCATCGGTGTTGACCTTGTCCTCTTTCTTCTCTGCGCGACATTTCGCCACAAAAGACATAATCCACGCAGTTGCTGATTCTGCATTCTGTAGATCCAAAATTAGTCTGTCTGTAGCTGGTCTGGACACCATTGTCGTGGTCGATGACACGGGTCAAAGAATTCAATAAGTTGAATTTTAAATTAAATTTTGAGCTGAAAATATACAAAAATTAGCTTGTATTTATAGTGGTTATCTATGCGAAAATATACAGAGAAAATTTAGATTAGCTAAAAATATTTTACATGATTGGCATGTGAATAGATCTTAACTCCGAATCCCGGAGGTGATATTCTATTTTCATCAACATTTCATGAGAATCATATATGGCTTGGCTACAATCGAGTACATTAGTTGGAGGTCGGTGGATGTTAGAATCAGGTTTCTGTTGGTGGGAGAATTTACTTCTGACATATGATTGATAGGTCAATAAGATAATTATAGCGCCAAAACAAAATTAGAATTGAGTTTAGTTTTGTAGCCATTACTTATCGACACAGCAATAAAGTTCGTCAGGTAAGTTCTTCTTTCGTTCTTTGAAACTTTAATAAAACTTTTAAGTTTCTTGATGTTTCTTTGAAACCATCACACATAACTCCTAGCGGACCAAGGGAATTAGAATTCAAAATGAGGATCCGGCGCCCGATTTCTGAATACAGGTCCTAAGAGGGCTTAGATTTATGTTATAACTTATTCGGATAACCAAAACGTTACAGACATATTAGGTTCCGCCCCAGTGTTTGTAAATTAGTGGAAATTTTGATGTTTTTTTGGCTCTTACGTGCTATAAAAATGATGTCTACATATAAAGCTGCTGAACCAATATACTAATTCCGATTGGAGAAAAGGATGAAATCAGATCAAGTTAGAGCCCCTAAGTTAGGGCCGCTAAGTTAGGGCCAGAGACAAGGTTTTTGCTATTACGTATGTGTTTTGACAAAATGACACGATATTAATTGACAAGATGGCCTGGCTTCATTTTTAGCTCCTGGTTACTTTTTACCCAATGTTCTCTAATAACGGAGATTACGTCAGCTGGTCAATGCCTTTGCTTTTTTCGAGCCTTGAAGTAATTTTGAGCATTATTGATCATTTGTTAGAGTTTTTTTTACGTTAATAGACACTTTTTCCTAAGACAAAAGCTATGCATACCTATATCAATCAGATATTATTTTTAAATCATGCACAGTTCAGCTTAAAAAAAGCAGAAATACAAAACATTGCGAAATTATTTGATTGATATGTTCCGTATCAAACGTCAGAAAGTTAAGTAAAGTTTGCGCATTACCAAAGGCTTCATGCGGAATAATGAATCGGTACTAGAATTATAAAGTCTTTTCATAAGTCGAGGTCTAAAACGGGGGGGCTTTTGAAAACTCGAACGTGCGATTCACTCAAAAACCGTTAAATATACCAGATTTATTGAAAAGAACACCCTAGTTAAGCGGAGCTAATCTCGCAAACGAAAGCAAGCACTTTAGCTCCGAGAAAAATGACGTGAGAACACAATTGCTAATGTTCACGACAACATTGTGATCAAAACCCAAAATTGGTTGCAGTTTTGTTATGATATCAAAATTTTGGATTTAATTTGCACTCTGATATATTTGATTGCTGAGTTCGAACAATTTTCGATGGGTTCGAACTTTTCATCGGTTTAGAAGTCTTTGCATTTTTGCATTTGTTTGTCTCACATATGTCAAGCAAAGTTCCTTTTAGCTCTCAGGTAAATAAATGCACAGCGGCAACTGTTTCCTATGGAATAAAACATATACAATACAACAAATACTATATAACTTGATAGAGTAAACATATCCACCTAAAAAAATGAGCGTATCTTAAATTTTTCAGTGGTCAGAAACCTTAGAGCTGCCGAATTTTTCGTTCTTTTGCTTTCATGGTAGCAAAAAGTCCACTCTTGTTTTCTAAATGCCAAAATGTCTGCAATTTAAATTATAATTTTGCGATTTCAAATAGCTTTTTCAAACAAATTTCTCTTTTTACTCTGTTTCCTTGTAAATCGTCAACTTGTTGTGGTAGTATGCAGCGCCGACATTTCGGTGCATTCGGCTCAAAAACGTTTCAGTTGAACCAAGAACTTTTGTATAAATTATGTTCTCAATCTTTTTGTCTTTTTTCTCTGTTATTGTGTTGCTTTACAATTAATAGGATCATAATATAGGATAGAAACAAAATAAGAGTTGTATAACCCTGCCGTCGAGGCACCAAATTTTTATTATGGGAATCCAAGTTAAAACACTTTTTGTGGCAATATTACGCCACAGAAATACACCCAAATTATTTTACTCAAATTTGCTCGATCTGTGTATCTCTTATTCGTTTTTCCTATGTTAATACGTTGAAAACGCAACATTATTGCAAAAAATAGATAATTTAGCAAAAACAGGCAAATTTTTTGCGCGCTTTGTATCAAGAATCTTCTCGATTTTCGCATTTCTTTTTCGCGTGCAACATAACTGGATCTCGCACTATAATTCGCAATTAAGCCAAATTTAATTAGCGTTTCTGAACTCGTAAAATTTGTTATTAAACCTTTATTAACTTATAGTTAGTGAATAAAAGTGAACAAACACACGCACACAGACACACATACACGCGAACGTCCAAAGCGAGATTCCTTTAAACACAAATAGATCCGGCCATTCCCACACTGATATCGCCCAAAGCCTTAATTGAGCGAGGGATTTTTCAGAAAAAAATTAATTTTGTGGCGCTGGGTCGTACACCATAATATTTATGGCGCTGGGACGTACACCGTTCACTTTAAATCAATTTATATCACTCTTCAATGAAAATCTTTGAAAAACTTCAATGAAATCTTTATTAAAGTGCCTATTATGAATTATTAAATCAATTTTGCATGCTCAAAAAGCGCGCGTTTAAATAGCTCAATTGCAGATTAGAGATTCTTCTATTGCAATAAATAGATGCCTAAAACGAGCGGAAACGTGCAAAAACACTTGTCACTTATTCTACAATTTTAAAGAATCTTAACTTCGCAAAAATGGCGTAACCAATTTGCGAAAATTTAATACAAAGCTTGTCTCCTAATGTCGTTCTTTTTATGTATCTATTTTTCGCGCAATTTTTTACTAGGGCGGATGTTTTCGAGTATTTCTATGCGTCGTAATGAAAAACAATCAGACGGTTGATGAAGTCTCTTTGCAAAAAATACCTCAAACTGCAACGTTATTCCATATCCCATAGCGGGAATTTACATACAATCAAATTTTTGAATGAAATGAGCAGCCTGTTAATTCCAGTAGTGGTTTCATAATGTTAATAAAACAATGCTAGTTTTATTTTTCAAGTAATTTTCCGAATAGTTTTATGAAGTTTGATGGTCGTGCATCAAAAACCTTGAAGTGAATAAATTGAAGGGAGTGGATGCTTTTCCTTGTTTGGCGCCATTTTCACAATTTCCCACCAGTTCATTCGAATTTCAGTTTTCTGATCAATATCTTCAATCCAACGGCTGATGACCGTTTTTCTTTGACATTTAGTTTTTTTTGCAAATTTGCAACAATTTAATTTTTGCAAACAAAAGAAACAACATTTCCGAACATTCAAGTGATATGATATGCTCCCCAGTTTCCTTGATAAGATTTTGAAAGGTTTAAAATTTGAAAGCTTTGCTATACATTTTGATACTTTTTTCTTATCTACCAAATGAGTAATTTTTTATACTGTCTAGATAAATACAGATAAATGCAGGATCACACTCTATCTTTGCATATTCTAAAAACCCCGGCAATTTTGACGTTAAGGTTACTGAACTATCCCCGTTATATTCTCGGATCATAGCTGGAAAAACTCGGGATTCGGGATCTTAATCAGATTTCAGGGAATCAATGCGCGGGGTTCAAATATCGGCTACAGTTAATCGCGAGGTCAAAATTTGCAAGCCGTCAACTTGAACGTTTTACTGTATAATTGTTAATATTTCCTTTAGTTTTTTCTGTAGGGCTTTTCACTAGGCAATCACTAGTTTCCAGAAGCGCAATTTTTTTTATAAAATGAAGCGTCACCGTTAATTTTTTTTAAAAAAAGCAACTCTTTTTGAAAATAAAAGTCTGAGGTCTTAAGAGCTTCAAGTTATCCATTGAAAAGAACACCAAATGAGAACAAAAAAAGTGGAATTTCGTCACAATAATGTTGAGTAAAGATTTTCAAAGTCTTTTTTTTTGCACTTTTTTGGTGTTATTAAGCGACTTTTCGAGTCGATTTGCTTCACACACATCATGTTGGTGCTAAGTGCGCGCATTCTGAAACATCTTAACTATTGGTCGGAGAAATCAGTAAAAAATTCTGCATGCACCTTAAAAATCAAAGTAGCACCTGCAAACTTGGGAAATCTGTTTTGACTATTCATTGACTTTTTTGCGTACAGTTCATATGACGATACTTCGAGCTCTCTCGCAGTGAACAATTAAATAAATTCACTTTTTACTACTTTTTATAATTTCATTCAGTTGATGATAAGATTATTTTTATCAATTCATGCCCGTTTTTATGCAACGTAGAAAAAGATATCAGAGAACTATGAAAATAAATTGATGTAATTAAAGTTAGTTAATTAAACGCGGTTGTATACAGAATCCATTTGTGAAAGTGCAAAACACGTGTGAAAACACTCCCATCATTACACCAATTGGGTGCCACAGTGTCGGGACTGGACGAGTGACGACTCCATTCCGAGTCGCCCGACAGCAAAGGAGAACCCGACAACGACGTTACGGATCCCGAGGACATTCTCCTTGACGGTGACGATTCCGAGGAGGTCCTGGAAACGGTTTCTTCAATAACGACTCGATTATGATCTGTTAGGAAATGACTTGCAACTCCGTATAGGCAGTGAGGTTTGGAAGGGAAACCCTTTTGGTCGCAGGTGGTTGAGAAAAGAGGACCACCCTCATCATTGATGCAAATATTTGAATCCTCCAAAACTTGCTCAACGCATATTTCGTTTGACTTACACGACAGCCAATGGACGGGATTGCTTCTTTCGAAAACTGATTCGTATAATGGTAACTCCTGAAGTATCTTGGGTAATTTGACAGAAGTTACCTGGGTGGAACCCATTCCAATGAACCCTAACATCGAACCAAGATCCGGCTCGTATTTGCACAGGGGGAGAATTTTGGCCCCTTTGATCGGAATGACTGTTTTGATCAAGGCAATGTTGTTCTCGGGTCTCAAAGTTGAACTTGACGTTTTGAACCTAATCAATTAAAAAATTTCACCTAAAGAGAATATATAATTGGTGAATTTCGAAGATTTTGTCACTTTTGTAAGATATTTTAAAGCCGAGAAACGTTCGAAAAACGTTTTCCATTAAACTGAAACTTGAATACCTTAAAGAAGTCATGAAAACATGACCGATACTGATAAGATCTTCCTTAACGTGCCAAACGAATATTGGCTGGAGTAAATGTATCCGATTTTGCTATAATTTTCCGACATAGTTAATTCGCTATTGAGAAACGATTCAAATCCTGCAATTTTTTTTTCATTATGATTCAAATCCTACAAGGTTCTTGAAAGTATCCTACAAAATGTGTAAAAAGGTCTCTTTTAATGCCATAAATTTGGTTTTGAAAAAAATCTATGATTTTCAGACAGGTTTCACAAAACTTAGAAGACCTGGAAGGATTCCTAATGTTAGAATGTTTAAACAAAGAGTTTAAACAAAATTAGTGATATCGGAAAAACCAGATGATTTTTCAAAATTTTACTGCTCCGGAAAGAAAATCTTGTCTGAAACTCGTATGAGCTTTTTACTATTCTTTCCAGATTAGATTTCCTAAAAATCTAGACTTAATGTTAATTTATCAGAGAAAACATCTGCAATATGAACAAAAAAAAGATTTTTTTCCCATCGAAAGACCTATTTTCATCATGGCTTTATTTATGAAATGAACGATCTTCTATCTTCCTCAATTTTGTGAAAAGCTTGATATTGCAATTTTTATGAAACAATTACAAAAAACTAGCACACATGGATTTGTGGGAACTTTTTTGTCCATATGGCCATAAATTTAAAATGAACCCATTTAATCAAGCTGCAGTCCCAAAATTCCAAAAAATTGTTCTTATTTCAATTTTCTCTGAAACATATTATTGTATATTATAGTACATTTCGAAGAAAATGTCCTCTAACCTTACTACGGGTGTTTTTTTTACTCATATCCTATAATTTATTGAAGTACTGCATCAAATGTTGCATTTTTTGATATTAAATTATCATTATAAGCCTCATTGGGAATCTCCTAACTGCTTAAAAAATTAAAGTATCTTCACAAAAATATTGATAAAACGTTCCGCAATTTTAATGTTTGAACTCATCATGTTGTTATTCATATTCACATTTATGCTTATCAACTACAAATTTTTGACCTTGTAGTTTCGCTGCCGAAGGTTTTCTCAAGTTATCAAAAATAGCAACTTTGTAATTACCATAGGAATCGAAGAATATATTGAAGATGTTGCTTTAAAAAAATTTTTTCTTGTGAAAAAATGCTTTTTTCTCGAATAACCTCTTTTTTTGTTAATTGCCATGTACATCATTTTGTTGTACAGAAAATTTTGATTCTAGCAAACGGCGCGATGAAAAGCGAGGGACTAAAAACAACCAAAATTGTAATAAAATTTCAAATAAAAGCCAAATCTTAGCACAAACTAAGATAATTTATAAAGATAATTTTTATCCTGTTTTATAACGAAATCGGAGAAAACTGAACGGAGGTCGTCTTATTCCAACAGAAACCAAAACAGAGATCATGCCAATAAAATCCAAGGTTTTTTAAGATTTGTCCAATAAAAAATTGCGAGAATTCCGAGAAGACGGAAAGACTGTCCACTAAAGTGCAATGGTTTTAACAAAATTCTTGGAAGTTTCGGAATTCTCTGATTACTAGTAGGTTTAACTATTCGAAAAAAATGAGAGAAGTTCTTATTGATAAGCATAGTAGCATAATATTTTCTGTTTACTAATTGCTGACACACAAATCATAAATTGTAATATCATTTACATATATATTATCACCCCTGAAGAGATTTGGTTTGCGAATTGGAATTAGAGTATAAAAAAACAAAGATTTTTGAGACTTTAAGTTTTTTAGTCAACCTGATGCTCGTTGTGGAAGTGCAAATAATTATACAATTAATTCAATCACGTTCTATTTTTAAGACAATGCTTGTAAATTTCTTGGTGCGATGGGTTTGATATATAGATGGACATGCAAAATATGTGAAAAAAGTAGAAGCAGAGAATCACGGTAGCCAGGATGAGGTTCAGACCGAAATGGCCTCTGATCAGACCGACCCAAACTGAATTGTCCTCTGATTACAGTATCGTGTGCTTGAAGCTCCGTGTGCGTTTAATGTGCGCTCGAAAACGCCGCTGATCATACTGAAGTGCACTCGAAGTTGCCTCCTATTAGACTAAAGTGCGTTCAATATAGTATGATGAGAGAAATATTTTGAACATCAATAAATTTCCCAATATCGCTAGAAATAATTCATTTCATGAAAATTGATGTTTTCAACCAAATATTCAAGAAACAAAAGTCAGTTCTAAAAATTTTAGTAATAATAAAGAAGACTCGAGTGCCGAAAAAACTTTTTTATATCGATATTAATTCAGGTCAATAGACGAACTTAGAGCGGTTTGCGCAAAAACGTCTTGATCTACAAAGATTCCAAATCTTTCCTTGAATGGATCAGCAGTTTCTATCTGCATTTCTCCTTGTAATAGTTTTTAGTTTTAATTTAAAACATTTTTTAGTAGTTCGTATTAATATTTTTGTGGAAGAGTAAATGCGAATCGGTTTAGCGTTGCGTGAATAATGATGGTTGTAAGAGAAGTCAGTTTTGGTTGTCCTCAATAGTTTTATCAGACGTGTTGTTCTTGTGGAAGAGATGATGTTGTTCAGTAATTGAGATCAATGCGATAAACAAGCAATAACTTCTTTTAATCGTTTCTGGAAATAATATGAATTAATTTTGCGCTCATCTCAAGAAACGAGTTTTGGGTTTAGTTGCTTTTTGAAATGGAATATGACGGCACAAAAATTGAGTTGACAAGAAAATCTTTTCTGATAGCCCAGTCTCCGCTATAAGAAAAACATTTGTACTTTTAGGCCAATTGGTTAAAGTTTTTGCCATATATAAATCAAAGTGAGTTTTTTGCGATAAGGCAAAGTTGAAGGAAAAATAAAAGTTTGCTCCGGGTAGATGTTAAGTCAACAGGGATGTGATTTACTATAGACATTTTATCAACCCCTTTTTTAAGTTGATCCAAAATTCAAAAAGGTCTTCAGAAAACTCGACTACCATTTTTTTACTGAATTATTCTTATAAGAAGAAATTAGAAGCTTTTGATCTGCAAATTTTGGTCGCTGTGATGAACAAATGTGCAACTGAGTGAATACAGTTTATCTGCAAAACTCTCTCTATTTTCCAACTTTTGTGGTTATTTAGAGCATGGGACAAGATCTGTATGAAAAATTTGCTTATAATTTACAGTTGAAATCAAAAACTTGTAGAATTTTTGTTGCTGTCCTAATTTTTTCACAAAATTTATTCCATTAACCGCTGATTCATTACTCTTACGGGCGCTCCCATTTTTTTGTTCATATAGAAAACTAAATATAACAATAAGTAGTTTTTAATTTGAGTTGAGCAAAATGCGTAGCGTCCTACAAAATGGAATGTTTCCAGAAATTTTTAAGTTTTCAAATACTCCGCAGACCAACTTACCTGCAACGGAAAAAAAATAAATAAACTGTCTAGCCCGAGTTGCCAGCCATAAAAAAATCCCGTTAATCATTCAAGGTTCTATATGACACCTGGTAATCATACAAGGTCATATATCACTTTTATCATTTCCCGGAAATCATATTGGGGTGATACATTTTTGGAATTTTGTTCAAACAATCACAAATGTAACACATTACTGCTTTGATGTCAATCAGGTGTGTAAATTCAGTCAAAACATCAATCTTTTAAATTTTTCACATCCTGATAATCATTCAACGTCATATATGAATCTATGATTTCCTGGTAACCATGCAAAGATTAAAAATCGAAACCTATATCTTCCAAAACACAGTTAGAAAAAAGAAAATGTTTTAAAAAAACAATTCAAACAAAAAAAGACAAAGTTGGAAAAAATATCTTGGTATTTATATTAGATCATACATAAAGTAATCTTAACGATATCACAAATGTCTGTCTTACATGTCTCTTCTAAAAAGTAAGTCTGGTCTTTGTCATTTTTTCTCGACTACTTTGACTCTATTTTTTTTCTTAAACAACAGTTAATCTTGCAAGATTTTGCAGGTCGTAACGAATCGTTCTAGATTCACTTTTTTGGACTTGCAACTCATTTGTAAGGGTAAAAGTCGGACAAAGAATGTGGTCTGGATTCAAAGAGCAACTTACTCTGTTGGGATGAAAGTTTTCTCCACAAAATAACTGACTTTGAGAGAATATCTGTTGGCGAAGTCACCGGCTTCAACTGCAATAGCGTACTCTGAAATATAAATTTTTTGTTCTTTCAACTAGATGCGAATTCATCTTTCATTCACCTAACTCGCGAATATAGTGAACGCAAACATTTCATTTTGGGTTATAAGGTTTTCAGGTATCCCAAGCTGATCCAGACCCAAATTTTCTTCTGATCAGACGTTCCAGACCAAAAAAATTCTCATCAGACCGGCTCCAGACTGTGATCCAGAGTCAAAGTCAGACCTTTGCCCAGACTATGATCAGACGTTTTGGTAACAGCTTGAATTTTGCGCTTGGATCTTCATTTAGGTTTAGTTTACTTAATTTAATTCAATTGTTTCTTTGCAATTCCTCGGTTCCGATAGTCACAAGATAACCATCAACTATCTTTTCAGGTTATACAACTTTTCATCATCGTTTGTGAGTTTCGCACGTTACTGCTTTTGGAAGAGAAATCAGTCTTACAAAGAGCCCTCGTATTCATTACTATAGAAGGAAGTTAGTGATCATCATTAACAGTTTGGTTTTGCCTAAATGTTGAAATTCTAATCATGCAATTCATTCAACCGAAAAGTATACCCAGTGAGGTCGGATTAACAACTTATAGGACCAATTTTGCACTTAATATAAAGTTCATCGATTACAATCTGATATTTTATTTGATGAGATATCATTTAAAATCTGATAAGATATCTTTTTATGATAATCACTGATTTACCTAGAATTTGTATGGTGGAAGTTGGAATGAAAATGAGTAAAGCTAACAAAAAATTGATAGCGTAACGATATCAGATGATTGAAAAAAGACCACAATGAAATTCTTAAAACGTCAGCCACAAATTGCATAACCCTAATTGTTTATAGATTTGGTTTTCCCAAATCAGAATCGATTTTGTGATATCTAAAAACTGTTCTTAATACTTATGCAGAAAATAAATCTCGTCCAAATAAAGCCAGCAATAAAAGATCTTCAGATTCAATCAGAACATATTAAAAAATCTATAAGTGTAACTTAAAAAGATATAATGTGAGATCAAGGATTAATTATTGAATTATTACGCGGCTTCGCTGCAAAATTTGATAGTGTTGCAACTATGTCAACCTTTCAGTGGCAAAATATTCTTGCTGTTTGTCAATTCAATCAAAACAAACCTATTCAGCTTGCAAAATCTGACGAAAATTACTTTTGTCGCATTACATCTAGTGCTCTGCAGAATTTATTTCTTGTAATGTCTCATAATCTTATTACTTTAATCGGGTGAAGTCTGAAAGAAAATGATATTGGAACTGATAAAATGATTGATCTCCTCACAGTTATCTTATACATCAATGCAAGAAGTTTGGAAAATCATACCGATTGAAATTCTCTGACCCTTATGGTAGGATTATACCCAGAGAGATGAGACCAATTTTAATGGAACGAAAGAAGGTTATTCTCAAAGCCCAAAGACAACTAACTAGAGCCAAAAAATGAATAAAGGTCAACAAATTTGTATTTTTTTGTTTGGCCGCGTTATAAGAAGTACTTGAAGTTGTTTTAATATCCTGATCAAAGAGTAATGGCACAATTGGATGATATCACTGACTTCAACGAAAAGTTTGCATAGATTTTGAGTTCAGATTTAGAACAGGTTCCAGTTATTTTTTGGCAAATTTTAATCAATGCTTAAGTTTTACTGCCTTCATCACTAATTCCAACAATCGAAACATCAACTTATCCCTACTTTCCGTTTGTTGCAATTGTAGTTTTTTTTTGTCAAACTCGAAGTGAAACTGTATGAAAGCTTGCATTTGGGAAGAAGTGATTAGGCTGAATGTTGATTCTGCGGCAAAGTTAGCAAAAATTGGCCGAGATTTGGAACGGTACAACGTGGTGCCTCTATTTCCTCGTCCCCCATAGCCAACTACCTAAGCCTCAAGTGTAGAACCAAATAAGGTTTTGATTTTTAAATCCATCATTTAACGAGGTTCATTACCAACTATCGCCCCTACCAAATTAAACTTGAACTAGATTAACACATATTGCACAAAATGGTTTATTTTTTGCTATCACTTTCCAAATTATGTCTTTTGTGGATAACGACAGTAAAGTGACTCTCATTCATCTTCAAAGCTAATTGTAATAGCTTCTGACCACACTTTAATACTTAAACACTGCAAAGTAAGGGATATCCTAATTTTGAAGTGCGCAATCCGTAGGACAATATTTGTCTGCATATTTCAGGAAATGACTAAATTGGTCTTTTTTTTGTGGAATCTGGTCACCAAAAAAATAAACAATTTCCAAACAATTTGTGGGCAGACTCTTTTCACAAACTAGGCTGAGTTTCAATGTTTTAAGATTTGTTTTGTAAAAAAACAATTTTTTGGGTGAAATGGAGAAGCTGTCCGTCTGAACATGGTAGGTGTTGCTAGTCTGTAATGTTTTTACTAAACAGTGCGGTTATTTTGTTAAGATCAGTGCTATAAAAAGACTAAAAGTTTCAACATTTTAAGCGTTTTTATACAAATATGAATTCTTCTTTCAAAGTAATTATTATTTTCAACAAGTTAGCCAAAAAGCTGACTCAATTCCAGGTGCGTTTTTCCAGGTGTTTTTTTTGCAAAAAGAATCTAATCCAACTGGCCCCTTTCACCACATGCACTGAATTAATAAAAATTCCTTGCAGAGAGAATATTGATAAAGACAAAAATGTACGTTTCATTTACAAGTTTCTGTACTTTTCGGACAAACGATTCAGTTTTTGAGATATAATTTCCTTTGATATACGATTATCCCTCATTAAAATCCTGTTTTTTTAGCTGAATTCTTTCACCGTAGCAGAATTATTATTCCTGAAGTTAAACCACTTAACATAGTAGAAATTGATTCTTTTCATTAGCGTCATTACATTAAACATCATTTCTTAAAAATTGGGAACCCAATGAAAAACAAACAAGAACGAGATGAAAAGACTGCTGATGATAAGCTGTTTTTCTTTACAAACTGAAGTTCTTACTCGCTTTTGAAGTGAACGTTTTTTGAAGCTTTCTGCTTCACTTTTCTTATTCTTGTTAAGGCTCCATTGTATTGCAGCCTTCCAACAAAATCTCACTTAATGGGATTAAATGTTCCAATCCCACTTAGTGGTGGGGTGGGGGAGGAACTATATACTCCAATGGGTTTTTTGTTCAGTCAATTTTGACCGATCCATATATTCATCGTAGAGAATTGTATGTTGTATTATGAGAGGGCCCTTCAAACGTACAATTCGAATTTTTTTTCTCAATTTCTTTTCTTTGAGAAGTCATCAAGGTTTATTTTATTTGTAAACAGCTGATACTTGACTTGGTTTTGTGTTAAATTTAGCGCCTGTTTGATGACTTGATTTTGTGTTAACTTTGGCGCTTTTTTTCCAATGTTTGCACAATTTTGATAAATTTTTGAAGCCATTTCTAAAAAAACTCAAAATTTTCTTTCTCTGTCAATTACGGAGAGCCAAGGCTTATATCAGATTTCAATTTTAAAAAAAACCTCATTTAGTTTCAGATGCGATAGAATGAACAGATGTTGGGGAAGAGTTTATTGATTTATGGTTTCGACGCAATGTGTTTGTGTAAACTTCCATTGAAATTATTGGACTTTGACTGCATTTTCACACTTTCTGATTATTATGACATAGTCCCATCAATTGAAAACTTGATTCACTGCCTGAAGATACCTAATGGCTGTTAGGGCTATGAAAGTTTTTTGCGAAATCAACGTTGGATACTTCGGTTTTAACTCCAATTTTAAACTCTTTTCCGCGAATTTGTCCGTCGGTCCCATTAATTACAGATCTCATATATTACTGTCAGCGTGAATTCCATAAAATAAAACGCTCAACTAATTTGTGCAAAACTTTAAAAGAATATATGTGTGTGTGTTTGTGTGTTTGTGTGTGTGTGTGTGTGTGTGTGTGTGTGTGTGAGTGTGTGTGCGTATTTGTTTGTGTGTGTTCGTGTGTGTGTGTGTTTGTTTGTGTGTGTGTGTTGCGTGTGTGTTTATGTGTGTTTGTGTGTTTGTGTGCGTATGTGTGTGTGTTTGTTTTTGTGTGTGTGTTTGTTTGTGTGTGTACCCGGGTCGAGGTGACACCGCTAAAAATTGCCAAAAGACGTAAGATTTGCGGTGAATTTGAGCAAAAAGTGGAAGATTTGCGCTCAATGTGATGAATGCGGTAAAAAAATTTTAAGTGGTGAACTTTTTTCCACCGCATAAGCGATGAAAGACAATTTTTCACCGCTACCAGCTGAATGCGGCGAAAAAAAATTTTCAGCGCTATCAACAGAATGCGGTGCAAAAAAATTTTGCCGCTACAAGCAAAAAAATTTTTCACCGCTAAAATCGCAAAATCTTATAATAATTTTCCCCGCGCTAATTTCAACGCTTATGTTAAATTCACAGGAAATATTTTGGAAGTAAGTGACAGATGACGCAGAGGAATAAGAAATTGTTGACATGCAGGAGGTGAGAGGGTCGAACCCTTGTACGTCAGTTTCTGTTTTGTAAGAAATCTGGTGAATGCGGTGGAAAAAAAATTTACCGCTAAAAACCGAAAAAGTTCACCGCATTCAACACTAAAAGATGAGGGCTCTTTGCGGTGAAAAAAGTTCTTTTTTCACCGCTATTCACCGCTAATCTTACATTATTTTTTGACCAAACCTCGACTCGGGTGTGTGTGCTTGTGTGTGTGTGTATGTGTGTGTGTGTGTGTGTGTGTGTGTGTGTGTGTTCGTGGGTGGGTGGGTGGGTGGGCGGGTGGGTGGGTGGGTGGTTTTATGTACATATGTTATAACCATCAACTCCAGAGATGCAGTGGGCAGCTGTGAGTACCCACTGGTTTCCAATGTAGGTGCCTCCGCAGAATTTATCATGGTCACGGCTGTCAGGGTAGATCTTAACGTAGAACTTTTTCCGGCTACTGGGAACACCGTTTACAATAGAAGAAGTAGTTTTCCGCCTCCACTGCTCCGGGGTTCGAGTCCTGCTCGGGTGAGCAAATCGATGAGTTTTTGATACTGCACACGTTATTAATAAGAAATTTAATAAAAGTAGCGTTAAAAACGTTCATTTTGCCTGATTATTCAAGTCTATATCAAAAGCAAATTATTGCAATGAAGTTTACTTAAACTGAAAAACCAAGTTTGTTTTTATTTACAAACTGTGTTTTATCTAGTTCAGAAATTAATAAAGAACTTGGATCTGCAAATTTGAATACAATTTTTGAGTTGCAGAATTGTTTTGGTTATTGTAGTTCAGATTTGCTAACAGTATAAATTGTTTGAATAAGTTCAAATGTTCTCTAAATTGTAAATAGGTCATATGTCACGTTACCTAAATTGTGGTTTCGAAACAAAACACTTTTTGGAGAACTAGAAACAACTTTAGCGGTGCAATTATTTTCAAAGTTCATCACAAAAAATGAAAGCTACTTTCTATTTTCTTGCAGGTAAATTAATTATAAAATATAATGAAAGTGACAATTCGAAAGGCAGCTGTATTTTTTAGTGGAACCTACAATCTGAAAGCAAATATTATTAGCAGGGATTCCAAGAAGATCTATCTGAAAATGCAAGGATACTACTCTAAGTAAAATCCAACTAAAAAAATAGCTACTTTTACTTAAAATTCAGGTTGATAAGCTTCATTTAGTATTTTTTGTCTATAAAATTGAAGAGAGATTTATGTCTATTCGTACGACTCATTAGGCGATTTGTTTGCTCAAAATTGTTTTCTCTTCACTTCAACTTAGCGGCTCTTATGGCACTCAGAGCGTATGTGGAAGTTTCTAGACATCACATCCACGATTTTGCCGCGAATGGATAGAGTACTTCCCCTTTCTTGGATGACAATATCACTTGTTCTGCAGTTCAAATAGCCTATCATGCAATCTCGTTCTATGGCGGAATAATTGAGCACTGCTATGCCTCTTATCATGAGCTCTGGAAAGTAATTCGGAAGTTGCGACGAAGCTAAGAAGCTCAAACCCCCACCCCCACGGTCCGCCAGCTGGAAAAATCATTGAAGTGTTATATCAACAAACAGCACAAGGAATTAAGCATATACATGCATCGCAATTAAATGCTCTCCGCTGATTGGTAAACAAATTGCATGTTGTTTTGTTCCCTTCTGCCCGCGTTCAGCAGATAATTGTGTTCTTCATCCTCTGTTTTTGTTAAAACTGCTACAATTTGGTTCGTTATCGAGATATATCATTTGAATGTAAAAATGAAGTCTAAAAAGATCCGGCTTATAATTTCGTGCAACTATCGAAAGTCTTGCTGTGAAAATATCAGTACAAGGTCATTTGTTGAAGCAAACAAAATCTGCATGGAATATGTTTTTGGAGCTCTATCTGTTGGGAAATTCTGTGCCACGTAGAATTACACATATTAGTAATTGCACTCTGATCCTGTTCCTTGTCCTCTTGGTGTTTACCATTACTTATGTTAACTATCTTTTCTAATATTGTACAAATAAACAATCAGACAATTTATTGTTTTTTTGTCCCATTGATTATAGGACTTCAATGCATCATTAATAAGGATTGACAACAGTAACTTCCGAGATTTCCCAAAACACAAAAGTAACTGAGGTGCTTCATACTTTACCTGAAATGCATGTTCTCAGCATTTTTCCAGCATTGGCTTCAAGTCACTTTGTTTTCAACGTCCTGAGGAATAGCCAAAATTTCTATTAGTTTTCACTTTTTTAGGTACAGTAATAAAGCTGATATCTCAAGAGATAAGCAAAAAACTTTTCCCGTTTTCATTTTAGATTTTTAATAAGCATTTTTTATTACTTCTACAAATGAAATCTTCGCTAATAAGATAACAATTACATGACACAAAATTTTCATAATTTACTTTCCTTTCTCATGCCAGGATATTTTAAAATTTTTTGATATGCACAAGATTACCTTTCATCTATTTTCTATAACTGAAATTTTTAATAAATAACACCATTTATCGGCAATTATTTCAGTCAGGCTTCTCAATTGACCTCCCGCGGTAAAAGAAATCAAATACATCCTATGACATTTGTAGTTGATTTTCAAACTTTGTCCATGAAATCATGTATATAAATAGCAAAATTAATAGTTTTCAAAAGCGGAACTGAGATAGCTGAGTTAAAAAATAAACTAAATTGATGAGAGCAAAAAAAACACACTGAGGTATGAGTAGCAATGAAACGCGCGATTAGAAAATGAAAATTTTTCAGAGAGTTCTCTTGAAATATTTTTCTATTACCTTTTTAAATGGTAATAAATTTCTCTAATGTAATGCTATTTTAGAGATGAGCTCAACAATTCAAAGCAAGTTGAGTTTAGAGGCGAGTTATACAGGTCTGCATCAGTCGACCTTGTCGACCCAAAAATTTATGACTTCCCTTTTTTCTCGGATGACAGTTTTTGCCTCAGTCCCTTATTTTATCCGCTGCGTTAAATCTCAATTTTTTGTCAAAGCTTTTTCTGCAGCTTCTAACTATCTGTTGATTTTTTTCAGGAAATTGACTTTCACAAATTAAGTCTCGTTGCCTCAATCTTTTCAAAAAAATCTGTCAATTCCTATGATATATTATATGTCGAATATGAAAATATTTATCGCTATACAGGCAGCGCCTTTATTTAAAGTTTTTTTGGTCAGACTTTTTTGATTAGATAAAAGTTTTCTTCAATACTGACTTCAACCAAATCACTTCTATCTTTTCTTAGCTAACCCTGCCTCCCCTCCTCTCCAACAACCTTCCCAATCACATTTCCATAGCTCCTGTTATGTTTTTGCTAAGGGGATGTAATGTTTCAAGAGTAATTTTGAACAGAACAGTTGGCTTTTAGGGTTGCATACTGTCTGTGTGTATGTATGTGTGTGTGAGTGAGTGAGTGAGTGAGTGAGTGAGTGTGTGTGTGTGTGTGTGTGTGTGTGTGTGTGTGTGTGTGTGTGTGTGTGTGTGTGTGTGTGTGTCAATAGAATTTAAGACCTGACTGATAAAAAACATCTAAAGGTATCAAATTATGAGGCAAAGAGAGTTGTTGACCTTTACGAGAGTGATAGAAATTCTGTTGCAGTATTTTACATCAGCGGCTCAAGCAATTTCAACAGAGAGAAAACTGAGAAGTTCTTGAAATGACATTTCAGTACTGATCACGTCTTCTATCAATTCTTAAGACTTCTGAAGACTTGCCAAGACTTGCTCAAGGCTTGTCAAGTCTAAATCTAGTCTTGGTCAAAACTTGGCAAGTTTTCAGTAAAGACTTGGCAAGTCTTGATTCAAGTCTTGAGCAAGACCTGACCAGTCTTGGTTAATGCGCAGTGGATAAGCAAATTAGACTGTTGCGAAGTCTCATTTATAACTGATGCATTTCGAAATAAGCTAAAATTCGTCTATTTTTTTCGAGAAGTCCATTAATCTGACCAAACTGTTTACTAATTTGGGCATATATTAACATAAAATGTGCCATATATTCATTTGAGTATCAGTAATTTTGAATGGGGTGAAAAGTGCGGCCATGACTGCTATACTTAGGCGATATCAAGAAGTTTTTCAATCGTTATCAGGTGAGTTTTGCGTAAACGCTTGCATTTTCTGGTAGTTTCTAATGCATTTTAGCGTAATTTGAAGGCAAGCCGTCCTTGATGGCCACCTTTTTTCTTTCGAAACGAAGGAAATGCAACACCAAAACGGTGCGCAGGAATTGTTTCAAGACTTGCCCAAGATTTGCCCATGAAATGTTGTCTTGGTCAATAATTGACTCAAGATTTGCCAACACTTATGACTTGATTCAAGACGTGTCAAATGTAAAAGCGGCATAATCAGAGCTCTGATTCAGTACTGATCCAGGACTTGCCTTTTCACTGAACGTACTGATTAAGACTCGACGTTCAGTCCTGGATTTTTAAAATTGCAATTCACAACATGCAAACCCCCCTGTGCATAAGTCAAAGATTATCAGCAAACTGTTCAAATAGAAGTTGGATTAAGTACAAGAAATGTTAGCCAATAGCCTGATAATTATGAAGGAACATTAACAAAAAAAAACAGTTAATTCGCAAAATTTTTGGCACAAAGAGTTGCTCATTTTTGATTCAGATGTCGTTAGAAAACTGCTTTCGGTACCAGAATGAGATATTAGTGGTAGGCCACTACTTATCAAATATGAAATAAAACCAACTTTCAGATGTTACGCGGTAATATTTCGTCTTTTTTTATCAGATCCTAAAAACTGAAAAATAATCTAATCCGATTTTGAACGATAAAACTTCCTCAGTTGCCGTGATATTATAAAAATGTACAATAAGAGCGTCTACCTGTAACAAAAAATCTACTTTTAAAGAAAGTGGCTGACGCTTTCAGGACAGGTAGCCCCCCCCCCCCCACCCCAAAGTTCGTGTGCGATATCACCTCAATATTTATGTTTTTAAGCTTTGCTCCATTATTCAGCTCCTGGAAATCCAGCTGACTATGCTAAGGTTTAAGAAATGTAGCAATAATCAGTTTATAATTCAAAAGTAATATTCAATATTTTTTAAACAACTTTTAAAATATTTATATAACCTATTGATAATTCTTATGATAGAAAACTGACCAAACCACACTTCTAAAAATTTAGTATATACTTTTGTTCGCATCCTTTCTTTGAACTAAAGTGTCAGCCATGTTGGAAGCTCCGGATATTGTCTATCTGTCCAGTCTTTTCTGCTCAAGTAGTCCAGGAAAAACGTGGGAAGCGATTCAATTTCCTCAATTAAAAAGAGTAACTGCATCAGTGATGCAAGGAAAATCATGTTTGATCAGTTTTTCATTGGGAAAATTGTCACGTTTGAATTCAGGTGATGTCGATTTTTCAACTGTACAATTTAGAGTGATAATAAGGTTAGCTTATATTGTAGAGAAAACTTTGAATAATCAATGGAACTAAAGCAAACATATGTTTCCCCCACTTCCAGTGGCGAATATAAGCATAAATGTTCTTGAAAATGGGTACAAATTGCGTGCTTTGAAAAGCATGTACAGCTAAAGCGGTGACCAAATTGTTTTCCTGTTAAATTTTGTTATGGACATAACAGTTTGGTTTGAAATGCAAAGTTTACAAACGTCATTTAAGGAATGAACATAAGCTTGTGACATGAATTATTTAAGTGAAACTGTGTCAGTGAATTATCCACGCTTAGTTCGTAACAGTTGTGTTTGCCCGCGTTCAGTTTGTTGCCATCAATAAAGGTCCATATATTAAAGCATGCCTGTAATCATACCAGGTCAATTATTTTTTCTCAGTGACAAGGTCATATGTGACTTCTAAAAGCGTTCTGTTGAAAACACTGACGAATTAGTGTATTTGTATTTCAAGTTTACTTTAGTCAATCTGATAGGCCTAAAATAAGGGCAAATTTGAACTAAATTATGGGGTCTGTATGAACCAGTAACGAATCAAAAATTCTGCAGAAATAAATGTCATGTCTTTCTCCCTGTAATCATAAAAGCTCATCTGTTACTAGGCAAGCATACACGATCATATGTCAGTCTCGTTAAGCAAACAAGATCATACCTGGTTTCTTATTTTTTCCATACAAGTATCGTGCTCCCGTGTCGAATTTTTACCTCAAAAAGATGTAAAATTAAGGGGTTAATTGGGAGAATTTTTAGCCAATTCCCCTCAAAACTCTTAGATCTTCTTTTTTTGGGGTGGAGGAAGGTGGCAACGGGAGGTTAGTTTGATGGAAGAGTTGGGGGGAAATGGGGGGTAACTTGGGGGTTAAAATGGTGTAAAAATTGGGGGTAATATTGGGAGGTAAAAAAATGCCAGAGAAGAAGCGTAATGGGGGTAAAACGATGCAAGAGTACGGGGTAATGTGGGTAAAACGATGCAAGAGCAGGAGGTAATGTGGGGTAAAACGTTGCAAAAGTGATGGCGGGAGAGGGGTAAATTTTCCATTCCCCCTCACTCTTACATCATTTTATTCACTCTTGGCAGCGCAACTTTTGCGTCGTTTTCCCTCGAGATCAGCAAACTGATAGCCTTGAACTCAGAGCCTCTATCCGCAGAGCCAGTTTTTCTTAGCCCTCATCCAACCAGTGCTTTTGCAATACTAGCAATCTCATGTATATGAATTGAACAATTTACCGCCTCACTCTTACATAGTTTTAACCCATTAAATTTTCCCCATAATCTTATATCTTTTTGAGAGGGTAAAGTAAAAAAAATTCCACCCCTACTACCCGTTAACCCCTTTTTTCACTTCTCCATTCCAGCTTATCTTAAATTTAACCCAAAATATTGCAAAAATTTCTCCCAAAAATACCCCTTTATAATACACTTTTTCGTCGGTAATTTTTATTTAATTGGGGTAAAATCTAAAATTTCCACCATTTCCCCCTTAACTCTATTACCTCCCGTAATCTTGCGCCGTTTTACCCCCTTAAAATTACCCCCCAAATCTTAAACTTGTTTTTTTGGAGGGATGGGATGGCTAATTTTTGGTTGTAAAATCTAACCCCCTTTACCCCCATCCCCCTAATCTTGCATCATTTTACGCCCCTAAAATTGCCCCCTAATCTTATATTTGGGGGGGGGGGTAGTTTTTAGTTGAAAAGTCTAAAAGTCCCTCCTTACCCCATTCCACCGCAACCTTAAAAAGTTTTGACCCACATAGACCATTACCCCTCTACTCTTACAAAAACGGGGGGTTAATCAGGAGTTAACTTCGACACGGGCTATGTGCTTTTTTATGCGACGTCAAACGAAGAACAAAATTTGTTGCAGCTGCTCAAGAATCTCAGCGGAACCGCATTGTCTGAGCCTGGTTTTCGAGCTTCACGCTGGCCTGGTTCTACACTGGCTTTGATTGACTAAAAATCTCATTGAAACAATTAGTCGCTCGGATGCATTAAAGGACTGCAATTTTAATTTTGACTGAAGTTAAGAAATTCCTCGGTGATATTCTCTGGTCAATCTTTTGCTGGAGTTTGAAAGGTTTTAGCCAGTGTTAGTGATGTTATTAACACTGGCTAAAGCCAGTGTTAGTACTGCATTCTTTACTTTCTTTGAAATACGCACGTATGGCTCCTACGCAGCTCTAAATGCCTCAAACGAAGGGTTTTTGACATTTAATGAACAACTAAGGTATCCTAAAACAAACAATTTAATTAACTTAACAAAAAATGACAAACTTTCAAAAAATGCTAAATTTGCACCATATAAGTGCTAATAGCCACAATTGTGGTTTTTATGCTATAACGTCCATTGGTTCCATAAAAAATTTAGAGGTTACCCCAACTGTCTGATTCAACCTCAGGTTCCCTAGGTTTTTTGGCCGTTTGTACAAATTTTCGGTCCCACCTTGAAAAGTAAAAATATCCACCCTTACTACCCATAACCCCATTTTTTCATCTCCATAAACCTTATCGTAAGTTTTCAAAAAACCCTTACACGCCATTGCCCCATTATTTTACATCGTTTACCCCCTAAATAACCCCATAATCAGATATCTTTTTTGATGGTTATTTTCGAGTTAAAATCTAAAAATTCTTCCCTTATCCCTCATTACCTCCCATTACCGCCCTAATCCTCAATTGTTTTGCACCCCCTCCTAAATTAACCCTCTCATCTTACATTTTTGGGGGTAGCTTTTATTTTCAGGGGTGAAATCTGAAATTCCCCCATTACACCCATTACCATCCATTCCCCCACCCCTAATCGTGAATCGTTTTTCCGCCTTAAAATTACCCCCGAAATCTTACATTTTATTTATTTTTTTTGGGGAGTGGGTTGACTAGTTTTTAGTTGTTAGTTGTATATCTAAAAATCTGACCCGCCTTTACCATCATCACCCCCCTAATCAAGCATCGTTTTGCCCCCGTAAAAAAGTTACATTTTTACTAATCTTACATTTTGTTGTGGGGGTCTAGTTTTTGGTTGAAAAAAACTAAATATCCCCCTTTACTTCCATTACCCCCTAATCTTACATCATTTTAACCCATTTTGACAATTAATCCTCTACTCTTACAAAAATGGTGGTTAATCAGGGGGTAACTTCGACAAGCGCTAGGTGCTTTGTTTGTGCGACGTCAAAAGAAGCTCAAAAATTGTTGCGGCTGCTCAAGAATCTCGGTGGAATCAAAATTTCACTGCTTTCGTCTCAATTTTCACAACAGTGTGTTCTTCACTGGGTTCGATTAACTAATGATCTCATCGAAACAATTAGTCGTTCGGACGTATTAAAGGACGGTAACTTTAATTTTGATTGAAGTTAAGAAAATCCCCGGTAATATTCTATGTTCAATCTCGTGCTGAAAGACTTTAGCACGTGTTAGTGATGTTGTAAATTTCTAGTCAAGAAATTTCAACTAACCTAAATTGCGTACGATCTTAAGATATAGCAAAATTTAGCAAAAAAGCCTAAAGTTGTTGAAGAATCGAATTATAGTCTAATCTGAGTACCAACTACTTTTGGCATCAGTTTCAAATGGTTCTAAATACAATATGGTTGCACTATTCAAACAATTAGGTTTAAGTAAATAATCAAATAAATTTTGTTTAAAACATCTTTGTTACTTTTTTCTGATTGGTTATTCAAGTAAGTGATTTATGTCATTGTTTATATAGCAAATGTCAAATTACTGCAACATTTACTTTTGTTGACATGAGAACGGACGGTTATTACGCAGCTCTAAATGCTTCAAACGAAAAGTATTTGACCTTTAATGAACACCTAAGATATCAATAAATAAATAATAATTTAAATAATATAACATTAATCGACAAAATATCAAAAAAATGCCCATTTTGCACCATATAAAGCCAAGAGCCACACATGTGGTTTTGATGGTGTAGTGTTTATGAATAGATTAGAGGATACTCCAACTGCGCGCTACAAACCCGGTTTCCTCGGGTTTTCCCTTCTCAAAAACGGGAGGGGGATGAAATAATTTTCGGTCCCAAGTTGTAAAATTTTTCAGTTTTTGAGTTTTGACATAATCTAAGTTTTTTTTCAGTTTCAAAATTTAGTTCCTGTTTTCTGATGGATTTTTTAGCATAATTGAATTGGCGCAAACATCGCCAGCACTGTTTTGGATCTCGGAAACACCATCGTAGCGTACTGGCGCCAATTTCACGACTGGCCGCTTAAGCTCTCTATGTTCCATTTTGACTCTTGCTGATCGCACAAAACTGTTGTTGCCTTTGAAGAATTCAAGGATTGATACGGGCCGCCTGTACTCACAGCGGTTCACAGTTATCTACTAGCCATTCTTAATCGCCTTTTCTTAATGTTTCGAAAACTCATTTTTGACCACTGCTATCTCGGGTTCCATTGTGGAAGACATTTTTGGAGTCCATATTTTCCGAATCATGTCGTCATAGGTTCGAGTCGTTTTGAAGGACTTTCTCAAGTCATGGTAGCGCCCACTAGAGAACATAAATGGATCAGTCCTGTTTTGCCCAGCAAGAAATGAGTGGGTGTGATTGCTTTCAAGTCTTCAGGTTCGTCGCCTACTGCTGTCAGGGTCTTGCGTTGAGAGTTTGCTCCTCAAGTTACCTTGTAGTGCTGTGTACCTCATCGGCGAGGCGTCGGTTTTTCAAGATTGCTATCCAGACTTTTTTGAATTTTTGAACCAGTGTCTTCCAGATTCTAACATAGTGTGGAGCTCTAAGTGGATTGAATATCCAAACGATCTTTTTCTAAGCTAAGTCACTCTCAAACTTGGCTTTGTCCCACTCGTTCAAGAACGCTTTCAAATTGTTGGCTGCTCCAACGAAGCTCGTTCCGTTGTCACTGATGATTGTGTTCGGGTAGCCACGTCTTGCAATGAATCTTGACACTGCAGCTACACATTACTCGGTGTCCAAGGAGTCCCAAGTTGTAAAATCTGGTTGTTAGGCAAGTGAAGAGTGAGCACTATTTATCCAATTTACGTCGTAGGATATTGACTTCAAAGGGTTTGAAGTAATCAACTCCGGTATGGTTAAATGGGAATACATGATAATCAAGTGGTTCTCGGTGTAAATCTGTGCTGACATTTGACACATCTGGACTTGATTTTCCTTAACGAATTTTTTAATCCGATGATCCAGTACTTTTGTTTAAGCTTGTTTGTTACGTAATCTGCGCCATCTTGTAGGTTGTCACGATGCACTTTCTCCAGCAGAAGTGGTACGACTGCATGTATTGCTGTCGATAAAATTGGATGTCTTGGGTTGCAATCGAGATTTGAATGTATCAGTCAACCTTCCACTCAAATTCTTCTCCTACGAAAAGTGACAATTTGGCAAATTTCAACGCTTTTTAGATTTCTTTGCTGTTTTTTATCGACTTCGAATTATTCGGGAAGCTTTCATTTTGAACAAATGGAAACAAAATTTGTTCTGCTTGGTGGATTCCATCTGCTTTGAGAGGCCCCTTCTGCTTTGCTCTGAACCCCTTGCAGTAAGCAATGGAGAGTCTAGTTTGGCTGAAGCTACTGTATCGTTTCCAGTCAATTAGTTGGTCTGGCTTAGTTTCTGTGGCTACAGTACTGGTAGGTTGCCCAGTTTCCAATTTGTTCACTTGGCATCACGGCTTTGGCCACTTTTATCCGCCTGTTTGGAGCCATTCTGGTCCGTTTAATCACCGACCTCCTTGAGACCTTCGATGAACATCCCTGGATTTCATCTGCTCTGAGAGGTCTCTTCTGCTTTGTTCTGAACCCCTTGCAATAAGTAATGGAGTGTCTAGTTCGATTGAAGCTACTGTCTCTACTCCAGTCGATTAATTGGTCTGGTTTAGTTTCTGTGGCTACAGTACTGGTAGCTCGCTCAGTTTCCAATTTGTTCACTTGGCACCACTGCCTTAGCAAATTTTCTTCGTCTATCTGGAGCCATGCTGCCCCGTTTAATCAACGAGCTCCTTGAGACTTTCGATGAACACACCTTGTGACAATATCTGGGTTTTCAATGCTTTAGGTATGTCTCCATTGATCCATGGAAGAGTTTTTCAAAAATTTTGCTGACCTGTTGGCAACAAACCCTTAGTTTTTTTTGTGCGCGGACTGTAGTCAATGTATTACTGTTGCTGAATCTGGCGAATGATATATTTTGTTAATTTTCACATCATGTGCTCTCAATATGTGCCTTCTCAGACGAAATCCGTGCGGCTTGAACTTCCGAATCGCAGTGTAACTGATACGTGCCACAAGGGATTTCCCTATCACATAGGTGAGTTTTCATTTTGTCTTTTCTTGCAGATATGCCACGATTCACGTTGATTCTTTTGACGCGTCTTTGAAAATGTGGAGTCTCAAATTTGTACATCATTTTTCAAGATAAATTCGATTTATCGATATCGTCCCTATTTGTCTCAATTCCGAGCACCAATCACTGAACAGTTTTGAGTGTTCGGCTGACAATCTTTTGTCCGTTGCTTGTCCCATTGCGGCCTAAATTCTTTTGACTAGAAACTGCATATTTATCCTAAAATGTAAACACTCTGCTGAAACGAAGCGTAGGTCAGTTCTCTGAGTTATTTTCGCTGGAACTTTCTGCTCAGTTCCAAGACAGAATAAGAGACTATAAGTGTCCAATTTCTAATTTAATCGAACGATTGAGGATGATTGTGTTTCGGCTTCAAAAAATTTTACAACTTTCTATGATCTGTCTGCTTCCGGGATCTGTGACTTTACTTCTTCGTCATTTGTTATCCATTTAGTCAAATTGAATCTGCCTTTGCTGAGGACGTTTTGATTTTTCATTTGACATTTACGAGGGACATTTGACATTTAAAGAAAACCCAAGGTATCTTAAAATAAACAGATTAAGTAGTTTAACAATAAATGAAGAAGTATCCAAAAAAAAACAATTTTGCACCATATATGTGCTAATAGCCAAACTTGTGGGTTTGTTGCTATAACGTTCGTTAGGTCCATGAATAGCCTAGAAATTACCCCAACTATATGATATAACCCCGGGTTCCTCAGGTTTTGCCTTGCCAAAATTGAGGGAGGCGTTATACAAATTTACGGTACCAACTTGTAAAAATTTTCAGTTTTGACCATTTCTGAATATTGATAAATTCTAAGTTTTTTCAGTTTCAAAAGTTATTTCTTGCTAACTGATGGCTTTTGTAGCGTATTAGAAGTGGCGCCAACAAAATTTGTTTGACATTGTAGTTGATCACTGTGAACTCGCAACATGAAAACTTGAATTGTGATATTCCACTTGAGCATTCTTCAGTTTACAGTGGTTGAAAATGAGGTGTTTGATGGCTGAGAGAGAACAACCTAATTTAAAAATTAAAAAAAAAACGATGCTTCCCAAGTTGAGGTACTAGATGGAATCAATTAGATTCAGGCCGAAGGTGAACGTACGAGGGGAGCGTCGTGCATTCAAAACTTTATTGAGCGCAATAAGTCTGAACATGAACGAACAAAAGTCTGGTGAACGCATAAAAGTCTTGACATGAACGCACTAAATTTTTGAGATGAACGCACATTATTCTTGACTTAAAGTGTAGTGAACGCACAAATGTCTGATGAAATCATGAAACTCTGAATACGAACGCACAGAATTCTGGTGAAAAATGCAAAAGTCGAGACATAAAAAGACAAAAGTTTTGACACGATGGCGCAAATTTCCAAACATGAACGCACAAAAGTGTGAACATGACCGGACAAAAGTCTGGAAACCAACGCGCATAAGTATGCAAATGAACGCACTATTTTTCAGCCTTTTTGAAGAAACTAATATCTGCCCAATGACATGTAGCACTCTTACTCCAGAGTACCTTCTCAAGTACCGGCTTCAATACTGAAAGCCGAAACTTAAGTTAGTTCAAAATTAATAGCAAAAACTTGACTCTAAAAAGAATTGCAATCAGTCTTGTGCGTTTTATTTAAAATTTTTACTTCGCACGATAGCGTTGTGAACGCACGAAATTCTGCATATGCATGCATCAAAGCCTGGTGAAACGAAAATCTGTTGAAGGCATCAAAGTGTGGACCTGAACGCATGAAAATCTTGTGAGCGCGCGAAAGTCTGGACAGAAGATTTCCCGTCTGGGTTGGTCTGGACATACACGCTTTTCATCTGGACGGTCTGGAAATAGCGGTTTTATGCTGGCACATCAGGAGCAGTTAGAGATGCCATTCCCCTGTAGGAAAGCCAAAGACTATTCGGTGTAAAAATAAGCAGATTTGAAAGTAAGAGAAACTGGTTGGAAACCAGTACTGGTCCATTTTCCCAGTAGTTGCACCTGCTTATACCCCCTAACACGTGCAGAATAGCCTCGAAATATCGTTGAAAATATATACTGATGTCTTTTAGTAAAGAAATCTCGAAAAATTGAGAAAATATACAATGATTTCACAGTATGTTGCTGTCCTCTGCAGCTTTAACGACTATTCGAAAATTGCCTCGAGAAAAGTGTTGATTTTTGTTACCAATTTTTGGTTGCTTTGTTTTAAGTTTTCTTCCAGCAAATGTCATATAATACCGAGATTTGGGCGAAATTCAAACGAAACTTGAAAAACGAGAAGGAAGACGACTGCATCAAGAACTACTTTTCATTTACTAAGAGGTAAGACGCATTCCCCAAGAAGGAATTTTAACGCTTTTAAGGAATTTTAACGCTTTTAAGGAATTTTAACGCTTCTCAAGTACCGGCTTCAATACTGAAAGCCGAAACTTAAGTTAGTTCAAAATTAATAGCAAAAACTTGACTCTAAAAAGAATTGCAATCAGTCTTGTGCGTTTTATTTAAAATTTTTACTTCGCACGAAAGCGTTGTGAACGCACGAAATTCTGCATATGCATGCATCAAAGCCTGGTGAAACGAAAATCTGTTGAAGGCATCAAAGTGTGGACCTGAACGCATGAAAATCTTGTGAGCGCGCGAAAGTCTGGACAGAAGATTTCCCGTCTGGGTTGGTCTGGACATACACGCTTTTCATCTGGACGGTCTGGAAATAGCGGTTTTCTGCTGGCACATCAGGAGCAGTTAGAGATGCCATTCCCCTGTAGGAAAGCCAAAGACTATTCGGTGTAAAAATAAGCAGATTTGAAAGTAAGAGAAACTGGTTGGAAACCAGTACTGGTCCATTTTCCCAGTAGTTGCACCTGCTTATACCCCCTAACACGTGCAGAATAGCCTCGAAATATCGTTGAAAATATATACTGATGTCTTTTAGTAAAGAAATCTCGAAAAATTGAGAAAATATACAATGATTTCACAGTATGTTGCTGTCCTCTGCAGCTTTAACGACTATTCGAAAATTGCCTCGAGAAAAGTGTTGATTTTTGTTACCAATTTTTGGTTGCTTTGTTTTAAGTTTTCTTCCAGCAAATGTCATATAATACCGAGATTTGGGCGAAATTCAAACGAAACTTGAAAAACGAGAAGGAAGACGACTGCATCAAGAACTACTTTTCATTTACTAAGAGGTAAGACGCATTCCCCAAGAAGGAATTTTAACGCTTTTAAGGAATTTTAAGGAATTTTAAAAGTTTAATTATGAGTGACCTCGATAGCAACATCGAGTCACTCATAATTAAACTTTTCTTGGTTGCATAATAGGTGATATAAGTCTTAGTAATCATACGAGGTCATATTCATTTCCTAGTTGTCAGACTAGATCAATTATAATTTGTAGGACTGCCTAGTAGTAAAATAGAAATCACATATGTTTTCCTAGAAATCAAAGAATCATGCAAAAACTTGAGAAACTACAAACTGTATAATTGTAAAATTGGAAAACCAAGACATTGCATTGTCGGTAGAAAAGGAAAAAAATTGAAAATCAAAAAAGGCCGTATATGACATTTAAAACCTTAACTGACGCCGCAAACACCCGGATAAAGCTGGACCAGGGCATGTAAATGTAATGTTTTTCAAGTGCAGGCTGAATTTGTCTATTTGGGTGCAATATGACAAGTTCTTCGACTTTTGCGCATATTAAGAATCTGATTTACAGGTTATGAGCAAAAATGTTTTCCCTTTTGCAAGTTTCTTCTGTGTGATCATTTACAGGGATAAACAAGCTTTAGAGGATATCGTAGCCTTAGTCATAAATATGAATTTTCTCTTCCATTTCGCACTCAAAATTGCCGAAACTATTGCACTTCAGGTCTTTTGGCGGATCACATAGTGATGATCCCTTTCAATGATCACCTATGTGATCCCTATCAATGGAAAATATGGAAAGGAAAAAAAAATGTATGATTTTTGGATCATTTAAAATTTCTCGCTAAAAATACAAAGATCATATAATTTTTCTTTGGTTTCATAGTAGGTTCTTACTGAGTAATCAATTATAGAAAGTAATTGACAGTATATATTAGATATCAACTCGGGATTGCATTCACGCTATTTACGCTATTACCAAATACCAAATCATAAACTTTCATTCTGTTTAACAGTTTAAGCCTTTTTATTGTTTCTCTCCATGACGTTAGCTTTCTGTGGATTATATATCGTACGTCACTTTTGGAGCTGCAATAGTTTCTTGAAGTGCCTCGAATATGTTGAAAAAACACTGAGAACTTTTGAAAAAGAAAAACCACAATAATTGAAAATCACAGGGCTTTTTGAACCAAAAAATATATATCAACTCTCAAAAATAAGCAAAAACGCGCTTTTTCTATGACGTTATGAGAATCAAACTCATTACCTCTTTGTGCATCTTTTATTAAAAAGTATGTAAAATATATACATTTCCCCCTTCAGACTATTTCTTTTTTTTCTTTGAATAAACTCAAGATAAATACTTTATTTTCTACTCTCTCTCTCTCTTTCTCTCTCTCTCTCTCTTTCTCTCTCTCTCTCTCTCTCTCTCTCTCTCTCTCTCTCTCTCTCTCTCTCTCTCTCTCTCTCCCTCGCTCTCGCTCTCGCTCTATCTCATTCTCTCTCTCTCTCTCTATTCCGTTTTTTCAGACTCCAATTAGTAGGGGCAGGTTGGTTTTTATTATCAATATGGTTCCATTTTTTGATAAGTCAATTTTTGTTTAATAAATTTGAGTGGTATCATTATAAAGCCTAACGAGTGTGATTTAAAACTGGTTTTTGAAAGCTCGGTTTTATATATATATTTTTCGTATACTTTCATGTATAAAGCTCTAAAACAAAAAACTACAAAAAATTGAGGAATACTTTGATTTTGGCTCTCGCTGTCTAGCGCATTGATGTGAAGTTTCTGCTTTGCCGAATTTAATTAAAATTTTGAACTCATTTCAAAATTTGTTGTCAAAAAATCAGCTTTTTTGGGAGCGTTCATTTTTGTCAAGTAAGGAGTATTGCTGACTCAATTCTCATGCAATTATAAGATATTTATTAGGAGATTTTACATAAAAGATTGGCCCCTATGAGCAATTGCTAAATTTTGATCATATTTTGTTCATTTTTGGCTTTAAATATACGACACAATCCTATTTTTCAAGTTTTTTCCAGCAAATTGATGTTACCAAAAATTTGAGATATAAACAAAAGGATTAGATTAGGGAAATGGCAAAAGAACTATCTCAGGTGATCCAAGTAAATTTGTCAGCGTTCTTTTATCAGTAGTTTGTTGTTGTTTTTTTGACCGAGAAATTGTGTTTTCGTTAACTGCTGGAGATTTCCTGAGTTTTGAATTTAATTATTGTAAATAATTATACCTAATTATCAATAATATGAGCAATAGCTCCCGGGGACGAGGTTTCACCCCTAATTAGCGGAGATTAGGTCTTAATCCGATTTCCACTGCTATTTATTGGGGAAAAGAGTGTAAGAGTGTAATTTTAAAAAATTACACTGCAATTACACTCTTTTATCCACTATTTTGCACTCTTCGCAGAAAGTGGAAATTAGGACGCATTGATAAAGATTTACACTCTTTTTTTCCACTCTTATGCTAAGTATTATTCCTATGTGTGATCATTCCACTCGTATGTGCGATGATTTACAGGGATAAACAAGCTTTAGAAGATATCGTAGCCTTAGTCATAAATATGAACCTTCTCTTCCATTTAGCACCCAAAAATGCCAAAACTGTTGCACTTCAGGTCTTTTGGCGGATCACATAGTGATGATCCCTATCAATGATCACCTATGTGATCCCTATAAATGAAAATATGGAAAGGAAGAAAAAATGTATGATTTTTGGATCATTTAAAATTTCTCGCTAAAAATACAAAGATCATATAATTTTTCTTTGGTTTCAAAGTAGGTTCTTACTGAGTAATCAATTATAGAAAGTAATTGACAGTATATATTAGATATCAACTCGGGATTGCATTCACGCTATTTACGCTATTACCAAATACCAAATCACAAACTTTCATTCTGTTTAACAGTTTAAGCCTTTTTATTGTTTCTCTCCATGACGTTAGCTTTCTGTGGATTATATATCGTACGTCACTTTTGGAGCTGCAATAGTTTCTTGAAGTGCCTCGAATATGTTGAAAAAACACTGAGAACTTTTGAAAAAGAAAAACCACAATAATTGAAAATCACAGGGCTTTTTGAACCAAAAAATATATATCAACTCTCACAAATAAGCAAAAACGCGCTTTTTCTATGACGTTATGAGAATCAAAATCATTACCTCTTTGTGCATCTTTTATTAAAAAGTATGTAAAATATATACATTTCCCCCTTCAGACTATTTCTTTTTTTTCTTTGAATAAACTCAAGATAAATACCATATTTTCTACTCTCTCTCTCTCTCTCTCTCTCTCTCTCTTTCTCTCTCTCTCTCTCTTTCTCTCTCTCTCTCTCTCTCTCTCTCTCTCTCTCTCTCTCTCTCTCTCTCTCTCTCTCTCTCTCTCCCTCGCTCTCGCTGTCTCTCATTCTCATTCTCTCTCTCTCTCTCTCTCTCTCTCTCTCTCTCTCTTCCTCTCGTTTTTTCAGACTCCAATTAGTAGGGGCAGGTTGGTTTTTATTATCAACATGGTTCCATTTTTTGATCAGTCACTTTTTGTTTAGTAATTTTGAGTGGTATCATTATAAAGCCTAACGAGTGTGATTTAAAACTGGTTTTTGAAAGCTCGGTTTTATATATATTTTACGTATACTTTCATGTATAAAGCTCTAAAACAAAAAACTACTTTCTGCTTTGACGAATTTAAAGCTCTTTCTGCTTTGACGAATTTAATTAAAATTTTTAGCTCTTTTCAAAATTTGTTGTCAAAAAATCAGCTTTTTTGGGAGCGTTCGTTTTTGTCAAGTAAGGAGTATCGCTGACTCAATTTTCAAGCAATTATAAGATATTTATTAGGAGATTTTACCTAAAAGATTGGCCCCTATGAGCAATTGCTAAATTTTGATCATATTTTGTTCACTTTTGGCTTGAAATATATGACACAATCCTATTTTTCAAGTTTTTTTCAGCAGGGCTTTCGTGCGTTCATGCCAAGACTTTCGTGCGTTCATCAGATCTTCAAGTCTTCACAAATTTTCGGGCGTTCATGTCCAGACTTTCGTGTGTTGACCAGAGTTTTGCAACTTCAGAGTTTTTGTGCGTTCCCCCAGACCATGCCTGCGTCCATGTCCAGACTGTCGTGATTTCATCAGACTTTCGTGTCTTTACAAATTTTCTCTCGTTCATGTCCAGCTAATTGTGCGTTAACCAGGTACGCTCTTCTCTAGAGTTTCGTGCGGTCATCGAATTTTCGTGTCTTTGAAAATTTTTCGTGCGTTCATTTCCTGACTTTCGCGCGTTCACCAGACTCTATTTATGGGGAAAATCTTTGGCCCGGATCGAATTTCTGGAACTAATAGCTCGAAATCGCAGTTCCAAGCTTTACTTTCTCTGCTCAAAGTTCAATAGAAAATATCCAACACTTTATCAGAAAAGGAGAATTGAAAAAAAGGAGTTACAAAAAGTAATAGGACAGGCGCAATTAACTATCTCGCTGGAGTCAGAATTTTGTGCACCCGAAATAAACTTAGAAGTAATACTTTGGTCAAATTAGCGATAGCTTCGTTAATTCTATTTACAATAAGAATTTTGAGATATCATTCAAAACACAAAACTTTTTTCTCATCACAACCAAAACTCAGTTTATAATTCAATAATTGTTTCAAAGCATGTGACAGCCGATTAAACTTTTATCCAGAAACAGCACAGCAGTTTAGCTTGAATTTTGTTATCAAAGATATCACAAAATAAGATTCTAACGGGTTTCTATTTACAAATAGATATACCAGCAGATTTCCAGACGCAATGAGCTTTACATTATTTGTATTAAGTACTACAAATTATACTCTTTTGTAATTAGTGGTACACTAGATAATGATCCTAAACTAGTGGATACATGTTTTCAACGTTCAGATAGCAAAAATCTCCCTAGCAGTTTTTCAAAAGCCATTTTTAAAAAACAAATAGCTTACCTTGATAAAAGTTATGAAGGAAAAGAAATCAAACAATTGATGCATATGCAGCTTTAAATTCTTCAAGAATGATAAAAAAATAGCATAACTTTTGGGGTGTGTTCCACAACTCGCAAAATTTAATACCAATCTAGCAGAAATTTACTACCCAATAGAACAACCTTTTGGGTTTTTTCGTTTTGAACCACGAATTATCTTGGACTGATGTGCTTGAATCGATCTTTTTTTAAGAAAAAAGTATCGCAAATGCAACGATTAGGAGTAACATTTGAAAAGCTTCATGCGGATGAGTGGAGAACTATTGCTTTGCCATTGCTCGGTTTGATTTTCGGTGGGGAAAGACATAGTACTAATGAACTAGAAATCCTTGCTGTTGTTTGCTTTGTTGAACTTTTGAATCTTTATTGTTTTGACCATCGATTAACAGTCATAACCCAAGTTGAGGTGCCATCCAGAAGTGACCTCTGATCAGACCAAATACAACACACACGGTGTGTTCCCAAACTAAAATTACAGGGTTTGAGATTTGGTTCGAGCGCACAATAGTATGATCACAGGTCACTTCGGTCAGGGGATAGTATGATCAGAGAACACTTCGGTCTGGGGATAGTATGATCAGAGGTCACTTTGGTCTGGGGATGGTATGATCAGAGGTCACTTCGGTCTGGGGATGGTATAATCAGAGGTCACTTTGGTCTGGGATGTTATGATCAGAGGTCACTTCGGTCTGGGGATGGTATAATCAGAGGTCACTTTGGTCTGGGGATGGTATGATCAGAGGTCACTTTGGTCTGGGGATAGTATGATCAGAGGTCACTTTGGTCTGGGGATGGTATGATCAGAGGTCACTTCGGTCTGGGGATGGTATAATCAGAGGTTACTGTGGTCTGGGGATGGTATGATCAGAGGTCACTTCGGTCAGGGGATAGTATGATCAGAGGTCACTTCGGTCTGGGGATAGTATGATCAGAGGTCACTTTGGTCTGGGGATGGTATGATCAGAGGTCACTTCGTTCTGGGGATGGCATAATCAGAGGTCACTTCAGGATGGGAATGGTCTGATAAGGCGGACTCAAGCGCAAAGTAGTCGTATCAGAGACCATTTCGAGCGGATTTTTTTTTTCAATTTTTTTGTTTTTTTTACAGAGAGATGTTGGCTCTGCCAAGAGGGAAAAAAAGGCGCATTCTGATCACAGATACATCTAAAGACTGATGGCTTTGATCGCAACTAAAGGGGTTCAGCTGATAGAATATGCCAGTCCCCTTACAAGGAAATTTTGTTTAACTGCATGATACGACGTTTTACATAGGAAGCTGTCTAAATTCATCCACTGAGTTCGAAATATGCACTAATGCATACTGAATCAGTTTTTTCACAGCATTTGAGTTGTCTTTTCTTTAGCAATAATACTATTAATATGGTCTATTCGTTAGATGAATTTAATGATGCAAACATCAATTTTTATGAAATGAATATTTCATAACAAAATTTGTGCGGTGAGGTAATTTCGAGCGCAGAATAGTCTGATCAGAAGTTATTTTGAGCGAAAAATCGTCTGGACGATGGTCTGGGCTTGGTCCGGGTCATGGTCGCTCAATCGTCTGGACAATGGTCTGACTTTTGTCTGATCAGAGGTCCTTTCCGTCTGGAAAAGTCTGATCACAGACAGTTTCGAGCACACGTCGAGCGAACACGGTGTTTCGAGCGCACTTTAGTCTGATCAGAGGATGCCTTGGTCTGGGATGGTCTGATCAGAGGTTACTTTCATCTGGCACGGTCTGATCAGAGGTCACTTTCGGATGGCACCTTAACCTGGGAACAGATGCTTGAGTTTTGATATCCACAACCCGGGTCGAGGAATTCGTCAAAATTTATGTAGGAAATGCGCTGACAACCGCTGAAAAAAAATATTTTTCAGCGGATTAATCTTACATAATTATGCGCTTAATGTGCTGAATTTTCAGCACCTTTCTTACATAATTTCAGCACTTTTCAGCACATTAAGCGGATAATTATGTAAGATGAATCCGCTGAAAAATATTTTTTTTCAGCGACTGTCAGCGCATTTCTTACATAATTTCAGCACTTTTCAGCACATTAAGCGTATAATTATGTAAGATCTAACTGCTGAAAGTATAATTTTTCAGCGGCTGTCAGCGCATTTCTTACATAATTTTCAGGACTTCTGTTACAGGACTTATGCTGAGGTATAAAAATTATTTGATTGAATGAAACCAGGTAACTTAAGAATAATTATGTTCCTTCCGTTAGATATGATGAAAGTGGGACGCTTTTCGCTCGGTCTGTTTTCCAAAAAAATGAATTTTCATTAAAAAAAACCATGCAGAGTTTTAGGTGCTGAAATATTTTCTTTCAGCGGATTCACCAAGTGCTGAAAATATGTAAGAAAGGTGCTTAATCATGTGCTGATTTTATGTAAGAAATGCGCTGAAAGGTGCTGAAATATTTTTTTTTCAGCGGATTCACCACCAAATTCTTAATTTTCAGCGCATTCAGCACAAATCTTACATAATTTCAGCGCACTCAGCGGATTTCTTATAAAAATTTCCGCTTACAGCTGCTGACTCCCCGACCCGGGAATGAAAGAAAATTGATCAATGAAATCGTAGAATTGTAGATTAAGTAGTTGAACGGATAGAATATTTCTGTTTGATTCCAATAACGAGCAACTTTCCGCCTCAAAAATTTGACCTCTCGGCTTCTTATCTAAAATAAACAATGCCAAAAGCATTTCACGCATCAAAATATGATGAGGAATGTTTAGGTGAAACTAACGATAACTAAAATAGAACGCAACAAGAAAAAAATCCTACGACACAGCACGATTTATTAAAATAACGCCCCGCGAGTTAAAGGCACACAAAATTTCATCCAAAAAAGATTCCAGACGAAGCAACGAAACAGCTAATATCGGCCCACAAGTTCAGCAAACAAATATAGTTATGTGACCTTTGTAAATAAAATCCAAACTAATATTCAAATCTGCTATATAAAGACAGTTCCATTCGTGTTAGATTCGGTGATTAAAGGAAAAAATGGTCAAAAATAGATGAAAGTTTAAAGCCTGAAACACCATCAGTTCGTTGGAATCCACTAAATAGGTGTGAAAACCCAAACATGGAAATCCAAAAAGATATTGGATGGCCTACTGTTCTCAAAAACGGAAAATTTGTTAATTAGCATGTAATGATAGATTTTCAATTTATCCTACTTTAGAGGTATGTGATAGAGCCAACGGATCAGATTTTTCTTTTAAAAAAATCTGGAGCCTAACGTACGGCTTTCTACGTTCAACTTGTTTAGACTAAAAACGTTTTGTTAAATCGGCCTACAAATAACTAACTTCTTGACACACTTTAAAATTACCTGAATTGAGGCACCAAATCTTGATAACTGTTCGATCGAATAAATAGAAAGGTTACAAACAATCAGACGCCTTTTGGGGTAATGTAAATTAACATACAAAGTAAAATCAAATAAAAATATAATTGTCTACAATTCGAAGCACATTTTAGACCCAAAGAAGCTCGCTTTTGAGCAATTTTAGTGCTGATCCTGGTCCCTTTAAATCAACATACAATAAGATGATTAGTTATTGTTTATATGAGTGAACTGTTTCTGATTTTACAACCTATTGAGCGAGAAGGGATGATATGACAACTCTGGTAGTAACGCGTTAATTGGAATTTTTTGAAGTCAAAATTTAAATGTCAAATTTCAATCGACTGATTGTGTATAAACATATGCAACCGTGCAATTCAATTTTTTGCACTCTGTTCGATAAATAACTTCTGAACCGTTTAAAGGCAATTCCACGAATCCCATATCGGAGCAAACTTTTCGATAGTATTTCATGATCAAGAGTGTCAAATGCTTTCTTTAAATCAAGAAAAAAGTTAGTCGATGCATTGTTTCTTTGATGCCTTTGCTTCTTTGTCAGCTCTGCCAATGCGTTTATACAACTATGTTTTTGCGAAATCCGAATTGTTTGCTATAGAATAGATTGAACTTTTCAAATTTGTAATATAAACGGTCATTTGTGTTCGGTGTTCTTGACTAGGAAACAGTTCCAGCATCATTTGATTAGATCAACGAAGCTTTAAGAAGGAAAGAAGGACAGAATATATTTCTCCAGGAACAAAATCTTTCCTGGAGAAATATATTCTTTCCTTCTTTCCTTCTTAAAGCTTCGTTGATCTAATCAAATGATGCTGGAACTGTTTCCTAGTCAAGAACACCGAACACAAATGACCGTTTATAGTACAAATTTGAAAAGTTCAATCTATTCTATAGCAAACAATTCGGATTTCGCAAAAAACATAGTTGTATAAACGCATTGGCATAGCTGACAAAGAAGCAAAGGCATCAAAGAAACAATGCATCGACTAACTTTTTTCTTGATTTAAAGAAAGCATTTGACACTCTTGATCATGAAATACTATCGAAAAGTTTGCTCCGATATGGGATTGGTGGAATTGTCTTTAAACGGTTCAGAAGTTATTTATCGAACAGAGTGCAAAAGATTGAATTGCAGGGTTGCATATCTGACTGGCGTGAAGCATCTTGTGGCGTTTCACAGGGGTCAGTTCTTGGCCCTCTTCTGTTCTTTATTTACATAAGTGAAATGACATTGTGCTGCGACAGCGTTGACCTGTTTCTGTTTGCAGATGCACGAATCTGTCCGGCTTGGAGCTGACACCTAATAGTATTGAAAACGACCTAAACTCTGTGATAATATGGCTGGACGCCAACAAACTAGATAGTAATGTAAATAAAACAATTCGTATGAACATAGGAAACAGTGTTTCCAATAAGGTCCCCATTTTCGTCAATAATTCTATTGTGCTATTTAAACCTGTGTGTATATTTTTAAGAAGAAAGCTGAATTCTATGCTATCTTTTGTTTCTCATGTAGACTACGTTATGAAAAGTTCAGGAACCCAATGTGGTTTATTTTCGAAGCTTCGACATTTTGTTCGCAACAAGGAGCTCATTCTGTACTATAACTCTAATGTGGGTGAATTATTCGATATGGAGTCTTAGTTTATTGATGCTGCTGCTCCTCTACGCTCTTGCACGTTTCGCAAATACAAAGGAAACTCTTGAAACTGATACACTTCCGCAAGAAAAGAGATCATTCGTACGATTTGTTCGAGAAGCATAAGGTGCTCAATGTTTTTGAACTACATGAGTAAGACTATAGTTTAAGTTATAGCTTTAATAATACCGATCTGCGAAGCAGGCTCCCGGATCGGTGTAACCGCTTCGCGGATAAATATTAATACTAACATTATTATTACTAAAAACATTGTTAATACTAAACACTAATAGCTTTAATCTAAAAAAACACTTAACTTATTTTCTTTATCAACGGAATTACGGCTTCGCCAATTCTTCATATTCTTCATATACCTTGACTAATTCATTATATTCATCATTATCTATTTTATTATCTTTCATTGATTTAGTATATAGTTTATTAAACTTGTCGCTAAACTGTTTACTTAAAATATACATTTGTGAATACTTTATAATTTTATTTCTGCTTTTAGTGTTAATTGTTTTTGATAATGAACCACAAACAGTTGCTGTAGCAAAAGCTGTTGGTATAGAATAAGCTAATCCTATACCTGTTAATGAAACTGATGTTGTTGTTGCAGTTGTTGCTATTGATGATAATACTATTTCTGTTATCTCAGCTATGTTAATATAATTTTTATATCTACTTAACTTCTTACTATAGTGATTAGTTTCAGTTTCATAATAATTTGTAATATCTTTTATAATGTTAATATTGTTGTTAAATTTGTTATTAGCTTGAATCTTTCCGTTTTTTAATCGTTCTGATACTGATGACAAATCTGGATATAGTAATCTCTCACTCAGTGCTGTTGGATTGGTCATGGACTCCGTCAGAAAATTCTTTCTATTTCTTTCATTATATCTTTTTGTTTAAAACCATAATGCATCTCAAGTCTTGCTTTCTCTTTATTATCATCTAACGTACTTTGTAAAAGTATAGCAATTTCATATTGTACTATAACTTTTCTAAGAGATTTATTGTATTCTTACATTTCTCTTAGACCGTTAGTAAACATGTCATCTAAATGTATGTTAGTAATATTTTGATTAAACTTATTATTATCAAACTCTTGTTTTAATTGATTTTATTTAGAGATAGTATCAGCAGCAACTTTATTACAAAACTTAACAGTATTTGTGAATTCATTTGCTGATTCAATAAACTCATTTTTTAGTTCATCATTAACTTGTGTTTCATTTAGTTGTAATGTTTTAGTTGTGACTTTATCAAATTCACCTTTTCTTAGCTCAGTTATGTTTTTACTTAAAATGTCGATTTTATTATTAGAAGATAATAAGTTATTGTCACAATACTCTTTATTAACAACATCTTTTTCATCTATCGGAGAATGAACATTTGTAATTTTATAGTTATCCTTCAAATCAATATTATCATTATCTTCTAGGACTAACCCACGAGCCCTACATAGTGTTAAGTTGTTTGTTGATTGATGATACCAGCGCCCAGTGGATCTATTTGCTTGGTTAAATCTATTTCTTGTCATCTTTTTATTTGTTAACAGAAAGAACTATATTTACTGATTATAAAACTTTATTATTAGATTCAAAGTCAAACTCGGATTTTAATAATTCTTGTTCGTAATGTTTACTTTCTATAATCTCACCATCAATATCTTCTATCTTATATGTTAGTGGTTGTGTGTTCAAAACTTCATTAACTTTAAATAGTTCTATATTCCAATTAGAAGTGTAAACTTTAAAAAAGATATTATGTTTATCTGCATTTCTAACATAATCCCCAACTTTAAATTTTGGTGTTGCTTTGGTAGATTTAACATAGTGTTTGACTTTATCAGGATTATTAGAAGCATCAACTGGTGTCATATTAATTGTTGAATGAATGTTATTGTTATATGTTATGACCGCATCATTTAATGTATTTACCCAATTACCATCACCATTGATGAACATTGGTTTATTAATTATGTTTAATAATGTTCTATTAAATCTCTCTATAAGCACAGCCTTTAAATCACTATAAGTAGATTATAGTTTTGTTTCATATTCTTTAAGTAAAGTTTTAAATGTTTTATTGTAAAACTCACTACCTTTATCTACCCATAACTTTTCTGGTTTTCGACCTTCAGAGCCACCATGTGGATTTTCACTTAATACTACTTTAAAACCAAAGCTTATAGATAAACCAGATTTATTCTTTAATGGAATAACCCATGCATATTTTGTGAATATATCTATACCTGTTAATATAAACTTATAAGTATTATTGTATTTACTTAGATTATTATTATATATATTATTATATAATATGATTGATATAATATAATATGATTAATATAATATCATATTATTTTATTATTATTATTATATTATCAATTAAATCAGCTGACCAGGTTTCATCTTTATATAATGGTACTATTCTTTCTCTTCTAAACTTTGTTATTTGAGGACTGAATACTTCTTTAGCTAATAGTTGTTGTTGCTGTTGTTGTTGTTGTTGTTGTTGTTGTTTTTCAATCATTATTTGTTTACCATGTTTTAAAACAAAATTATCTAATTGTTCTTGATTAATAATATTCATAGATAATAGTTGCTTAGATATATCTAGCATTTCATCATATAATCCATCATGACCAGCTTTTGTTTCTAGTATAAGTAATTCTAATCTTTCTAATAAACCATTTAAAAGGCAAATTCGTTGGTTATCTGTGTTGGGTTGCTATTTAAACCCCTGACAAATACATCATCTTTTACCCCCATTATACGTTTTATTGTTCTATATCTAGCGCTTTTCTTATCCCCTTTTCCTACATCACATCTAATATACGTTAAAATCCTTTTAATTTTGTTTTCATTTTCCTCAGTTTTACCACAATATGTTACACTTGATTTCGCAAGAAAATCAGTAAATCCTTCTGAAAACTCATATACATTATCCCTAACTAAAAATGCAGCCTGCTCTAGAGTTATATTAACACCATTCATTTTATATCTTCTAGTAGGTAAATCTACGAGTTCTAGTTTTAATTGAGGATTAGTTTGAGCCCCCATGTCATGAAGACGTTTGGCTGTCTTTGTATCAACAAAAACTGGTGCTATATCTTGAGTTTCCTTTATAGTCCCCTTTAGCGTTTCATTAATCTTGGAAGTGTTTTCACCAATCCGAGAAGTGGTTTCACCCATCTGCAAAGCAGTTTCACTGATCTGGGAACCAGCTTGCTGTATCATCTTAGTTTGTTCATCTAACTCTTGATTTTGCCAATCTATTGCTCTTAATGTTTGTTCACTTAATGCTAGATTGTGTTCATTATGGGCTAGCCATGTTTCACTGTTCGCATTTGAAGTTTTAAATAAAGGATCAAATAATTCTTCTATGTCACCAAAATATTCTTGTTGTCTTAATTTTTCTTCTAGTATATTTCTTCTGTTTTGTTTTTCTAGATTATTTAATTTAATAAGTGTTTCTATTTTAGTCATTTTTTATGTTTATAGAAAATCATTATATAGTGTAATTGCAGCAAGGATTAACTTTCTATCATCATTAATGGTTAGCTCTTTAATATTATTTATAAGTAGGTCTTTGTCTCCATCTAATGATCTGCGAAGCAGTTTCACTGATGCATTCTTAATCGGGAAACCCGCTTCGCCGATTTTATTTACCAGATCTCTTTTGAATAGATATAGATTCTCATCAAGAGCTTTTAATGTTATTAACATAAAAACTTTTATCATCAAATGTGTTTAGACTAATCTGACTTGTTTTTGTTGTTCTCATGTTATCACCAATTTTTTGTATTCTACATTCATCTACAGTTCTCTCTGTGTTATACATTAGTGCGTTATAATATTCTTCATGTTTAGCATTGTTACAATTATTTATTCCTTTCTCTTTAGTTTTATTGGGGTAATCATTAAAGCTATATGTCTTTGGTGTTAGTGCCACAAACTCTTCTCTTATTCTACTTCCCAATTCATGTTTGAATTTATCAGGGACTTTATTATTAGTTTTAATTGGAGGATCATTAGATAGGTCCATGTGTTTAATGTCGGCATTACCTTCGCCAAAACTTAATACAAAACTCTCAGTATCCATATAATGGAGTTGTAGATCTTTGAGAGATGGTTGAAGAATATTATAAAATACATCATACATGTGTAATTTACTTAATTCTAAGATAGCAACACCTACATATACTGGAGAATCATATTCTATTTTTTTCTCTATATATTCAATTTGGCTATAATCCTTATATCTAGCTATATTCCTAAATGTTGGTTTACTTATACTTTTCATTATCTTTTCTTCATCATGGAAGAACTTACTTTGAAGGAAGTGTAGGGGATTCATGCACATTCTTCCATATAGGGAGTTGTTCATTATTTTCCTTACATCCTTCTCTGCTTCAATTTTAGCTGTTGCTCTTTTATTTGTATTGTTTTGTATATAATCTCTACATATATAATCTTGCTTAAACTTATTTTCTCTATGTATTTTTTTACTTTTACTCCCATCTTGACATAGAACTTTAACATCCTATAATGAACCATGTTTTCTGTTTTGTTGTTTTGGTCTAAGATTAATTTCTCTGTTTTTGTTTTGCCTTTATCTCTTTCTCGGTATCCCAATTCATTATCATTTATCTTTCTTTTATCGGGCATTAATGCTAGCTGCTCTGTTCTATCTTTACATGTATCAGTATAATTATTATCGCAAAATATATAGTAACCATGATCACTATCATCTGGAGTATTTAATATAGTATCAATAGTAGTAGTAGTAGTAGTAGTAGTAGTAGTAGTAGTAGTAGTAGTAGTAAACTGGAAGTCCCTATAAGGTAGCTTTTTCATCATTGCATAGCCGTATAGGTTGTTTGCATCAATGTACCAGATACTTCTGTTATGGGACTTCATCCCTGTTTCACCATTGTTGACAATCCTATCACCAATTATACCACATATACCACCTCTTTTTGCCTCAACGAACTCATCTAGAATTTGTTTATCTTGTAATGTATCTAATGTTACACCGCTTGACATTAACCAACAATCAAAACTATAGCCTGGCAGACTTACATAGTGTAGGGGATTGAGCTTGAATTCTTTCATACTTAGTTTAACATATTCATTCATGCAGTAGTCTAATATTTCCACATCATTTTGTAAATACTCTATAGTTAGATCTTTACCAGTTTTACGACTGTTGTCTTTATTAAAGATATCGACTTCTTGTGTTGGTAATTTATTCGAGGGAGAGGATTTGAAGATTTCTTTTTTTAGATTACCTATAACTTCTTGGTAGGTAGCCTTGCTAACATTGACAGCTTCGCTGTCATAGGTGTCTAAACCAAAGTATTCATGGATATAACGTTTAAGTTTTACACCCATATATCTTTGCCGTTTGATCTGGAGGCATAGCTAAGAAGTTATAAATATCTAAGAATTTGAGACAACCAATGCTTAACATCTTAGACTTACCAACAGCTAGTGGTATGTTATCTACTTTTCTTTTATCATTCTTCTGTTTAAAGAGTTCGCTGTATAGTAGGTTGAAGTCATAGCCAGAGCCATTGTGGAATATTACAGGAATGAAGTTTTGTTGTTTATACCTCAAATTACATATCTTACATGCTGGTCCTCTATATTTACCAGTTTCATGACAATGATCTCTTACTTTGTTAATACATGTTTTACTGCAGATATGACAAGTGCTATTAGTTTCGTGATATAATTTATCTTCTTCATTAAATATCATTTGTTTGTTGCGCTTGAAATTATTCTTAGTTTCTATTTCTAATAGATCACTAGCAAATATTTTGATACAATCAAGACCGAAATAGTATCTGAAAGTACACTGCCAGATGCAACCCACACTTATTGGTATGTGTTCAGCTATTACTTATTTGATAGTTGAGGTCGAGACGTTGGTGACACAACATTCTATATCAGCAGTTATAATATTTTTTATATTCTGACGTTTGCGTTCATTTATAAAAGTAATTTTCTTCTTCTTAGGACAAACAACCTCGAGTTTGCAAGAGTTGTTACATTCATGTTTGTCGTATTTAATTTTTGAATCAATCCAATATGTACATCTATCACAATATAACATTCAATGTTATTTTTATTTGGTCGATCTAACAAGGTTTCTATGTTTTTGATTAGAGCACAGTGTTCTGTAGTACCATCTCCCCAAACCTTTTCTATCTTTATCAAAATCATTCACTGGTTTAAACAATTCTACTTTACCCCCACCACAAGGTGTGTATATCCAAATATTAATATTGTACAATTTCTGTATTCTTAATTTATATCCGAAGGCATCTTCATGTTGTTGTCTTGGTTCAATTAGTTTATTCTGGTATTTACTTTCACGTGTTGCGTGGTGCATGGCAGGACATAGCCAAGCAGTAAAAGTCAGTTGCAAGCAGTTGTACTTATAACTACGTATATTCAAAATTGATTTAGAGTTTTTGAGATCGGGAGGTAAATCTATATAACTAACAATAGATGCTTTAGTTGGTTCAATATTTATCTGAATAATTCTTAATCCGAGAAACTCAAAGTCATAGCCATAACCCTCATATATTTCCTTTTCAAAGTTTAACTATTTTGTGGAGTCTCCATTTTCATATATTGCGTTATTAATAATATAGTCAGTATTGAAAAACAATTTAGTAGTTTTAACTTCTTCTTTGGTTCTCTTTTTATACTGACACTCGGCTGTGAGCTTATATTTAAAACTCTTAACTTTTCTGATTTGGTAACAATTTTTAATTTCTTCAAAAGAGTAATTAGTTTGCTTCGTCTTTTTCTTCATTGTAATTCCCACCTTTATCAGTAATATAAAATTCTCTCATGTTCTGACTGGAGTTTATATCAAAGTCTTCTGTGTTTTCTAAATACATGCGATTGTGACTATTTGAGTGAGTAATTAGAGCTATTTCATTCCTAAATCCTTCATGATATCCTTTACATTCAAACTTAATTCTGGTGTAGATGTTATCATCAGCATCTGTTTTAGTTTTAGCTTTAGTTCCAGTTTCAGTTTTAGGTTTGATAATATCCTTAGTATTATTAGCAAAGCTACTTTGTAGATCTTTAGGTCTGAGAACGTAATCATCTTCATCTGAATTATACACCCTTTCCCTAGTTTCTTATTCCACTTCATCCTCATACTTCTTTCTCGCCCTGTTTAAGTGTTCATCACTTAAATTATGTTTGACAAATTGTTTCCTCGTTTCAAAGGCCAAATCACAACTATAACAAAAGTTTACGTTTTCTACTTAAGACATTTTTATTTTTACAGACAAAAAATTCATTTTTGAAAACATGAAAATTAAAAATGTCTACATCAGTAATATGTGGTGGTTGTAAAGATAAACCATGACGAAAATGTTGTGATAAATGTTTAGATAGTTTATTTGAATGTTATATCTGTAAGGGTTACTTTAAGAATAGAGATTATATTAATCATATGAATAAACATTATAATGATCCTAGTCTACAAATAACTTGTATTATGTGTAATAAAAATCAACACATCAGCGGATTTAGATTTTAAAATTTTAAGTGTAGATTATGTATTTATTTACTTAGATATAGATATACCCATACCAAAGATAGATTCGAGGAATATGCTGAAAGATTTAACATAAAAGTGTGAAAAAACGAAAAAGTTGTGAATTTGCAAACGAGCTTATTATTATTTTCTAGAATTAAGCCATTGCATAAATTAATGTTAGACTTAGAGTGAAAATGTAGTAGTGGATAAAACAAGGAAACCAACAAGCAGTAAAATTTGGCCCTATTCGACAAGCGCGATTAGCGTTAGGAGAAAGGGTCAAATTTTACTGGTGGTTGGTTTCCTTGTTTTATCCACTACTATCAAATGACCAGGCACGTGCAATTTCGTCTGATAATTATTTTTTATTGAAAGCAAATTTAGTTGACGAAAAACTGACCGGAAAAAAATTAACAGAAAATTGTATAGCAGCTTCCAATTAGTGCTCTTACAATTTTCTATTCAAGATATAACTGTAAATTGACCACAAAAACTCATTTTTTATTCATTTTTGAGGTGAAATTGAAGTTAAATCATGAATCAAAAATTGTTCATTGGATCGGAAAGAAATTCATGAATGGAATGAATTTGATCAATTTTTGAAGACTAAAATTTTCAAGATCAAAATTGGTAAAATTTTATCAACTCAAACCTTTTTTACATTTATTGATTGTAAAAAAGAATCATTCTTGTTGCATTTTTTGTCGAATTTCAGTTTTTTTCTTGCTTTTTGCTCAAAATCAGTTCCTTTCTGACACTTGAGTGACAAATATCCAAACAATTTCTCCAATTTCGATCACTTATTAAATTTTTCAACCACAATATGATCAGATTTCCCGACATGAAATTCATAGCTGATTATCGCCGCAGTTAAGCATAGGTAAATAATTGTCGTAGCTTGACTTCGCTTGTGGCTTTATTGGCTTCCTTGGCGTTTCCCAGTGTGCCTAGACGGTGGAAATGAAGCCACAGAATTATAGCTATAGCTGTTGTGCAGTTTTCCAGTAATTGGCTTGATTCCCTCCGAGTACTTTTTCGTCCACCTGAAAGCCTAATTGTTGTGATAAACTTAATATCTGGTTTTAGAGATGGTAAATGGAGATGTTGAAGCCGTTACCAAGGCTAGTACTGATGAGATATTCGACGTAGAAGAAGCCATTACCGGCAACATTGAACTCCCTAGTCTTCGCTATCAGGATCAAACTCCTTCAACACCTATCAAACCGCAAAACAGGAAACGAGCTTTCAGTGCCCTGAGTCCAATTATAGACGATGATAATGAGATGATGAAGAAAATTGAAAAAAAAAATCGAAAAAAGTTTTTCAAACATTATCCCAACCATCCTGTCAACTATCCAAGAAGCCCTGCAATGTAACATCAGAAAGCTGATTGAAGATTTAATTGCAGCTCCGAAGGATGAAATGCGTGGAAAAGTCATGGGTGACCTAGAATTCCAAGAAAGGCGCTGTAATCTCAAATATCAGATAATTCTATCAGATACGGAAGAGCTAGAGACGTATCACAGAAGAGACAACATACGAATCACAGGAATTGAAGAGCAGAGTGGACAAGAGTTTGCCGAGTGTACTATGAAAACCGTTGTCGAGATTGCAAGAGCCGTTGGTGCTAATGTGACTGCTGAAGATATTTCCATTGCCCACCGTCTACCATCTAGAGGACAAGGACCAAGGCCAATTACTGTGAGATTCAATCGGTGTAGTGTAAAATTTAACTTATTGAGACAAAACGAAATGTTGGCGGAATCCGAAACCCTGAAGGCTATTCGTATTATGGAAGATCTCAGTGCAACGCGTATGAAATTCTTTGGGCTGATGAGAATTGATGACCGGCATGAAAATATTTACGACAGACAGGGTACCATATTTTACAGCATTAAGGATCTCCAAAGAGGTTACAAAACAACTTCTATCTATGAATCCGGGCTCTTTTTGAAGTATTCGTTTGGCGCAGTGGAACAATGTTTCAACAAATACCACCAAATGCAACCAGAAATTGTTCTAATTGATGTTAATGTTGATAACCTTAACGAAATTTCTTCTTATACCACATCCCAAGGTTTTTCTACAATCTACGTCCTTCATGTCAATGTACAATCACTTAAAAAAACTCAACTAAATTGAAAGCACTGGTATACAGCCTTGAGTCTCCACCGTCAGTAATTTGTTTAAGTGAAACATGGCTTCACAAAGATGATGACCCGCGGTGCTTTTAAGGAAATAATCAGTTTTCCTCCAAAACTTGTGACTCTAGGGCATGTGGTGTAATGATCAAAATCAGAGAATATATCTCCAGGATAAAAGAAAGTGCAGTCGGCCTTGAAAAAGCAACTTTAGTGCACTTTTCAAAACATAATTTTCACTTCACAGTCATGTGGTGCTACAATCCAATGCGTTCTAATAAAATCTGCATTCTTGAGAACTAACAAACAATCATCTCATTAGGCGGTATAAGGTTATCATTGAATCAAATGAATTTGATATGTTAGTTACCAAACCAACACGGGTCGTCAAAGAGTCATTCACCTGACTTGATCACTTTCTATCAAAAGACATTAATACAACTGCAACTGAAGTACTTTAAAACCAAAATTTCACAGATCAGTTCCCAATCTTTTTCTCTTGTACCATCAATTCGTGTTGAATAGAAAATAAATGCAGCTTCCCGGATACCAGTTTTCTGAAGTCTAATCTGTTAACTATGAACTACCTATTCAAGCTAAGTCACGAGTTGGGAAAATCAAGTCTCAATGTTCAGGATAGCAATTTTGAAGATTCGTTTTCTAGCTTTCACAAAACTGTCTGCCAAATAACTGACCAGTTTTCTCCCTTTAGATAATCCAAAAAATGTTTTGAAAAAGAGGTTGAGACCTCAAAAAAATTGTATTATAAAAAGAGATTCAAGTCAGGCGTTGGAGACTCAAAGCAAACATTTAAGTTACTTTAGAGTGACAATCAATAAAAGAGAATGATCTGCCAGCTCTGTCATCGTGCGTTATTGGTTCTGAGCCGCCCTCGCTTCGCTTCTGGAGGTTGTTGAGGAATTCAACAAATATTTCTGCTCGATTTTTGAAAGCGTTAAAAAGAACCTCACAAATGTTCCTAACATTCTCCCTGAAAAATTGCCATATTCAATATTCTGGATTTCCGCTGATGAATTAGAGTTTTTAGAAATAATAAACCTATTAGATATTAAAAGCTCATCAGGTGATGGTCACTTAAGCAATATTTTGGTGAAAGTTATTGCGTCCATATTTACACATCTCACTAAATTGATTATTATGTCGTTCAGACAAGGTAATTTTCCGAGTGATTTAAAAAGGGCAAGGGATATTACCAATCCACAAATCTTGCTGGAATTTAGATGAAAACAATTACTGGCCCATTTTTCTTCTGATAGTCTTCAGTAAAGTATTTGAAAGGGTCATGTGTAACCGTTTATATTACAAATTTGATAAGTTTAATTTATTCTATAGCAAACAATTTGGATTTCGGGGAAAACATAGTTGTACAAATGCATTGGCAGAGCTGACAAAGAGGCAAAGACATCAAAAAAACAACGCATCAACTAAATGTTTTCTTGATTTAAAGAAAGCATTTGACACTCTTGATCATAAAATGCTATTGAAAAAGTTGCTTCGCTATGGGATTCGTGGAATAGCCTTTAAATGGTTAAGAAGTTATTTATCTAACAAGAGTTCAAAAGATTGGATTGCAGGGTTACAAATCTGGCTGGCGTGAAGCGTCTTGTGGCGTTCCACAGGGGTCGGTTCTTGGCCCTCTTCTCTTTTTTATTTACATAAGTGAACTGAAATAAAGCTGAGACAGGGTTGACGAGTTTCTGTTTGCAGATGCACGAATCTGTCCGGCTTGGAGTTGACACCCAATAGTATTGCAAACGACCTAAACTCTGTGACAATATGGCTGAACGCCAATAAACTAGATAGTAATGTAAATAAAACCATTCGTATGAACATATGAAACAGTGCTTCCAATAACGTCCCCATTTACCTTAATAATTGTATGTTGCAATGTAAACGTGTGTGTATATTTTTAAGAATAAAGCTGGTTTTTAAGCTATCTTTCGTTTCTCATGTAAACTACGTTATGAAAACTTCAGGAGCCCAATTTGGGATTTTTTCGAAGCTTCGACATTTTGTTCGCAACAGGGAGCTCATGCTGTACTATAACTCTAATGTCGGTTAATTATTCAATATGGAGTCTTGGTTTATTGATGCTGCTACTCCTCTACGCTTTTGCACATTTCGCAAATACAAAGGAAGATCTTGAAACTGATACACTTCCGCAAGAAAAGAAATCATTCGTACGATTTGTTCGAGAAGCATAAAGTGCTCAATGTTTTTGAAATACATATATATGAGCAGAACCAATCTGAAGAGAAAACTCTATACTCTTCAGATCTGAAAAATTATATAATACACTTCTATCCGCAGATATACTACCAGAAAGTGTCGAAAGCTTGTCTGCCAGCCAACTCAGCGCTTTTGTTCTTGGTTTTCGCGATAGTTTTTTATTGGAAATTTTGACCTGATCAACTGTGTTTTTGGTGAGTAATACAGCAAATGCTCCTTTTTACCATCGTTAGATGTGTCTTTTAAAAAGGGACCCCTTTCCTGCATACTTCAGGATGTTCCAAATAGGATCGACTTTCATGTGTACCAATTTTAACCCCAGAACATTCTAGTTTTTGCGATATGGCCATTTTTGTGATTTTTTTCTCGTGACATCGTAAACTCAGGACAGGTGAGACAGGAGCTGCAGTTAAAACTCTTGAAAAATTCCAAAAAATTAATAAAAAGTGTTTTTCGTTTGATCTCGATTGGTGCATATCCCTTAGGGTAATCGTTTGATAGGCCCTAGTAACTCGTTGCCTGTCCTCTATAGGTTAGTAGTTTCCAGCATTAATTCTTGCAGAGTTATTTAAACTGACTTTAGTTTTTTGTTGTTGTGTACAGCAACAAAAAACAAATTACACAGCAACAAAAAACTAAAGTCAGTTTAAATAACTCGGCAAGAATTAATGCTGGAAACTACTAACCTATAGAGGACAGGCAACGAGTTACTAGGGCCTATCAAACGATTACCCTAAGGGATATGCACCAATCGAGATCAAACGAAAAACACTTTTTATTAATTTTTTGGAATTTGCAAGAGTTTTTAACTGCAGCTCCTGTCTCACCTGTCCTGAGTTTACGATGTCACGAGAAAAAAATCACAAAAATGGCCATATCGCAAAACTAGAATGTTCTGGGGTTAAAATTGGTACACATGAAAGTCG
>NC_134481.1:30337186-30443526 GCF_964194025.1 Convolutriloba macropyga | reverse complement strand
TATGAAACAGTGCTTCCAATAACGTCCCCATTTACCTTAATAATTGTATTTTGCAATGTAAACGTGTGTGTATATTTTTAAGAATAAAGCTGGTTTTTAAGCTATCTTTCGTTTCTCATGTAAACTACGTTATGAAAACTTCAGGAGCCCAATTTGGGATATTTTCGAAGCTTCGACATTTTGTTCGCAACAGGGAGCTCATGCTGTACTATAACTCTAATGTCGGTTAATTATTCAATATGGAGTCTTGGTTTATTGATGCTGCTACTCCTCTACGCTTTTGCACATTTCGCAAATACAAAGGAAGATCTTGAAACTGATACACTTCCGCAAGAAAAGAAATCTTTCGTACGATTTGTTCGAGAAGCATAAAGTGCTCAATGTTTTTGAACTACATATATATGAGTAGAACCAATCTGAAGAGAAACTCTATACTCTTCAGATCTGAAAGATTATATAATACACTTCTATCCGCAGATATACTACCAGAAAGTGTCGAAAGCTTGTCTGCCAGCCAACTCAGCGCTTTTGTTCTTGGTTTTCGCGATAGTTTTTTTATTGGAAATTTTGACCTGATCAACTGTGTTTTTGGTGAGTATGCAGCAAATGCTCCTTTTTACCATCGTTAGATGTGTCTAAATCGTACGAATGATTTCTTTTCTTGCGGAAGTGTATCAGTTTCAAGATCTTCCTTTGTATTTGCGAAATGTGCAAAAGCGTAGAGGAGTAGCAGCATCAATAACCAAGACTCCATATTGAATAATTAACCGACATTAGAGTTATAGTACAGCATGAGCTCCCTGTTGCGAACAAAATGTCGAAGCTTCGAAAAATCCCAAATTGGGCTCCTGAAGTTTTCATAACGTAGTTTACATGAGAAACGAAAGATAGCTTAAAAACCAGCTTTATTCTTAAAAATATACACACACGTTTACATTGCAAAATACAATTATTAAGGTAAATGGGGACGTTATTGGAAGCACTGTTTCATATGTTCATACGAATGGTTTTATTTACATTACTAACTAGTTTATTGGCGTTCAGCCATATTGTCACAGAGTTTAGGTCGTTTGCAATACTATTGGGTGTCAACTCCAAGCCGGACAGATTCGTGCATCTGCAAACAGAAACTCGTCAACCCTGTCTCAGCATTATTTCAGTTCACTTATGTAAATAAAAAAGAGAAGAGGGCCAAGAACCGACCCCTGTGGAACGCCACAAGACGCTTCACGCCAGCCAGATTTGTAACCCTGCAATCCAATCTTTTGAACTCTTGTTAGATAAATAACTTCTTAACCATTTAAAGGCTATTCCACGAATCCCATAGCGAAGCAACTTTTTCTATAGCATTTTATGATCAAGAGTGTCAAATGCTTTCTTTAAATCAAGAAAACATTTAGTTGATGCGTTGTTTTTTTGATGTCTTTGCCTCTTTGTCAGCTCTGCCAATGCATTTGTACAACTATGTTTTCCGCGAAATCCAAATTGTTTGCTATAGAATAAATTAAACTTATCAAATTTGTAATATAAACGGTTACACATGACCCTTTCAAATACTTTACTGAAGACTATCAGAAAAAAAATGGGCCATTAATTGTTTTCATCTAAATTCCAGCAAGATTTGTGGATTGGTAATATCCCTTGCCCTTTTTAAATCACTCACTTTTAATTCATCAGCGGGAATCCAGAATATTGAATATGGCAATTCTTCAGGGAGAATGTTAGGAACATTTGTGAGGTTCTTTTTAACGCTTTCAAAAATCGAGCAGAAATATTTGTTGAATTCCTCAACAACCTCCAGAAGCGAAGCGAGGGCGGCTCAGAACCAATAACGCATGATGACAGAGCTGGCAGATCATTCTCTTTTATTGATTGTCACTCTAAAGTAACTTAAATGTTTGCTTTGAGTCTCCAACGCCTGACTTGAATCTCTTTTTATAATACAATTTTTTTGAGGTCTCAACCTCTTTTTCAAAACATTTTTTGGATTATCTAAAGGGAGAAAACTGGTCAGTTATTTGGCAGACAGTTTTGTGAAAGCTAGAAAACGAATCTTCAAAATTGCTATCCTGAACATTGAGACTTGATTTTCCCAACTCGTGACTCAGCTTGAATAGGTAGTTCATAGTTAACAGATCAGACTTCAGAAAACTGTATCCGGGAAGCTGCATTTATTTTCTATTCCACAAGAATTGATGGTACAAGAGAAAAAGATTGGGAAGTGATCTGTGAAATTTTGGTTTTCAAGTACTTCAGTTGCAGTTGTATTAATGTCTTTTGATAGAAAGTGATCAAGTCAGGTGAATGACTCTTTGACGACCCGTGTTGGTTTGGTAACTAACATATCAAATTCATTTGATTCAATGATAACCTTATACCGCCTAATGAGATGATTGTTTGTTAGTTCTCAAGAATGCAGATTTTATTAGAACGCATTGGATTGTAGCACCACATGACTGTGAAGTGAAAATTATGTTTTGAAAAGTGCACTAAAGTTGCTTTTTCAAGGCCGACTGCACTTTCTTTTATCCTGGAGATATCTTCTCTGATTTTGATCATTACACCACATGCCCTAGAGTCACAAGTTTTGGAGGAAAACTGATTATTTCCTTAAAAGCACCGCGGGTCATCATCTTTGTGAAGCTATGTTTCACTTAAACAAATTACTGACGGTGGAGACTCAAGGCTGTATACCAGTGCTTTCAATTTAGTTGAGTTTTTTTAAGTGATTGTACATTGACATGAAGGACGTAGATTGTAGAAAAACATTGGGATGTGGTATAAGAAGAAATTTCGTTAAGGTTATCAACATTAACATCAATTAGAACAATTTCTGGTTGCATTTGGTGGTATTTGTTGAAACATTGTTCCACTGCGCCAAACGAATACTTCAAAAAGAGCCCGGATTCATAGATAGAAGTTGTTTTGTAACTTCTTTGGAGATCCTTAATGCTGTAAAATATGGTACTCTGTCTGTCGTAAATATTTTCATGCCGGTCATCACTTCTCATCAGCCCAAGGAATTTCATACGCGTTGCACTGAGATCTTCCATAATACGAATAGCCTTCAAGTTTTCGGATTCCGCCAACTTTTCGTTTTGTCTCAATAAGTTAAATTTTACACTACACCGATTGAATCTCACAGTAATTGGCCTTGGTCCTTGTCCTCTAGATGGTAGACGGTGGGCAATGGAATTATCTTCAGCAGTCACATTAGCAGCATCGGCTCTTGCAATCTCGACAACGGTTTTCATAGTACACTCGGCAAACTCTTGTCCACTCTGCTCTTCAATTCCTGTGATTCGTATGTTGTCTCTTCTGTGATACGTCTCTAGCTCTTCCGTATCTGATAGAATTATCTGATATTTGAGATTACAGCGCCTTTCTTGGAATTCTAGGTCACCCATGACTTTTCCACGCATTTCATCCTTCAGAGCTGCAATTGAATCTTCAATCAGCTTTCTGATGTTACATTGCAGGGCTTCTTGGATAGTTGACAGGATGGTTGGGATAATGTTTGAAAAACTTTTTTCGATAGTTTTTTCAATTTTCTTCATCATCTCATTATCATCGTCTATAATTGGACTCAGGGCACTGAAAGCTCGTTTCCTGTTTTGCGGTTTGATAGGTGTTGAAGGAGTTTGATCCTGATAGCGAAGACTAGGGAGTTCAATGTTGCCGGTAATGGCTTCTTCTACGTCGAATATCTCATCAGTACTAGCCTTGGTAACGGCTTCAACATCTCCATTTACCATCTCTAAAACCAGATATTAAGTTTATCACAACAATTAGGCTTTCAGGTGGACGAAAAAGTACTCGGAGGGAATCAAGCCAATTACTGGAAAACTGCACAACAGCTATAGCTATAATTCTGTGGCTTCATTTCCACCGTCTAGGCACACTGGGAAACGCCAAGGAAGCCAATGAAGCCACAAGCGAAGTCAAGCTACGACAATTATTTACCTATGCTTAACTGCGGCGATAATCAGCTATGAATTTCATGTCGGGAAATCTGATCATATTGTGGTTGAAAAATTTAATAAGTGATCGAAATTGGAGAAATTGTTTGGATATTTGTCACTCAAGTGTCAGAAAGGAACTGATTTTGAGTGAGCAAAAAGCAAGAAAAAAACTGAAATTCGACAAAAAAATGCAACAAGAATGATTCTTTTTTACAATCAATAAATGTAAAAAAGGTTTGAGTTGATAAAATTTTACTAATTTTGATCTTGAAAATTTTAGTCTGCAAAAATTGATCAAATTCATTCCATTCATGAATTTCTTTCCGATCCAATGAACAATTTTGAATTCATGATTTAACATCAATTTCACCTCAAAAATGAATAAAAAATGAGTTTTTGTGGTCAATTTACAGTTATATCTTGAATAGAAAATTGTAAGAGCACTAATTGGAAGCTGCTATACAATTTTCTGTTAATTTTTTTTCCGGTCAGTTTTTCGTCAACTAAATTTGCTTTCAATAAAAAAATAATTATCAGATGAAACTGCACGTGCCTGGTCATTTGATAGTAGTGGATAAAACAAGGAAACCAACCACCAGTAAAATTTGACCCTTTCTCCTAACGCTAATCGCGCTTGTCGAATAGGGCCAAATTTTACTGCTTGTTGGTTTCCTTGTTTTATCCACTACTACATATTCACTCTAAGTCTAACATTAATTTATGTAATGGCTTAATTCTAGAAAATAATAATAAGCTCGTTTGCAAATTCACAACTTTTTCGTTTTTTCACACTTTTATGTTAAATCTTTCAGCATATTCCTCGAATCTATCTTTGGTATGTGTATATCTATATCTAAGTAAATAAATACATAATCTAAACTTAAAATTTTAAAATCTAAATCCGCTGATGTGTTGATTTTTATTACACATAATACAAGTTATTTGTAGACTAGGATCATTATAATGTTTATTCATATGATTAATATAATCTCTATTCTTAAAGTAACCCTTACAGATATAACATTCAAATAAACTATCTAAACATTTATCACAACATTTTCGTCATGGTTTATATTACAACCACCACATATTACTAATGTAGACATTTTTAATTTTCATGTTTTCAAAAATGAATTTTTTGTCTATAAAAATAAAAATGTCTTAAGTAGAAAACGTAAACTTTTGTTATATTTGTGATTTGGCCTTTGAAACGAGGAAACAATTTGTCAAACAAAATTTAAGTGATGAACACTTAAACAGGGCGAGAAAGAAGTATGAGGATGAAGTGGAATAAGAAACTAGGGAAAGGGTGTATAATTCAGATGAAGATGATTACGTTCTCAGACCTAAAGATCTACAAAGTAGCTTTGCTAATAATACTAAGGATATTATTAAACCTAAAACTGAAACTGAAACTAAAGCTAAAACTAAAACAGATGCTGATGATAACATCTACACCAGAATTAAGTTTGAATGTAAAGAATATCATGAAGGATTTAGGAATGAAATAGCTCTAATTACTCACTCAAATAGTCACAATCGCATGTATTTAGAAAACACAGAGGACTTTGATATAAACTCCAGTCAGAACATGAGAGAATTTTATATTACTGATAAAGGTGGGAATTACATTGAAGAAAAAGACGAAGCAAACTAATTACTCTTTTGAAGAAATTAAAAATTGTTACCAGTTCAGAAAAGTTAAGAGTTTTAAATATAAGATCACAGCCGAGTGTCAGTATAAAAAGAGAACCAAAGAAGAAGTTAAAACTACTAAATTGTTTTTCAATACTGACTATATTATTAATAACGCAATATATGAAAATGGAGACTCCACAAAATAGTTAAACTTTGAAAAGGAAATATATGAGGGTTATGGCTATGACTTTGAGTTTCTCGGAGTAAGAATTATTCAGATAAATATTGAACCAACTAAAGCATCTATTGTTAGTTATATAGATTTACCTCCCGATCTCAAAAACTCTAAATCAATTTTGAATATACGTAGTTATAAGTACAACTGCTTGCAACTGACTTTTACTGCTTGGCTATGTCCTGCCATGCACCACGCAACACGTGAAAGTAAATACCAAAAAAAACTAATTGAACGAAGACAACAACATGAAGATGCCTTCGGATATAAATTAAGAATACAGAAATGGTATAATAATAATATTTGGGTATACACACCTTGTGGTGGGGGTAAAGTAGAATTGTTTAAACCAGTGATTGATTTTGATAAAGATAGAAAAGGTTTGGGGAGATGGTACTACAGAACACTGTGCTCTAATCAAAAACATAGAAACCTTGTTAGATCGACCAAATAAAAATAACATTGAATATTATATTGTGATAGATGTACATATTGGATTGATTCAAAAATTAAATACGACAAACATGAATGTAACAACTCTTGCAAACTCGAGGTTGTTTGTCCTAAGAAGAAGAAACTTACTTTTATAAATGAACGCAAACGTCAGAATATAAAAAATATTATAACTGCTGATATAGAATGTTGTGTCACCAACGTCTCGACCTCAACTATCAAATAAGTAATAGCTGAACACATACCAATAAGTGTGGGTTACATCTGGCAGTGTATTTTCAGATACTATTTCGGTCTTGATTGTATCAAAATATTTGCTAGTGATCTATTAGAAATAGAAACTAAGAATAACTTCAAGCGCAACAAACAAATGATATTTAATGAAGAAGATAAATTATATCACGAAACTAATAGCACTTGTCATATCTGCAGTAAAACATGTATTAATAAAGTAAGAGATCATTGTCATGAAACTGGTAAAAATAGAGGACCAGCATGTAAGATATGTAATTTGAGGTATAAACAACAAAACTTCATTCCTGTAATATTCCACAATGGCTCTGGCTATGACTTCAACCTACTATACAGCGAACTCTTTAAACAGAAGAATGATAAAAGAAAAGTAGATAACATACCACTAGCTGTTGGTAAGTCTAAGATGTTAAGCATTGGTTGTCTCAAATTCTTAGATATTTATAACTTCTTAGATCAAACGGCAAAGATATATGGGTGTAAAACTTAAACGTTATATCCATGATTACTTTGGTTTAGACACCTATGACAGCGAAGCTGTCAATGGTAGCAAGGCTACCTACCAAGAAGTTATAGGTAATCTAAAAATAGAAATCTTCAAATCCTCTCCCTCGAATAAATTACCAACACAAGAAGTCGATATCTTTAATAAAGACAACAGTCGTAAAACTGGTAAAGATCTAACTATAGAGTATTTACAAAATGATGTGGAAATATTAGACTACTGCATGAATGAATATGTTAAACTAAGTATGAAAGAATTCAAGCTCAATCCCCTACACTATGTAAGTCTGCCAGGCTATAGTTTTGATTGTTGGTTAATGTCAAGCGGTGTAACGTTAGATACATTACAAGATAAACAAATTCTAGATGAGTTCGTTGAGGCAAAAAGAGGTGGTATATGTGGTATAATTGGTGATAGGATTGTCAACAATGGTGAAACAGGGATGAAGTCCCATAACAGAAGTATCTGGTACATTAATGCAAACAACCTATACGGCTATGCAATGATGAAAAAGCTACCTTATAGGGACTTCCAGTTTACTACTACTACTACTACTACTACTCTTGATACTATATTAAATTCTCCAGATGATAGTGATCATGGTTACTATATATTTTGCAATATTAATTATACTGATACATGTAAAGATAGAACAGAGCAGCTAGCATTAATGCCCGATAAAAGAAAGATAAATGATAATGAATTGGGATACCGAGAAAGAGATAAAGGCAAAACAAAAACAGAGAAATTAATCTTAGACCAAAACAACAAAACAGAAAACATGGTTCATTATAGGATGTTAAAGTTCTATGTCAAGATGGGAGTAAAAGTAAAAAAATACATAGAGAAATTAAATTTAAGCAAGATTATATATGTAGAGATTATATACAAAACAATACAAATAAAAGAGCAACAGCTAAAATTGAAGCAGAGAAGGATGTAAGGAAAATAATGAACAACTCCCTATATGGAAGAATGTGCATGAATCCCCTACACTTCCTTCAAAGTAAGTTCTTCCATGATGAAGAAAAGATAATGAAAAGTATAAGTAAACCAACATTTAGGAATATAGCTAGATATAAGGATTATAGCCAAATTGAATATATAGAGAAAAAAATAGAATATGATTCTCCAGTATATGTAGGTGTTGCTATCTTAGAATTAAGTAAATTACACATGTATGATGTATTTTATAATATTCTTCAACCATCTCTCAAAGATCTACAACTCCATTATATGGATACTGAGAGTTTTGTATTAAGTTTTGGCGAAGGTAATGCCGACATTAAACACATGGACCTATCTAATGATCCTCCAATTAAAACTAATAATAAAGTCCCTGATAAATTCAAACATGAATTGGGAAGTAGAATAAGAGAAGAGTTTGTGGCACTAACACCAAAGACATATAGCTTTAATGATTACCCCAATAAAACTAAAGAGAAAGGAATAAATAATTGTAACAATGCTAAACCTGAAGAATATTATAACGCACTAATGTATAACACAGAGAGAACTGTAGATGAATGTAGAATACAAAAAATTGGTGATAACATGAGAACAACAAAAACAAGTCAGATTAGTCTAAACACATTTGATGATAAAAGTTTTTATGTTAATAACCTTAAAAGCTCTTGATGAGAATCTATATCTATTCAAAAGAGATCTGGTAAATAAAATCGACGAACCGGGTTTCCCGATTAAGAATGCATCAGTGAAACTGCTTCGCAGATCATTAGATGGAGACAAAGACCTACTTATAAATAATATTAAAGAGCTAACCATTAATGATGATAGAAAGTTAATCCTTGCTGCAATTACACTATATAATAATTTTTTATAAATATAAAAAATGACTAAAATAGAAACACTTATAAAATTAAATAATCTAGAAAAACAAAACAGAAGAAATATACTAGAAGAAAAATTAAGACAACAAGAATATTTTGGTGACATAGAAGAATTATTTGATCCTTTATTTAAAACTTCAAATGCGAACAGTGAAACATGGCTAGCCCATAATGAACACAATCTAGCATTAAGTGAACAAACATTAAGAGCAATAGATTGGCAAAATCAAGAGTTAGATGAACAAACTAAGATGATACAGCCAGCTGGTTCCCAGATCAGTGAAAATGCTTTGCAGATGGGTGAAACCACTTCTCGGATTGGTGAAAACACTTCCAAGATTAGTGAAACGCTAAAGGGGACTATAAAGGAAACTCAAGATATAGCACCAGTTTTTGTTGATACAAAGACAGCCAAACGTCTTCATGACATGGGGGCTCAAACTAATCCTCAATTAAAATTAGAACTCGTAGATTTACCTACTAGAAGATATAAAATGAATGGTGTTAATATAACTCTAGAGCAGGCTGCATTTTTAGTTAGGGATAATGTATATGAGTTTTCAGAAGGATTTACTGATTTTCTTGCGAAATCAAGTGTAACATATTGTGGTAAAATTGAGGAAAATGAAAACAAAATTAAAAGGATTTTAAAGTATATTAGATGTGATGTAGGAAAAGGGGATAAGAAAAGCGCTAGATATAGAACAATAAAACGTATAATGGGGGTAAAAGATGATGTATTTGGCAGGGGTTTAAATAGCAACCCAACACAGATAACCAACGAACTTGCCTTTTAAATGGTTTATTAGAAAGATTAGAATTACTTATACTAGAAACAAAAGCTGGTCATGATGGATTATATGATGAAATGCTAGATATATCTAAGCAACTATTATCTATGAACATCATTAATCAAGAACAATTAGATAATTTTGTTTTAAACTATGGTAAATAAATAATGATTGAAAAACAACAACAACAACAACAACAACAACAACAACTATTAGCTAAAGAAGTATTCAGTCCTCAAATAACAAAGTTTAGAAGAGAAAGAATAATACCATTATATAAAGATGAAACATGGTCAGCTGATTTAATTGATAAGTCATCTCTAAGTAAATACAATAATACTTATAAGTTTATATTAACAGGTTTAGATATATTCACAAAATATGCATGGGTTATTCCATTAAAGAATAAATCTGGTTTATCTATAACCATTGGTTTTAAAATAGTATTAAGTGAATATCCACAGGGTGGCTCTGAAAGTCGAAAACCAGAAAAGTTATGGGTAGATAAAGGTAGTGAGTTTTACAATAAAACATTTAAAACTTTACTTAAAGAATATGAAACAAAACTATAATCTACTTATAGTGATTTAAAGGCTGTGCTTATAGAGAGATTTAATAGAACATTATTAAACATAATTAATAAACCAATGTTCATCAATGGTGATGGTAATTGGGTAAATACATTAAATGATGCGGTCATAACATATAACAATAACATTCATTCAACAATTAATATGACACCAGTTGATGCTTCTAATAATCCTGATAAAGTCAAACACTATGTTAAATCTACCAAAGCAACACCAAAATTTAAAGTTGGGGATTATGTTAGAAATGCAGATAATCATAATATCTTTTTTAAAGGTTACACTTCTAATTGGAATAGAGAACTATTTAAAGTTAATGAAGTTTTGAACACACAACCACTAACATATAAGATAGAAGATTTTGATGGTGAGATTATAGAAGGTAAATATTACGAACAAGAATTATTAAAATCCGAGTTTGAGTTTGAATCTAAATATAAAGTTTTATAATCAGCAAATATAGTTCTTTCTGTTAACAAATAAAAAGATGACAAGAAATAGATTTAACCAAGCAAATAGATCCACTGGGCGCTGGTATCATCAATCAACAAACAACTTAACACTAAGTAGGGCTCGTGGGTTAGTCCTAGAAGATAATGATAATATTGATTTGAAGGATAACTATAAAATTACAAATGTTCATTCCCCGACAGATGAAAAAGATGTTGTTAATAAAGAGTATTGTGACAATAACTTATTATCTTCTAATAATAAAATCGACATTTTAAGTAAAAACATAATTGAGCTAAGAAAAGGTGAATATGATAAAGTCACAACTAAAACATTACAACTAAATGAAACACAAGTTAATGATGAACTAAAAAATGAGTTTATTGAATCAGCAAATGAATTCACAAATACTGTTAAGTTTTGTAATAAAGTTGCTGCTGATACTATCTCTAAATAAAATCAATTAAAACAAGAATTTGATAATAATAAGTTTAATCAAAATATTACTAACATACATTTAGATGACATGTTTTCTAACGGTCTAAGAGAAATGTAAGAATACAATAAATCTCTTAGAAAAGTTATAGTACAATATATAATTGCTATACTTTTACAAAGTACGTTAGATGATAATAAAGAGAAAGCAAGACTTGAGATGCATTATGGTTTTAAACAAAAAGATATAATGAAAGAAATAGAAAGAATTTTCTGACGGAGTCCATGACCAATCCAACAGCACTGAGTGAGAGATTACTATATCCAGATTTGTCATCAGTATCAGAACGATTAAAAAACGGAAAGATTCAAGCTAATAACAAATTTAACAACAATATTAACATTATAAAAGATATTACAAATTATTATGAAACTGAAACTAATCACTATAGTAAGAAGTTAAGTAGATATAAAAATTATATTAACATAGCTGAGATAACAGAAATAGTATTATCATCAATAGCAACAACTGCAACAACAACATCAGTTTCATTAACAGGTATAGGATTAGCTTATTCTATACCAACAGCTTTTGCTACAGCAACTGTTTGTGGTTCATTATCAAAAACAATTAACACTAAAAGCAGAAATAAAATTATAAAGTATTCACAAATGTATATTTTAAGTAAACAGTTTAGCGACAAGTTTAATAAACTATATACTAAATCAATGAAAGATAATAAAATAGATAATGATGAATATAATGAATTAGTCAAGGTATATGAAGAATATGAAGAATTGGCGAAGCCGTAATTCCGTTGATAAAGAAAATAAGTTAAGTGTTTTTTTAGATTAAAGCTATTAGTGTTTAGTATTAACAATGTTTTTAGTAATAATAATGTTAGTATTAATATTTATCCGCGAAGCGGTTACACTGATCCGGGAGCCTGCTTCGCACATCGGTATTATTAAAGCTATAACTTAAAATATAGTCTTACTCTTAACCTTAGTCTGAGCCATAAGTAAATTATCTTTTCTTTGTACCTAAGTATAACCGTCTTCTTTTTTGTACTACCTTTATACCTTCACCAGTAGTTGAAAATTTAATTAAATCAGGTGTGGCTGATAAAGCAGCTCTAGGGTTTCTAGATGCAGCTGCACTTAGTATTTTACTTGCTATTTCTAATGCGCTTACAGGATTATTAGCACCTTTCTTTCCGAAGTTAACTGTAGCTTTACCAACACTTTTAAAGAAATCTTTCAATCCCTCCGCTTCTATTCTTGCATCAGATACTGTCATTGATTTATTCCTTCTACATTTAGTGCAGGATCCTCTTAACAATTTAGTACTTTTTGAAGTAATAGCTCCACTTATATTATTAGTACCACTATAATGTCTGCCACCAACACAATAAGAAATAGTTTTGAACTTATTTAAATGACTCATTTCTATTTATTAAAAATAATGGAAGTCAAAAAGTATAATTCTTTTGTTGTTATTAAATCTAAGCCTAAGGCTAAACCATTACCTAAGGCTAAGAATAAGCCAAAGCCTAAAACTGAACTTGAAGCTAAGGGATTGACTCCAGATAATAAATAGAAACTGGATACTATTTATGCTAAAGGTTTTGTTAAGACTAGTAGGAATTAGTTTGATTATCATTGACTTAGTCATTGATTTAGTCATTGATTTGTCATTGATTTAGTCATTGGTTTAGTCATTGATTAGGTCATCAACTATAATTATAATTATGATACAATATCAACCATCTTATTACCATCACTATTAACACTAATAAACTTTCTAGTTAATACTAATGCATGACATATAACATCTGCAACTGCAGCACTAAATTTAAAAGTAAGTTGTATTGGTTGTGGTCTTAAATTGATCACTTTGATATCTAGTATCAAATACATATATTCTATAACTACTTTTGAATGTTCTATGATTTATATATGGTTTTATATTATATGGTAGCCCATTATAATCTTTATTAAAGCTAACAATCTCTTTAAAAGCCTCATTATAATTATCAGTACCATAATAAATATTCATTCTATCCTCGGGATAAAACTCACTACCAATCTTACAATAATATTCAGTAACCTTCATTATATCAAATGTACTTGCATCATGAGTTTGTTCATTAACATTATTATTTTCAATACCAACTATTATATATTGTGGTCTTTCCATACCACTTTCCATACCTAGATCAAACAAGAAGTTAGTAGCATTGGGTACATTCTCATAAATTGTCTTTCTTTCATAATGCCTAAAGTCTATATTATTCTTTTTACTCAAACCCTTTTGCACAATAATTCTATTGTCATTACTAGGATCAATACTGGGCACACAACATGATATATCTCTAATATCTATATTACCATCATTACCAACTGCATCAGCACCAGCAATAACTCTAAATAGAGCTCTATCATTATTATTTCTTTTTAATATTAGTTTAAATCCTAAACCATATATAATCTTTGCTAAATCATTTACAAAACCAAATAGATCACTCATCTTAATCATCATATACATATGACCTCGTTCTGCAGCAATTTGGTCACCTTTAAGTTGATTATCTCTATTACCTTGATTTCTAACTAAACCCCTTTCATATTCATCATCAGTACTAGTTAATAACTTATACATCAATAGATTAGGATGACAATGATCTATATATTCAATAGTCCTACCACAACTAGTTTCAAGCTTAACTGAACTGAATAATGCCATCATACATAATTAACTAATCTGATATTATCATTATTAGCAAATACACCACCAGCATCATCTGATACAATAAACTCTATCTCTAGATATGAATCACGCAAAATTAAATGAATCTCTTCTCTATTGAGAATGATATTAATATTAGTATTAACCGTATTCATTGTTGCTAGACTATTAGGTTTATATTTTGTAATCTTACTTTTGTGTATATCATTATTATAACCACAAGTTGTATCCAAATTAAAGTTCATTTTTCTAAGTCAAGAAATGACTGACAACTTAAATCTATATGAACTACAAAAGATACATGAAACGCTAACTAAAACTGAAGAAGAGCATACACTTAAATTTAGAATGATAAAGCGAACAGAAAAGTTTAAATTTAGTGAACCTATAATTAACTCATCAAAATTAGGTTTAATTAGATTATCTGTTTATAACTCGCAGTTTAATGTGGATAGAAGGAACAATCAATTTTTATATGATACCCAAGGTGAAACATGGACAGATACCCGTATTTTAGCTGTTATACCAGGTGCATATGAATTAATCGAAATAGCAGAATTAATAAAAGAAGAAACTAATGGTAATGTTATAACAGATCCTGATAAGAAAACAAGGAAAAATTTAAAGGAAATAAAACAAGTTTCAATTAACTTTCACATAGAAAATTCAATAGCCCCATTACTAGGATTTAGAAAAATAGTTTATAAAAAAGGTAAATATACATCTCAGAAAATTGTTGATATTATGGGTTTTAGTACTATTAACCTTCATTGTAATGTGATATCTGGTGTTACAGATAATGGGAATAACACAGACATACTATATGCTTTTACTCTAACAGAACCACCGGGTTACTTGATAAATATTATACCAACTAATATCTTGTATCAAAATGTAACTAAAGATAGAATAGAATATATAGTGTTTCATATTAAAGATGAGCATGGAAGACCTACAGACTTTAATGGTGATGTATTAAGTTTTACTTTACATCTGGTGTAGATATAGATATAGATATAAACATAAACATAAACATGAACATTAACTTAATTACAAAACTCTCCAATCCCAATTAATTTTTAGTTTACCATTAATATTTTTATTTTTAGTTATATCAATGACAATATAATTATAAGGCTCTTTCCATACCTTATTACATATATTAGCAAAATCGCTATAACTAAGTTTAACATTATTAAAGAAATCTTGATATATAGATATGAGGACCTTACCTCTTTGTTCAAATAAAATAAATAGATTACAATTCTCTCTAACACTCTGTCTATCTATTGTGAACAGAGGTTGATTAACATATATCATATTGCTATTATTATGTCTACCTCTACAAAAGTATTCTTTAATAACTGGTTCTTTGGCTCTAACATCATCGAATATCATTAGTTTCTTTAAGTCTTTTGGTAGTTGATCGGGAGAGGGTAAATCTTTTATATCTTTAACAAACTCAACATCTGCTTTATCGTCAACAGAGTTGCGACTTCGTCGATTATAACTCTCTACACCTTCATATTGATCATCAGTAGGACCAATAATGTATAGCTTATCAAAGTAAATTCTAGGCAAAATTAGTTTTTTTTAAGAAGAATGTCTTGCCGCATTCACTTGGACCAGATATTATACATCTAATATTCTCTGGGAGTGTAGCTTCTGTAATTATATTATCATCATTTAGCCATGATTATAGATCTTCATTTATGTTCACAGAGATATTGTTACTAAGATCAACGAAGTTGCCACTACGTGAATCAGTATAACTGCTTGGTTTACCACAGACGGAGTCTGTTCGCAGAAATTTTTTGTTGTTAGGTTTACCCCTTTGATGTTTTTTCATCAAATAGATATATAAAATTATCATTAACGTTATCATTAACATTATCATTATCATTATCATTATCATTATCATTATCATTATCATTATCATTATCATTATCATTATCATTATCATTATCATTATCATTATCATTATCATTATCATTATCATTATCATTATCATTATCATTATCATTATCATTATCATTATTAGCAAAGCTACTTCGTAGATCATTAACATTATCATTAGCATTATAATTATCATTAACATTATCATTATCAATATTAGTAAAGCTACTTCGTAGATCATTATCATTAACATTATCATTAACCTTAACATTAACATTATCATTAACATTATCATTAACATTATCATTTTTAGCAAAGCTACTTCGTAGATCTTTACTACAACATAAACAAAAACACTCATTATATATTCCTGGATATTTACATTGATTAACTAGTATATTCAAAGCATTGTTAATTCTAAATCGTCTATCAATAAGATAGATCATTTATAGGCAATATGCACCACAAAAAAATTCGTCATTTTGTTGTATTCTCTCATTAGAGCCTAGATCAACATATTCTTCTAAAAATAGTGGAGGAGTTTCAACACCAAAATTATCAAAGGAATACGCAGGACCACCTTCTCTTCTTATAACTAAAACCCAATGCGTACCATCAGTTGGATGTAGATTCACAATAATGTTGACGTTAGGTTCACTTGTGTTATCTGGGATTTGGTCTCTCATTACAATTTCAATTGGCGTTAGACTTATATCTTTTCCTATATCTTTTTATTCTGATGTCACTCATGGCATTATTATCAGTATTAAATTTATTATTGAATTCCTCAAAAGTTAGGATAAGCATTTTTAATAGGTATAAAATTGGAGACAGGTAGCGCAGTTATAATTTTTATTTTTTTAATTAGAATTTGTTTTATTTTATATGATTCAATACCAAGTAAATATACAAAACTAGAAGAAAGCTTTGGTGGATTTATGAATAGGAGTCTAGGTAGATTTGAATATGAAAAGTCACCATTACATACTATTGTTTATGGTGGAACTGGTACAGGCAAAACATATTTTATTAGACAATACTTAAAGTTATACTTAGATCCAAACCAAAACCAGAACCAAAACCAAAACCAAGACCAAGATGAGGGAAGTAATTTGGTAAACCACGAACAAAGTTTGTTCACTGTTCGTCGAAGCAGTTTGCTAAACCACGAACAAAGTTCGTTCACCGATCAAGCTAAAAATATAATCAGAGTATGTAAAGATGATAGAAATTAGATAGATCTTGACACTGGTGAGTTTTATATTGGATTTAGTACTTGCGATATAAATATGATCACATCAAAAAATAAGTCTAATTTCAAAAATAGTGTATTAGTACTTGATGATATGGGTGATAAGTTAAATAAGGCTATAGTTTATTATTTCTCAGAAGGAAGACATTATAATATTCAAATGATTGTAATGTGTCATAAACCAGCTCAAATAATTAATACAGCAAGAGTTGTGATACTTTTTATTAAACAACTTATAATGGAGCTGATCTATTTAAAAATTTTAATGAAATATATAAATGTGAACATAACTTCAATAAAATAATTAGTGAGTTAAATAGTAACTATTATAATTGTACAGACGGAATGTCAGCTTAACTTCGTTATGGTATAATTAAGTATAATAGGAAAGAGAATACTTTTGTTATTATTGATAAAAATAGAAATATGACATATGACTCGAGAGTTGGTTTCCTTGATTTAAAAGCTCTTAGTTTGAAAGATAAATTAGAAAGTGAAGATAAAAATAAAATTATAGAAGATATGAAACCACTCATGATAAATGCTACAGACAGAAATACTATTAATCATGATAATTATCAGTTCTATTTTAATAAACTTCTTTCATTAAAAAGTATTAAAATACAGAATGATGTTTTAACACAAAAAAAGTTTAAAGCAAATGGTTTTAGGTTAAAATCAACTATTTTAGGAATTATAGGTCCGGGTTTTATGATATATAATTATATTTATCCTGATATGACAGTAATAAATGCTGGACTTGTAGCGATGGGTGGAAGTAGTATGTTAAGTAGAGCAAGTACATTAGTTAATTATGGTTATGGAGAAGATCTGCAAAGCATGTTGGGGAACCATGAGCAAAACTCGTTCGCAGATGATCTACGAAATAGCTTTGCTAATACAATAGAAAAGCTACAAGAAGAATATATAGATGAAGAGATGGGAACTTTAAATAGAAAGGGACAAAAATATTTAAACAGACTATATGGAAATAATGAAGAATTTAGAGAAGAAATGATAAATTTTGTTAGAGATAAAACGGAATTAGACCTTGAAGTGATTTTAAATAGAAGATATAAAACTGATACACTCAATACGCTAGGAAAGGAATATTTAGCTAAGTTTATCCGGTCTAAAAATAATACTAAAGATTTAATTGAAATCTTGGCTAAACTCGTGGATCAGTGAAACTGCTTGGCAGATTTTGACCAATTATAAATGATTATAAAATGTTTAGTGTGAAAACATAAATGTGGACTGCCTTTTAATTTAGCTTTTCTTTATTCAATATATCATGAAGATAAAATTAGTAAATGTGCATGTGGTGATAAAACATTAAGTGGTATTTGTAAGAAAACTGATTGTTCTTTTAAAGATGAATCTGGATATAACTCTAGCTCTAGTATTAACTCTAGCTCTAGTATTAACTCTAACTCTATCTCTAACTCTAACTCTAACTCTAGCTCTAACTCGAACTCTAGCTCTAACTCTAGCTCTAGCTCTAGCATTAACTCTAATTCTAGCATTAACTCTAACTATAACTCTAACTCTAACTCTAACTTTAACACGAAAGTCTTAACTAGAAATTGTAATAAATGTAATTCTGTAAAACCGCTAACTGATTTTGATGAGAGTAGGTATACTTGTAGAAATTGTACTTCAGCTAAAGTTAATTCTCTATGTTGTCCTTCTGTTGTGAGATATGATGGGATAAGAGCTCATGTAAAGAAACAACATCCAGATGTAGAATTAAATAGAGGATTCAGTAGAAATTTAACTGAGAGATCAGCGGATCCCAGATCAACAAAGTTGCGACTACGTGGATCAGTGGAACTGTTTCACAGATCTGTTATTGGCCAAACTGGGGAAAGTTGTTCGTGTAAATATTATAATTTTGTATCATTTCTTATTAGTAATGGAAAAATATAGAAAAAGTAAAAGAGAATATAAATTTATTGAAGATTATAGATAATTTAAAATATAAAATATAGAAAAGTAAAATAAATAAAAATTTATTAAAAAATTTAGATAATTTTGAAAAATAATTAAAAAAGAGGAATTTAACTCTTTAAGCGCGATAAATAGATAGTGATTTTGTATTGGGGCATCATTCCGATAGGGGCGATTTTGCTCTTAAAGAGTGATTCGCTCTTAAAAGAGGGATTTCACTCTCATTTTGAAATTTAATAATTTTTTTGTTTTTTGGAAAACAATTAATTTTTTAAAAAGAAAAAATATGTAAAATTAATTTTCTTTCATTTTTAGCAACCACTAATAGTACAAGAAGTCAGACTATAACTCAAATGTGAATTAGTTAGACTAAAACTCAAATATGTTGCAAATTATGCACAAAAAAACTGAAATAAATTTGTGAGAAATGCTTAAAATATCTTTAGTTTTTCTCGACGAATCTGGTGAATATTCAAAGGGGGATATTCGAGTTTACCATTCCGGCTTTTATGTTAATGACCATAACGCTGGAGTCGTAGAACTTATTTTTGAAGATTTTTTTGGAAGAGAAGATAACATTTATTACTAAACTTTGTTGCAATCTGAAATTTAAATCTAATTATCTCGAAAAGTATCCGTCCGATTTAGTTCCTTCCTCTAGTTCCTTCCCCTAGATTTAGTTCCTTCCCCTAGTTCCTTGCATGTCTTATAATATAGGCCTGTGGTAGTCACTGCCAAGTTTGCTCAATTTTGAACCAACAGTTTTGGAGCTATTTACATTTGAAAAATTCCCCCACCTATTAAGATTGGTTATAGAATTAAAAAGGTAGCCCCACTCCACCTCCTTGGCGTACAGACCTCATTCTCATACAGAGTGTGTATCCAACTAATACTTATCCATTCACAAAGCTTGAATTTGATACCTTGTTTAGCTCTCGAGATATTGCTAAAAATCCGTATATTTCATGTCCAAGTTTTGCTATTTAGTTCGTATGCCTTAATTATGCTTGTTTAATAAATGTTATTGTTCAAAAGAGCTGTATTTTGTGTAGCCAGGCGACAGCCAAAAAGTGCCGTGGAGATTAAAGGTCCCCACATGGAGAATTGTTCTAGAACATTCTTTGTGAAGTAACCTGTTACGCGTTACTGACTAGCCAATCAGAATGAAGATTAGTTACTGGAGTTACAAGCTAGTGGTTGTTTCAATGCTTTATTTTTGTTACGAGCTACTGGTTGTTACAAGCTACTGGTTGTTACCATGCTACTGGTTGTTACAAGCTACTGGTTGTTACAAGCTACTGGCTGTTACAAGCATAATTTACTCGATACTAAGTGAGACAGAAAATGATAGATTTTGAGTGAATATGTATCGGCGAATTTGCAAACGAGCCTATTATTATTTTCTAGAATTAAGCCATTTCATAATTTATTGTTAGACTTAGAGTGAATATGTAGTAGTGGATAAAAAAAGGAAACCAACAAAAAGTAAAATTTGGCCCTATTCGACATGCGCGATTAGCGTTAGGAGAAAGGGTCAAGTTTAACTTGTGGTTGGTTTCCTTGTTTTATCCACTACTTTTGTTGAATCAGAAATTTTCTTGCAAATAGGGTACCATTGTTTAGTTTTAAGAGAAACAAAAAAACCACAACAATCAGCTCGTTGTGAGATCTGATAAAAGGATTAAACGCGTTGCGTCAGTAATTTCGAACAATGTCTTTTTTGCTCGGCTTAAAATAATTTCACATCCAGAATTTTAATTAAATCACACACCAATGAAACATAAATCCTTGGTTTAATAAAACTGTTCGATTTGGCTTTGTTTTGAAAGAATTTGGTTCTTTTTGTCAACTGAAGTCAAATCAATTGCATCCTTGGTTCGTCTTGTTTTCAGTTGTCACGAATTTTTCTTTTCAGTGGCCCACCGACTCCTAATGTCATTGGATTGAACCTGAAACAAGACATAACCTTCATTTACAGAAAAATACCTTCATCGCATCATTCAATGTCATACAGACATCTCCGATTAAGTTTACATATACCAACTGTGATGACAATTATAGAAACAAGACTATGGCCGTACGAGTAACAATTTTGGGACAATCAATCGTTTTCAGAGAATCGGAAAAAATTCAACTTGTTCCGAGATTAAGTACTATTGGTTTTCAGTGCCGCTAAGCGACTTGAAGCAAGTTTTGCGTTACAACTTTGAGTGCGCCTTTTATGGTATTACACTCAGCCGAAGACTTGAAAACCATCTAATTGTTTTTACTGTATTTGATATGTATTGTTACTCATTTCTAAATAGAAAAAAACTTTTCATTATATGTTAGAAGTTTAAAACAAAAATGCATCAAATCTAAGCTGGAATACGACAAATCATCGAAATTCTTCTCATTGCTACCTTTTGAAGTGTATTAAAATCCGCTGATAAAGAATTTCAAAACTGGTTGCGAAGAAAATGTTAATAAAACAGAAGAAAAGAGCCGTCGTTTATGAATTTATCTTCCAGCTTTTACCCTTTCTTATGTTTAAAACTCCGAACTGCTTAAGTTTGTAAGGCTTCCGTAATACAACGCAATGTGGAATTGAATTAAACATTATTTTTCAGTTTTTTTCCAGTTATAATTTTTCTGTAATTCTTTTTCTTATTTTAAAAAATACCCTTGAATCGTTAACTGTTTTCCTCATTTATTCAAAGTAATCATTTTTCAGCGGCTTAAACGGGCTTTTCTTTTTTTGAAGAAATTAAATAACAAAAAATTGAAGTTGGCGAGCTATTTATGTCAGCATTTTAAACAGAAATTGGTCTTTTTTGGTTCTTCAGATGGGAAACTCACAACAAAAAAAAACGACAGAAAAATGTTTTCACCGACACAAAAGCCAATGTGGAATTGAATTAAACATTATTTTTCAGTTTTTTTCCAGTTATAATTTTTCTGTAGTTTTTGTTCTTATTTTAAAAAATACCCTTGAATCGTTAACTGTTTTCCTCATTTATTCAAAGTAATCATTTTGCAGCGGCTTAAACGGGCTTTTCTTTTTTTGAAGAAATTAAATAACAAAAATTGAAGTTGGCGAGCTATTTATGCCAGCATTTTAAACAGAAATTGGTCTTTTTTGGTTCTTCAGAAGGGAATCTCTCACAACAAAAAAATGTTTTCACCGACACAAAAGCCAATGAAATTGAACTATTTAGCTCAAGATGGTTCAAATCAAGGAAAACAATACTTGCGTCAAAAAGCTCTGCTGATCCACTTTTTTATGGTTTTCCACTAATAGTTTTTCTTTAGCCATAGTACTGTATACTATTGTAGTATTTAATTGTACTATTTAAAAAAATAGAAACCTGTTAACATAACGCTGCAATTCACTTTTGAGATTGAGGCCAATTTGCGCAAGATTGCCTTTAAAATTGTGCCAAAATTTATTTTACTTTTTTTTTCAAAATAATAAGTATTTACATCAATACTTCTTTTCTGATTGTTGCGCAGTTAGGTAAATTTTCTTTGCAACAGCTTTGGGAAGAAAAAAATGGCAGAAACGAAAGAAAAGTGAGCATAGTTTGAACTCACAAAAAATTTTGAAAATAATAATTGCTTCAATTTTAAGCTGAACACTTATATTGTTTTCAGCGCTGAATCATAATTACTTTTGCATTAGCTGGCCAATGAATGTCTCAGGACGATACTTTTTAGATAAGAATACGTTGTCATAGGGATATTTTGTTGCTAGTACTCACAAATAATTGTAACCCTGTTTCCATCAATTTTTTCCTTGTTTTTAGTTGAGACCTAACTCAAAGACTTAATTGTTCCTGTGAAAAAATAAGAGTCATTGCAAAATTTTTAATTGTCTTCTTAATACAAAATTAGAATCGGAAGGACGGTTTTATTGATTACCGTTAGGACTCTCTTTTATTTTGGCCAAACTGACACCAATTAAGTTTGTGGATCTGAATTACTTATAGCACGGAGAAAAAGTGACAAACTTGAGTAATTTTACTCCCGAACTCCAAAATAACTAACTTGTTGACACACTTAAAAATTACCTGAATTGAGGCACCAATTCTTGATAGCTGTTCGATCGGATAAGTAGAAAGGTTACAAACAATCAGACGCCTTTTGGGGTATTTTAAATTATCATACAAAGTAAAATCAAATAAAAATATATTTGTCTACAATTCGAAGCACGTTTTAGACCCAAAGAAGCTCGCTTTTGAGCAATTTTAGTACTGATCCTGGTCCCTTTAAATCAACATACAATAAGATGATTAGTTATTGTTTATATGAGTGAACTGTTTCTGATTTTACAACCTATTGGGCGAGAAGGGATGATATGACAACTGTAGTAGTAACGCGTTAATTGGAATTTTTTGAAGTCAAACTTTAAATGTCCAATTTAAATTGACTGATTCTGTATGGACATTTTGGCCGTCTCAATCCGCTAAATGAGAAATCGCTGGGAAATTGGGACAGGAAAGAATGAACTAATGACCTTGCATAACGAACCAAAGCGCAGTGGCAAACCCTAGTCGAGTGGTTGTTGGTTTCTATACATAAGGAATTGTCGGTATCGCCGTTTTTTCTAGCCGACAACGATGAAAGTTCCAACGACTTTGTCGTCGGTATCATCATCATCATTTTACTTCTGTATTTAACAAGAGAAAAATTCAGTATCGCCATTTTTAAACGTAAGAGAGATTCGGTATCGTCGTTTTTCAAACATTGTAAGGTTTCAAAATCGTCGTTTTTAAACATGAGAAATTTTTGGTATCGTTGTTTTTTCAAACATAAGAAAATTTCGGTAGCAGCGATCGCTTTCAAACGTAGGAGATATTCGAGATCGCTCTTTTTGAATGTAAGATTCGGTATTGTTGTTTTAAAATCGAACGAGACTCGGTATGGTCGTCTTCATACGCAATAGATATTTGGTTTCGTAGAAATTAATGTGAGAAAACTCAAGTTGATTCAAAAAACGAACTCTAGAATTTTTCCTGTATTTTTGGCGGTGTTTTCCTCCTCCTTCTCATCCGGACTCATTCCAGCCGAAGAAGTCTTTATCCTGGTGGAGACAATTTAGTTTAAGTTTACATTTTGTTTTTTTAATGATTTATTCAATTTAAAAAAAATGGTGGCATAATTAATTGGGTTTCCAAATTTACCTCAGTGTAACCCAGCTATACATTTTTTATTCATATACACAAACATCCAACCGAACATACCAGATTTACCGAACATTTCTTGCGTCATTTTTGTTCGATGTTCTGGACTAGGGAACAGTTCCAGCACCATTAGATCAGTTCATTGAAGCTTTCAAGTGGACGAAAAAGTACTCGGAGTGAATCAAGCCAGTTACTACAGATTTGCACAACAGCGACAATCAGCTATGAAATTCATGTCGCAAAATCTGATCATATTGCGGTTGAAAAATATAAAAAGTGATTGAAATTGGAGAAAATGATTGAATAGTTGTCACTCAAAAGTGTCCGAAAGGAACTGATTTTGATTGAGCAAAAAGCAAGAAATAACAAAATAAATTCGACAAAAAATGCAACAAGAATGATACTTTTTTACAGTCAATAATTGCAAAAAGAGTTGCGAAAAATTTTACAAACTTTGATCTTGAAAATTTTAGTCTGCAAAAACTGATCAAATTCATTCCATTCATGAATTGCTTGCCAATCCAATGACCAATTTTTGATTCAGTATTTAACTACCTACAATTTCACCTCAAAAATGAATAAAAAAATGAGTTTTTGTGGTCAAATTACAGTTACATCTTGAATAGAAAATTGTAAGAGCACTAATTGGAAGTTGCTGTAGAATTTTCTGTTATTTTTTTTCCTGGTCAACTAAATTTGCTTTCAATTAAAAAAATTATCAGATGAAATTGCACGTGCCTAATCATTTGATAAATCAGAATTTTTTTTGCAAATAGGGTGCAGTATTTGGTTTTAAGAGAAACAAAACACCACAACAGTCAGCTCGTTGTGAGATCTGGTAAATAGATTAAACGCGTTGCGTTAGTAATTTCGAACAATGCCTTTTTGTTCGGCTTAAAGTAATTTCACATCCAGAATTTTAATTAAATCACACACCAATGAAACATAAATCCTTGGTTTAATAAAACTGTTCGATTTGGCTTTGTTTTGAAAGAATTTGGTTCTTTTTGTCAACTTTAGTCAACTCAATTGCATCTTTGGTTCGTCTTGTTTTCAGTTGTCACGAATTTTTCTTTTCAGTGGCCCACCGACTCCCAATGTCATTGGATTGAACCTGAAAAAAGACATTACCTTCATTTACAGAAAAATACCTTCATCGCTTCATTCAATGTCATACAGACATCTCCGATTAAGTTTACATATACCAACTGTGATGACAATTATAGAAACAAGACTATGGCCGTACGAGTAACAATTTTGCGACAATCAACCGTTTTCAGAGAATCGAAAAATTTCAACTTGTTCCGAGATTAAGTACTATTGGGTTTCAGTGCCGCTAAGCGACTTGAAGCAAGTTTTGCGTAACACCTTTGAGTGCGTCTTTTATGGCATTACACTCAGCCGAAGATTTGAAAACCATCTAATTGTTTTTACTGTATTTGATATGTATTGTTACTCATTTCTAAATAGAAAAAAACTTTTGATTATATGTTAGAAGTTTAAAATAAAAATGCATCAAATCTAAGCTAGAATACAACAAATCATCGAAATTCTTCTCATTGCTACCTTTTGAAGTGTATTAAAATCCACTGATAAAGAATTTCAAAACTGGTTGCGAAGAAAATGTTAATAAAACAGATGAAAAGAGCCATCGTTTTGAATTTATCTTCCAGCTTTTACCCTTTCTTATGTTTAAAACTCCGAACTGCTTAAGTTTGTAAGGCTTCCGTAATACAACGAAATGTGGAATTGAATTAAACATTATTTTTCAGTTTTTTTCCAGTTATAATTTTTCTGTAGTTTTTGTTCTTATTTTAAAAAATACCCTTGAATCGTTAACTGTTTTCCTCATTTATTCAAAGTAATCATTTTGCAGCGGCTTAAACGGGCTTTTCTTTTTTTGAAGAAATTAAATAACAAAAATTGAAGTTGGCGAGCTATTTATGCCAGCATTTTAAACAGAAATTGGTCTTTTTTGGTTCTTCAGAAGGGAATCTCTCACAACAAAAAAATGTTTTCACCGACACAAAAGCCAATGAAATTGAACTATTTAGCTCAAGATGGTTCAAATCAAGGAAAACAATACTTGCGTCAAAAAGCTCTGCTGATCCACTTTTTTATGGTTTTCCACTAATAGTTTTTCTTTAGCCGTAGTACTGTATACTAATGTAGTATTAAAAAAAATTAGAAACCTGTTAACATAACGCTGCAATTCATTTTTGAGATTGAGGCTAATTTGCTCAAGATTGCCTTTAAAATTGTGCCAAAAGTTATTTTGCTTTTTTTTTTTCAAAATCATAAGTATTTGCATCAATATTTCTTTCCTGGTTGTTGCGCAGTAAAGTTAAATTTCTTTGCAACAGCTTTGGGAAGAAAAAAAGGCAGAAACAAAAGAAAGGTGAGCATAGTTTGAACTCACAAAAAAGTTTGAAAAAACTAATTGCTTCAATTTTAAGCTGAACACTTATATTTAATCTGACCCTTATTTTGTTTTCAGCGCTGAATCATATTTACATTTGCATCAGCTGGCCAATGTCTCAGGACGATAATTTTTAGATAAGAATACGTTGTCATAGGGATATTTTGTCGCTAGTACTCACAGATAAATGTAACCCTGTTTCCATCATTTTCATTTTGATAATTTATTTAGAATGAACCTGTAATGCTCATTTTTTTTATTTTTACTTGAGACCTAACTCAAAGACTTAATTGTTCCTGTGAAAAAAAAAGAGTCATTGCAGAACTTCTAATTGTCTTCTTAATACAAAAAAGGCGGCTCGTTAATGTGCGTTCGCACATGATGTTCCGACCCGAGCTCATCTACATTTTTGACTTAATTGTCAACCAAATGAAGAGATAACAAAAATAGATGTTTGAATTTTAAAAAAATGCTACATTTTAAGTTAATTAAACACACTAAATTCTGCCTCGATGAAATAGCAATCATAGGTTTCATTCATGTGACATCAATAACTCATCACAATAAGTCGTATGGCAAAGAAAAATACATCAAAACCACGAAATTTTTGAGAAAACTCATAGTATCAAAGTCAAAAAATTCTACAGCTTTCAACGGAAAGCATTTAATACGCTAATTTATGCCTAGATGATGTGACGACTAGGATGTTTGTCATTCAAAATTTATCAATAAGACTTTACAACAGGTCATTGACTATGAAAACAACAACAAAAACAGGCAAAATCCAAAAGTTCGGTAGAAAATTGAGAGAAGAAAGTGCCGAAGCTATTTAAACCATAAGCTTTTTTTCTCTGAAAACTTTCTCAACGATCCATTGAACGTCTTCATTAAGCCAATGGGAACTATTAATATTAGGATAATGTAATACGATTTCAAAAGGAACCAAAATTATTAAAAAAAATCCAAAAATTTTAAAAATTATGAAAACTCGTGCACCGAAGTAAAAATAACCAATAGTTAGAAGACAAAACCGCTAACTAGATAAATTGTTGCTGATGTAGAAAAAAAGCGGTTCTGTCATTACCGAGACTGACTTACAATCCACGAAAATAAGCTGAAGATTGATTTATGTTCAAAAAAAATAAAAAAAATATTTTTAAAGTCTTAACAGCCATTAAATTCAAAAGCTTTCATACGAATTCAATGAATACGCTCAGCTATGCCACGATGTGAATACAAGGATATTTATGATGCCTAGGTAATCAATAAGACAACACAATATTTCTTATGACTATGAAAAAAAAACAACAAATACAGGCAAAAACCAAAATTTCTTTACAAAAATGGGAGAAGAAAGTGTTGAAGCCATTTAAACCATTTTTTTTCTCAGAAAGTTTTATCTATGATCCTTTGGACGTCTTCACTAAAAGAAGATGTAGCCACCAATATTAGGATGACGTGATAAGATTTCAAAATGAACTAATAAAACGAAATGTCCAAAAAATTTTTTTTTAATTTTGAAATCTTGTGGCATTGAAGACGTATAACCAATAGTTATTTGATAAAGCCGCCAATGAGATTAACTTATGTTGCAGTGGTATGAAGGAGTTCAATCCTGTGTTTACTGAGACGAACTTACAGTTCACAAAAATAAGTTTATGATCTACTAATTTTAAAAAACTTTCGAAAATTTACTTTCAAAGTCTTAACAGCCATTAGCTGTCCACTCGCAGCACTAGATAGGTTCACTTAATGCTCATTAGCAAATCTATTGCACCTTTAGTCAACAAGTTTATGCCATAGGATTATAAAACTATAGAAAAACCTCAAAAAATAAATCAAAATTTCATTTGAAATTACGAAATTTGAGATACGAGTCCAAAAAAAACATGAGCGATCCCTTCGAAACAAATTTTTTGTTCATTGGGCTTCATTTGATCGTAGAAAGGGTTTGTCATTAACGGAACTTTGATATTAAAAGTGTCTAGTAGTCTCTAGGTGACTTGAAAAAACAAAAAAATTGCCAAATTTTCTAAAAAAAAGAGCTCCCAAACCTAATTCGAATACTTTTTATGTATTAAACTTCCCTCTAAGACTAGAACTAGTCTTTATTATCTACTTTCGTCTATTAAAAACCTAAAATTGATTTACTTTTTGGCGTGAAATCTAGTTTTGAATTAAATTTTTCGTAGAAAAAACGTTAATTCGAACGAAAATTACGGTAAAAGTGAACAAAAGTGAACCAAATATCCAGTGTTCACATGAAAATTTAAACCCCGATAACTCCTCGAAAAAAACGAAATTGAAAAAAATCTTTTAATTTCAAATTCTACGCCGGACGAGCTTTTTAATGATACCACGCACATTTCTCTACGATGAATATATCGGTCGGCCAAAATTCACGGAACAAAAAAAACCCATTTGAGTGTATAGTTCCTCCCCCCCACAAGTGGGGTCGGAACAATTAGAATTGGGAGGATGGTTTATTTGATTACCGTTAGGGCTCTCTTTTGTTTCGGCCAAACTGACACTAATTAAGTTTGTGGATCTGAATACTTATAGCACGGAGAAAAAGTGACAAACTTGAGTAATTTTACTCCCGAAATCCGAAATTGGCGACGTAATGCGTTTTGTATTTTGCATTGTCAAAATTCAGAATAACGTTGGATTCAAAAAATATGGACTGCACTGCATGAAAAATTCAGACGCTAGTTTGATTTGACAATAGTTAGATTTTCAAGCTTCGCATTTTTAGTTCAAATTGGGTTTTAATTTTGTGGCATTTACAAATCTTTGAAGTTTGTTCAGGTGTTTTCCATTGAAATATGAAAGAGTGCCAATATGTATTTCTACAGTTTTCAGGGTACCAAATTGCAAATTGTTGCCCAAAATTTGTTCAAGTTGTTAGTGTGATTAGGCGGTAAAAACGTGCCGTCAAAAATTCGGGCATCTGAAGCACAATATAAGGACTAATTAACAATTATGTAATTTAACTAGAATTTGCCCTGCCATTTTCAATTGAAAACTGAAAAAACTGAAAACAAGAGAACTAAAGTTACTAATTTTTCAGGTCAAAAAAGCATTTCAGATTAATTTTCAATTTAGTGTAAAAATAGAGAGACAATTTTTCTACTTCAAAACTGAAGGACATAAACTGAATAAAATAAAAGAATCATTGAGAAACACATCCCAACCGGCTCGATTACGAATGGTTAACTTGTACTTTATTGAAAGTTTCACACAAGATCTCACAATGCGATGCATCGTCTGACAATTCTCTCTACCAAAATTTACCAGGTTTGATTAAATTTCATTATGCAACTTAACAATTCTTGCAAGTTATCCATCCGGCATAAAATTTCTTATTAGTTTATATTTAACTTGAAAAAAGAAACGCTTTAATTTTGAAATGTAATGTTACATTTTAAAGTGCAATACGAATCCCCCAGGTGAACAAGTAAAACTGATCATTAAATTTTCTAGTTACAGTGTCTAGTTATGAAATTAATATGTTTGTCACTTCAAAAGAGGAACAACAATGAAATCTGAAAACTTAGAAGCTGATCCGAAATTGAAATGCAAGTAGTAGATAAAACAAGGATATCAACCACCAGTAAAATTTGTCCCTTTCTCCTAACGATAATCGCGCATGTCGAATCGGGCCAAATTTTACTGTTTGTTGAATCCCTTGTGTTATCCACTACTATATATTAGCTCTAAATTCAATAAAAAAATCAATTAAAATAAAAAAATCAATTAAAATCGATTCACTTTTATTCGGAGTGCTCCCCCCGTAGAAAGATCGCTCTTCTTCGCTCTTAAAGAGTGATTCCCTCTTTTTTGATATTTTTTATTTTTTTATACTTTTTATTTCAAATTATCCATACTCTTCACTAAATTTACATTTTCTTTTACTTTTTCTATATTTATTCCATTATTAATAGGAAATGATACAAAATTATAGTATTTACATGAACAACTTTCCTCTGATTGGACAATAACTAAAGGACTTACAGCTCTAGGACTTTCTCTTTTATCTATTAAGCTTCTACTAAATTCTCTAGTTAATTCTACATCTGGATGTTGTTCCTTTACATGAGCCCGTAACCCATCATATCTCACAACAGAACTACAATATGGACAATTAACTTTAGCTGAAGTACAACTTCTACATGTATACTTACTCTCATCAAAATCAGTTCGTGATTTTACATAATTACGTTTATTACAACTTCTAATTAAGACTTCTGGGTTAAAGTTGGGATTAAGGTTAGGGTTAGGGTTAGGGTTAGGGTTAATGTTAGGGTTAAGGTTAGGATCTGAGTTAGAGTTAGAGTCATAGTTAGAACCAGAACTAGAAACAGAACCAGAACCAGAACTAGAACCAGAATCAGAACTAGAACTAGAGCTAGAGCTAGAGCTAGAACTAGATTCATTTTTTAAAGAACAACCCCACGTGGAAAAATTATTAGCACAAATACCACTTAGTATTATATTACCACACATACATTTATCAGTTTTATCCTTATGACATGATTCGTAATGATATTTTAAAACAGCAATGTTTCCATATTTATAGTTACACTCTAAACATTTTAAAAGCATTTATAATAGGGTAAACTTTAATATTTACCTAATCATTTCGCGGAGTAATATTTAACCATGACTTCAATTAAATCTTTAGTATTATCGTTAGATGTGATAAATTCTGCTAAATATTTATTTCCTAACTTATTGAGTGTATTAGTTTTACATCTCTTATCTAAAATCAATTCAAGGTCTAATTCTTTTTTTAACTCTAACAAAATTTATAATCTCTTCTCTAAATTCTTCATTATTTCCATATAGTCTGGTTAAAAACGTTCCTCCTTTTCTATTCAAAATTCCCATCTCTTCATTGACGAAGTCACAGCTACACTGATTTATATATTCTTCTTATATTGCTTTTCGTAGATCAGTGAACGAACTTTGTTCGTGGTTCTCCAACGAGCTTTGCTCGTGTTTCTCCATTGAACTTTGCTTGCCAAGGACTTCGTCCGTTGGATAACCACAGACGGAGTCTGTTCGCAGATCATTATCAAACTCTTCTCCAGATCCAACATTAACCAATGTATTTACTCTACTCAACATTGTGCTTGCTCCCATTGCTACACTCCCATCATTTCTTGATATTATATCAGGATAAATATAACTAAATATAAATAAACCTGAGCTTATATTTCCAACAATAGTTGATAAACTTTTTATACCTTTTCCCATAATCATTTCTTTAGGTAAAACATCATTCTGTATTTTAATATTATTTATTTTAAGAAGTTTATTGAAATAGAATATATTGTTATCTTGATTAATAACATTTCTATCTGTAGCATTTATCATGAGTGGTTTCATATATGCTATAAGTTTATTTATATCTTCTCTTTCCAATTCATCTTTTAAACTAAGAGCTTTTAAATCAATGAAACCAACCCTTGAATCAGATATAATTGTTCTATTACTACAAACAATAATAAAATTATTTTCTTTCTTATTATGTTTAATTATACCATAACGAAGTTCATCTGTCATTCCATCTGTACGATTATAATGGTTACTATTTAACTCACTAATTTTTTTTTACTAAAGTCATGTTCACATTTATATATCTCATTAAAGTTTGTGAATAGATCAGGTCCATTATAAGTTGTTAAAAAAATTATCACAACTCATACTTGCTGTATTAATTATTTGAGCTGGCTTATGACACATTGCAATGATTTGAATATTATAATGTCTACCTTCAGTAAAATAAAAAGCTATATCCTTATTTAACCTATCACCCATATCATCAAGTACTATTACACAATTTTGAAATTTATGCATATTATTTTTTGTGATCATATTTATATCACATTTATTAAACCCAGTATAAAACATATTAGACGCAGGATCTATCCAGTCTCTGTCATCTTTACACACTATAACTATATTTTTAGCTTGGTCTTGGTTTTGGTCTTGGTTTTGGTCTTGGTTTTGGACTGAGTATAATTTTAAGTATTGTCTAATAAAATCTGTTTTCCCCGTACCAGTTCCACCATAAACAATAGTATGTAATAGTGATTTTTTATATTCAAATCTAACTAGATTCCTATTCATAAGTCCGCCAAAGCTTTCTTCTAGTTTTCTATATTTGCTTGGTATTGAATCATATAATAAATAACAAATTCCAATTATAATAATAATAGAAAAAAGTATATCGCCTTTATCCATTTTTATATATAAAAATTATTATATAAAAATGCTTATCCTAACTTTTGAGGAATTCAATAATAAAATTAATATTGATAATAATGCTATGAGTGATATCAGAATAAAAGATATAGGTAAAGATATAAGTCCAACACCAATTGAAATAGTAATGAGATATCAAAGTCCTAAAAAAATCAGGGAACCTGCTTCGCAGATCTATGAACATAACTTCAACATTATTGTCAATCTACATCCAACAGATGGTACACAGTGGATTTTAGTTATAAGAAGAGAAGATGGTACTGTGTATTACTTTGATAGTTTTGGTATAGAAACCCCACCATTATTTTTAGAAGAATAAGTAATGAGAGAATACAGCAATATGATGAATCCTATTGTGGGGTTTATTGTTTATATATGATCTATCTTATCGATAGAGGATTTAGAATTAAAAGTGCTTTAAATATTCTAGTTAATCAATGTAAATATCTAGGAATATATAATGAGTGTTTTTGTTTAGGTTGTAATGTTAATGATAATGTTAATGATAATGTTAATGATAATGATAATGATAATGATAATGATAATGATAATGATAATGATAATGATAATGATAATGATAATGATAATGATAATGACATTGATAATGATAATGATAATGTTAATGATAATGTTAATGATAATGATAATGTTAATGATCTACGAAGTAGCTTTGCTAATAATGTTAATGATAATGATAATGTTAATGATAATGTTAATGATAAAGATAATGACATTGATAATGATAATTTTAATGATATTGTTAATTATAATAATATTGTTAGTGATAATGTTAATGATAATGTTATATATCAGGGAACCTGCTTGGATAGCCACGAGCAAAGCTCGTTCGCAGATCTATTTGGTGAAAAACATGGTGAAACATGGCAAGCCATGCCCCATGGCGAAGCATGTATGAAAACCCATCAAAAGGGTAAACCTAATAACAATACTCCTACTAACATTATCTCTATAAACATAAATGATGATCTACAATCATGATTAAATGATGATGATATAATTACTGAAACTGAATTCCCAGATAACTTTAGATGTATAATATCTGGTCCTAGTGAATGTGGTAAGACATTCTTATTAGAAACCTAATTCTGGCTAGTATACATTTTGATAAGCTATACATCATTGGACCTACTGGTGATCAGCACAATGGATTAGAAAGAATGAAACCAAAAGCAATTATAGAATTTACTAAAGATATAAAAGATTTACCATCTCCTGATAAACTACCCAAAGACTTAAAGAAACTAATGATATTCGATTGATGTTAGAGCCAAAGAACCAGTTAATAATTAATACTTTTGTAGAGGTAGACACAATAATTGCAATATGATTTATCTTAATCAAAACCTGTTCTCTCTGGATAGACAGAGTGTTAGAGAGAACTGTAATCTAGTTATTTTATTTGAACAGAGAGGTAAAGTCCTCATATCTATATATCAAGATTTCTTTAATAATGTTGAACTTAGTCATAATGATTTTGCTAATATATGTAATAAGGTATAGAAAGAGCCTTATAACTATATTGTCATTGATATAACTAAAAATAAAAATATTAATGGTAAACTAAGAATTAATTGGGATCGGAGAGTTTTATAATTAGGTATGGTGAAGCATGATCGAAGACCCATAAGTAAAAGTATGAGTATCAGGGAACCCGCTTCGCAGATAAGTCTAAGTAAAGTGTAATTGTAGGTCTAAGTCTATGGTTATCAGGAACTGCTTCTGACCATGACTAAGACTATAACTATCAGGGAACCTGCTTCGCAGATAATTATATTCTAAATCAAACGTAAAGTAAAAATTAATACATCGCCATTAAAGTCTATAGGTCTTCCATGCTCATCTTTAATATGAAACTCTATATATTCTATTCTATCTTTAGTTACATTTTGATACAAGATATTAGTTGGTATAATATTTATCAAGTAACCTGGTGGTTCTGTTAGAGTAAAAGTATAGAGTATGTCTGTGTTATTCCCATTATCTTTAACACGAGATATCACACTACAATGAATGTTAATCGTACTAAAACCCATAATATCAACAATTTTCTGAGATGTATATTTACCTTTTTTATAATTTACTTTCCTAAATCCTTGTAATGAGGCTATTGAGTTTTCTACATCAAAGCTAAGTGCTCCTTGTTTGCTTTCCATACTAGATTTCATTGTATTTTCATCAGGTTCTATTATAACATTACCATCAGTTTCTTCTTATATTAATTCTGCTATGTCAGTTAACTCATATGCTCCCGGTGTAATAGTTGAATATAATAAAGGGATTCCTTTATAATTATAATTAAGAACTGATGTAATGTTAGAACTATTGATAGAGTTGGTGTTGGAATTAGAATTAGAATTACAATTAGAATTAGAGCTAAGATTTTCCATAGAAGTTTCTTCGCTATCTATAACCGCACTAGCATATAAAAATTGATTATTACTTCTATTCACATAAAACATTGAGTTATAGACTGATAATCTAATTAAACCTAATTTTGTTGTATTAAGTATAGGTTCACTAAAGTTGATGTTTTCTGTTGACTTTATCATTCTGAAGTTAAGTGTGTGTTCTTCTTTAGTTTTAATTAAAGCTTCATGTAAATTTTGCAGTTCTCTTAAGATTAAACTGTCAGTCAATTTTTTATCATAATTGACTATAAAATCAATTATGACTATAAAATCATAATCCAATAAAAATGGATTTTAATTTGATACAACTTATGGTTATAAAAATGATATACACAAAAGTAAGATTATAAAATATAAACCTAATAATCTAGCAACAAAGAATACGGTTAATACTAACATTAATATCATACTCAATAGAGGAGAGAATCATTAAAATTTACATGATTCATATCTAGAGATAGAGTTTGTTGTATCAGATGATGCTGGTGGTGTTTTTGCTAATGATGCTAATATCAGATTAGTTAATTATTGTATGATGGCATTGTTTAGTTCAATTAGGCTTGAAACTATTGGTGGTAGGACTATTGAATATATAGATCCTTGTCATCCTAATCTATTGATGTATGAGTTATTAACTAGTACTGATGATGAAAATGAGAGTGGTTTTGTTAGAGATCAAGGTAATAGAGATAGTCAACTTAAAGGTCACCATATTGCTGCACAACGAGGTCATTTGTATATGATGATTAAGATGAGTGATCTATTTGGTTTTGTAATTGACTTAGAAAAGATTATATATGGTTTAGGGTTTGAACTAGGATTAAAAAGAAATAATAATGATAGAGCTCTTTATAGAGTTAATGCTAATCCTGGTGCAGTTGCTAATGATGGTAATATAGAACTTAGAGATATATCATGGTGTGTGCCCAGTATTGATCCTAGTAATGACAATAGAATTATTAAACAGAAAGGATTAAATAAAAAGAATAATGTAGACTTTAGATATTATGAAAGAAAGACATTTTGTAAGAATGTGCCCAATGCTTCTAACTTCTTGTTTGATCTGGGTATGGAAAGTGGTATGGAAAGACCACAATATATAATAGTTGGTTTTGAAAATAATAATGTTAATGAACAAACTCATGATGCAAGTACATTTCATATAATGAATGTTACTGAATGTTATTGTAAGATAGGTAGTGAGCTTTATCCTGAGGATAGAATGAATATTAGTTATGGTTCTAATAATTATAATGAGGCTTTTAAAGAGATTGTTAATTTTAATAAAGATTATAATGGATTACCTCATAATATTACCATATATAAATCATAGAACATTCAAAAGTAATTATAGAATATATGTACTCGATACTAGATATCAAAGTGTTCATATAGGTCCACAACCAATACAGCTTAATTTTAAATTTAGTGCTGCAGTTGCAGATGTTATTTGTCATGCATTAGTTTTAACTAGAATGGTTATTAGTGTGAATAGTGATGGTAATAAGATGGTTGATTTAATCTCATAGACATATTCTTAGTTATAATTAAGTCGTAGTTATAGATAAGTCATAGTTATAATTATAACCATTGTCCTTGTCATTTTTTCCTACTAGTCCAAACAAAACCCTTAGCATAAATAATATCTACTTTCTTTTTATTCTCTAGAGCTAAGCCTCTAGCTTCAAGCATAATCTTAGCCTTGGGCCTAACCTTAGGCTTAGGCTTCGAGCTTCGCTCGCGGGTGGAACCCGTAGGTTTATTCATAACAACAAAAGGATTATACTTTTTAAATTCCATTATTTTTTATATATAGAAATGAGTCTTTTACAGAAATTTAAAACTAATTCATATCGTGTTGGAGGTAGACATTATAGTGGTACTAATAACATAAGAGGTTTTATTACTTCAAAAGGTACTAAAATGTTAAAGGGTAATTGTGTTAAGTGTAAGAGAAATAAGTCAATGACTGTTAGTGATGCAACAATAGAAGCTGAGGGATTGAAAGATTTCCTTAAAAGTGTTGGTAAAGCTACAGTTAACTTTTGAAAGAAGGTCGCTAATAATCCAGTAAGAGCATTAGAAATAGCAAGTAAAATAGGAAGTACAGCTGCATCTAGAAACCCTAGAGCTGCTTTATCAGCCACACCTGATTTAATTAAATTTGCAACTACTGGTGAAGGTATAAAGGTAGTACAAAAAGGAAGAGGGTTATACTTAGGTACTAAGAAGAGATAATTATTTGATTATGATTATGATTAAACTATGTTTACATTTATGTTTATGATTATGATTATATTATATTTATGATTATGATGATGATTATGATTATATTTATTTTATGTGGTATGATTATCGATAAATATTAATACTAATATTATTATTACTAAATACATTATTATAACTAAACACTAACAACTTCAGTTTAAAAAAACACTCAGCTTGTTTTTCTTGGTCTTCTTATTTTCTACATATAACTTGACTAATTCATTATACTCATCATTATCTATTTTATTATCATTCATTGATTTAGTTTATAGTCTATTAAACTTGTCGCTAAACTGTTTAGTTAAAAATTACATTTGTGAATACTTTATAATTCTATTTCTTAATTTAGTATTAATTATTTTTGATAATGAATCACAAACAGTTGCCGTAGCAAAAGCTGTTGGTATAGAATAAGGTAATCCTATACCTGTTAATGCAACTGATGTTGTTGTTGCAGTTGTTGCTATAGATGATAAAACTATTTCTGTTATTTCAGCTATGTTAATATAATTTTTATATCTACTTAACTTCTTTTTATAGTTATTAGTTTCAGTTTCATAATAATTTCTAATATCTTTTATAATGCTAATATTGTTGTTATATTTATTATTGGCTTGAATCTTTTCATTTATCAGTCTTTCTGATACTGATGACAAATCTGGATATAGTAATCTCTCACTCGGTGCTGTTGTATTGGACATAGTTTCGGTTATTAGTAAAAAACTTTCTATTTCGTTCATTATATCTTCTTGTTTAAATCCATAAAGCTTCTGTAGTTTTTCTTGTTTTTTATTATCAAGTAACGTACTTTTTTAAAGTGTAGCAATTATATATTGTACTATTTGTCCTTCTATTCTTTAAAAGGGCTTCATCTATAAAAGAATTAGTCTTTATATTAACTTTTTTAAATTCTTTGAGACCCGTAGTAAACGTTTCATCTAGTTGTATGTTAGTGATATTCTGACTAAACTTATTATTAACAAATTCTTGTTTTAATTGATTTTATTTAGAGATAGTATCAGCAGCGACTTTATTACAAAACTTAACAGTATTTGTGACTTCATTTGTTGATTCAATAAACTCATTAATTAATTCATCATTAACTTGTGTTTCATTTAGTTGTATTGTTTTAGTTTTGATTTTATCAAATTCACCTTTTCTTAGTTCAGTTATGTTTCTACGTAAAATGTCTATTTTATTAGAAGAGGTTAAGAAGTTATTGTCACAATACTCTTGTTTAACAACATGTTTTTCATCTATTGGTGGACGAACATCTGTAATTTTATAGGTATCCTTCATATCAATATTATCATTATCTTCTAGGAATAACCCACGAGCCTTACTTAGTGTTAAGTTGTTTCCATTCCCCATATGGTGCTTCGCTTGGTTAAATCTATTTCTTGTCATTATTTATATTAAGAAATAAATCAGGCTTGCCGGCTTAGGACCGTAGGTCTATCTGCGAAGCAGGTTCCCTGATCTACTTCGTAGCTGACCGTTGGTTTATATTTAGTGATTTTAAAACTTTATTATTAGATTCGGAGTCAAACTCGGATTTTAATAGTTCCTGTTCATAATAGTTACCTTCTATTATCTCACCATTATTATCTTCTATCTTATAAGTTGGTGTTTGTGTTAGAACTTCATTAACTTCAAACATTTCTCTACTCCAATTAGAAGTGTAACCTTTGGAGAAGATATTACATTTATCTGCATTTCTAACATAATCATCAACTTTAAGTTTAGGTTTAATACTCTTAAAACTAAAAGTGTATTTAACTTTATCAGGAATATTAGAAGCGTCAACTGGTGTCATATTAATTGTTGAGTGAATGTTATTGTTATATGTTATGAGTGCTTCATTTAATATATTTACCCAATTACCATCGCCATTGATGAACATATGTTTATTTATTATGTGTAATAATGTTCTATTAAATCTCTCTATAAACACAGCCTTTAAATCACTATAAGTAGAATATAGTTTTGTTTCATATTCTTTATGTAAAGATTTAAATGTTTTATTGTAAAACTCACTACCTCTATCTACCCATAACTTTTCTGGTTTTCTAGGTTCAGAGCCATCTTGTGGATGTTCACTTAATACTATTTTAAAACCATTAGTTATAGATAAAACAGATTTATTCTTTAATGGAATAGCCCATGCATATTTTGTGAATATATCTATAACAGTTAATATAAAGTTATAATTATTATTGTTTTTACTTAGAGATTATTTGTCTATCAAATCAGCTGCCATGTTTCATTTTTATATGATGGTATTATTCTTTGTCTTCTAAATTTTGTTATTTGAGGACTGAATACTTCTTTAACTAATAATGGTTGTTTAGTTTTAATTGTGTCTTGTTTACTTGTGGATATAGTCATCTGCGATGCTGGTTCCCTGATGGACGTAGTCATAGCTTTGCTCATCTGCGAAGCAGGTTCTCTGATCTGTGAAACAGCTTCCTTGATCTGCGAAGCAGGTTCCCTGATAGCTTTGTTCATTTTTGTGTATTTACCATAGTTAAAAACAAAATTATCTAGTTGCTCTTGGTTAATAATATTCATAGATAATAGTTGCCTAGATTTATCTAGCATTTCATCATATAATCCATCATAACCAGCTTTTGTTTCTAGTATTAATAATTCTAGTCTTTCTACTAAACCATTGACGAAGTCACAGCTACGCTGAATTAAATGGCAACTTCGTTGATTATTTGGGTTAGGGTTGCTATTTAAACCCCTGCCAAATACATCATCTTTTACACTTATACTTTTTATTGTTCTATATATAGCGCTTTTCTTATCCCCTTTTCCTAAATCATATCTAATATCCTTTAAAAACCTTTTAATTTTGTTTTCATCTTCCTCGATTTCACCATGTTTTATATTAGGGTTAGTAACAAAGTTTATAAACTCATCTGACGATTCATATATATTATCCTAAAATATAAATGCATTTTCTTGGTAAATTAGTTTAACACCGTTCATTTCAATTTCACCAATATCTAAATTTCCGAACTTTAACTTTAATTGGGGACTAGATTGAACTGACATTAAATTAATAATTTGAGCCGTGTCTTTATCTCCTAACATTCCTGGTTTATCTCGAGCTTCCTCTACAGCTTTGCCATTGGACTTCATTAATGCTTCATTAAACTGGGAGCCAGCTTGCTGGATCATCTTAATTTGTTTATCTAACTCTTGATTTTGCCAATCTATTGCTCTTAAAGTTTGTTCACTTAATGCTAGATTGTGTTCCTTGTTTGCGTTTAAAGTTTTAGTTAAAGGATCAAGTAACTCTTCTATTTCTCCATAATATTCTTGTTTTTTTAATTTATTTTCTAATCTATTCTTTCTGTTTTGTTGTTCTAGATAGTTTAGTTCTATAAGTTCATCTAGCTTAATCATTTTATATGTTTTGAAAAATTATAATAAGAGTAAAAAAATGGATAATGAAAATTCTATTGATGAGAAGTGCTCTGAGTTAAAAAAGAATGTTTCGCTTGTTGAAAACAATATCGGGCTATGGAAGAGTTTATTGACCATACTAGGGATCCCTGGCATGATGAATTAATATTTTCAAGTTATTCTAAATATTTAGATGAAAGGGAAACCAGTAAAATAAAAAAATTTATAGAATATAACAAATACAAATTAACTAGAGGAAATAGTGATTTGGAAATGGTGATTTGGAAGGATAATGATCTATAATGTACTAACTACTAAACCAGGAGATGCAATTGATCATTTTATAAAAGGAAGTATAGAATATTATTAACCAGTTTTATGTTTTTTATTTAGATTTATAAATCGATAAACCATAGATGGAGTCTTTTCATAGATCAGAGAAACTGCTTCATAGATGAGCGAAACTATCAGGGAACCTGCTTCGCAGATGACTACGTCCATCAGTGAGACTGCTTTACAGATCATTATATAATCTAATATGGCTTCAATTAACTTTCTATCATCATTAGTGGTTAGTTCAAAAATTTTATTTATTAACAAGTCTTTATTATATTTATTATCTAACTCTGTTGAAGTAGTATTAACCTTTTTTATTAAATCTCTTTTAAATAAATATAGTTTCTTATCATGTGGATAACTTTTCATATTATTTACATAAAACCTTTTATCATCAAATATATTTAAACTAATCTTACTTGTTTTTGTTGTCGTCATGTTATCGCCAACTTTTTTGTACTCTGCATTCATCTACTGTTCTCTGTGTATTATTCATTAATGCATAATAATAATCTTTGTGCCTAGCATTATTATGCTTCTTTATTCCTTTTTCTTTAGTGTTTTTAGGATAATTTTTGAAGCTATATGTTTTGGGGGATAATGATATAAATTCCATAATAATCCTACTCCCTAGTTTGTGCTTAAACTTGCCGGGGACTTTATTATTAGTTTTTATAGGTATGTCTAGATTACTTAAGTCCATATGCTCATCACTAGCTTTACCTTCACTATAACTTAATACGAAACTGTCCGTATCCATATAGTGAAGTGTCAGATCTTTGAGGGATGGTTGTAGAATATTAAAGAGTACATCAAACATATGTAATTTGCTAAGTTCGAGTATTATTACTCCTACATATATAGGTGAGCTATATTCTATTTTTTTTCTTTATATATTCTATTTGGCTTTAATCTCTATATCTAGTTATATTCTTAAATGTTGGTTTACTTACACTTTTCATTATCTTTTATTCATCATGCAAGAACTTGCTTTGAAAGTAGTGTAGTGGATTCATGCACATTCTTCCATATAGGGAGTTATTCATTAATTTCCTTGCATCCTTTTCTGCTTCAGTTTTAGCTATCGCTCTTTTGTTAGTATTGTTTTGTATATAATCTCTACATATATAATCTTGTTTAAATTTAATTACTCTGTATTTTTGTTACTTTTACTCCCATCTTTAGATAGAACTTTAACATCCAATCATGAACCATATATTCTGTTTTATTGTTTTGTTCCAAGATTAATTTCTCTGATCTTGCCTTGCCTCCATCTCTTTCTCTGTAACCTAATTCATTATCATTTATCTTTCTCTTATTAGGCATTAGAGCTAGTTGTTCTGTTCTCTCTTTATATTCATTAGTATAATCAATATCACAAACTATATAGTAACCATGATCACTATCATCTGGAGTATTCAATATTGCATCTAGAGTAGTAATAAACTCAAAATCCTTATAAGGTAACTTTTGCATCAGTGCATAACCATATAGGCTGTTTGCGTCTATGTACCAAATGGTCTTACCATCACTGTTATCTATATATCTATCACCCATTATTCCACATATACCACCTATCTTTGCTGCAACAAAATCATCTTGAATTTGTTTATCTTGCAATGTGTCTAATGTAACACCGCTTGACATTAACCAACAATCAAAACTATAACCGGGGAGACTAACGTAATGTAGTGGATTGAGCTTGAATTCTTTCATACTTAATTTAACATATTCATTCATGCAATAGTCTAATATTTCGACATCATTCTGTAAACACTCTATAGTTAGATCTTCACCAGTTTTATGACTGTTTTCACTATTAAAGTTATCTACTTCGACTTGTGTTGGTAAGTTATTATGTAGTGACGATTTGAAGTCTTCTATTTTTAGATTACCTATAGCTTCATCATAGGTAGCTTTGCTAGCACTGGAAGCTTCGCTGTCATAAGACTTCGTCGTGGTGCCCAATTTATACAAACCAAAGTTTTCATATGGATATAGTGTTTTAGTTTTACAACCGTATATCTTTGCCATTTGATCTAGAGGCTTAGCTAGGAAGTTATAACTATCTAAGAATTTGAGACAACCAATGCTAAACATCTTAGACTTACCAACAGCTAGTGGTATGTTTTATCTACTTTTCTTTTATCATTCTTCTGTTTAAAGAGTTCGCTGTATAGTAGGTTGAAGTCATAGCAGAGCCTTACAGGAATGAAGTTTTGTTGTTTATACCTCAAATTACATATCTTACATGCTGGTCCTCTATATTTACCAGTTTCATGACAATGATCTCTTACTTTATTAAAACATGTTTTGCTGCAGATATGACAAGTATAATTAGTTTCATGATATAATTTATCTTCTTCTGTGAATATCATCTTTTCATTATGTTTGAAATTATTCTCTGTTTTTATTTCTAATAGATCTCTAGCAAATCTTTTTATACAGCCTAGACCGAAGTAGTGCTTGAAGTTACCTTGCCAGGTGCAGCCCACAGCTATTGGAATATGTTCAGCTATCACATATTTACAATCATTGGTTGAGACTTCAACAATGCAACATTCTATATCGGCAGTTATAATATTTTTTATATTCTGTCGTTTGTGTTCATTTATAAAAGTAATATGTTGTTCTTAGGACAAACAATCTCTGGTTTGAATCAATTGTTGCATTCATGTTTATCATATTTAATTTGTGAGTTAAACCAATAGGTACACCTATCGCAATGATAATATTTAATGTTATTTTTATTTGGGCGATCTAACAGAGTTTCTATATTTTTTATTAGGGCACAGTGTTCTATTTGACCATTACTCCAAACTAGTATTCTTACATCTTTTCTATCTTTATTAAAATCATCCACCGGTTTGAACAATTCTACTTTGCCCCCACCACAAGGTGTGTATACCCAAATACTAATATTGTATAATTTCTGTATTCTTATTATATAAGCAAAATCATCTTCATGTTGTCGTCTTGGTTCATTTAGTTTATCTACATATTTACTTTTTCGAGTTGCATGGTGTGGGGCGGGATGTAGCCAAGCAGTTATATTTAGTTGTAAGCAATTATATTTATAACTACGTATATTTAATATCGATTTAGAGTTTTTGAGATCGGGAGGAAAATCTATATAACTACCAATAGATGCTTTAGTTGGTTCAATGTTTAACTGAATACTTCTCATTCCAAGAAAATTGAAATCATAACCATAACCTTCATAAATTTCCTTTTTGAAATCTAGCCACCGATTGAAGTCACCATATTCATATATTGCATTATTATTAATATAATCAATATTGAAAAATATTTTAGTAGTTTTAGCTTCATCTTTAGTTCTCTTCTTATAATCACATTCAGCCGTGATCTTAAATTTAAAACTATTAACTCTACGAAACTGGTAACAGTTTTTATTTTCTTCTAAAGAGTAATTAGTTGCTTCATCTATATCTTCAATGTAATTCCCACCTTTATCAGTAATATAAAACTCTCTCATGTTCTGACTGGAGTTTATATCAAAGTCTTCTGTGTTTTCTAGATACTTACGATTATGAGTATATGAGTGAGTAGTTAGAGCTATTTTATTCCTAAATTCTGCATGACATTCTTTCCATTCATACTTAATTTTACAGTAGATGCTGTCTTCGGTTTTGGCTTTAGTTTTAATAATATAATCATCTTCATCTGAATTATACACCTTCTCCAAGATTTCCTCTTCTTCAGACTCAAACATTTTCTCCAATAGTTCCTTATGTTTGAGATCATATGATTGATGCCTGTATAAAGCCTTCTTTGATTCAATGGATAAATTACAGACATCGCAGAAGTTTATGACATTATTATTAGTTGATTGAAACATGATGTATTTATTTAGGGAAATAATCAAAAAATATTTTTTCGAAAAATAAAAATGAAATGCAATAAGTGTATAGATAAACCTTGGAAAGAACGTTGTAGTAATTGTAAAGAATTAGAATATTCTTTTTACGCATGTAAAAATATGGTTAAAGTTAAAGATTATATAGAACATTTGGGATATCATTATTCTGATCCTGATCAATATCTAACATGAAGTATGTGTAATGTTTATAAACATATATCGTTATATAAATTTAGAAATAGGAAATGTAGACTATGTATTTATCTTCATAGATATAGATATGGTCATACTAAAAATCAATTCAGAGAGCATGTTTATAAGCATAATATTCAAGAAGACACTGAAAAACACTAATCACTTTGTTTCCACCGATCTCAGTGTTTTTTGACAGTGATCTTTTTGTTCAAGTTATCCACGAAGTGGTTACACAGATCCACGAAGTGGCTTCATCAATTTTTGCAAGTTTGGTTTTACGTGCTTGTTACACGATCTCACTAGTTATACTGAAAAACACTAATCACTGTGTTTCCACCAATCTCAGTGTTTTTGACTGTATACCCATCACAGTGTGTCCCATATACAGTCTCACAGCAGGGATCATCCTTTTTAAGAACTGTGAAATTGGTTTTTTTTTATCTCACTTAGTTTTATAGCAATTCATCAAAGTCGGGGGACGTTCACTGGAGTTAGTGAGGAAGGAACCCAAACCTTCCGTTTGCTAAAGCAACTTAGATAGACTCGCTGATTTAACCACTACACCAATTGAGAAAGAAAGTTTTACTGTTAGATTGGTTAAATTTTGATTAGGGGATATATGAAAATTTTTATTATTTTAATATTTCTTTCAATTTTCGTTCAAGTTTTCTTTTTTGTTCAAGTTTTTTCGCAAGTTTGTTTACGTGCTTGCTACACGGTCTCATCTGCGAAGCAATTTCACCGATTAATTTTACACTAGTATCTGGGGACGTCCACTGGAGTCAGTGGGGATAGAACCCTAACTATCCGTCTGATAACAGTTAATTACCAGCTTAACTCGACACTAGTGGTTTGCACCAAGTGAGACAAGAAATGATAGATTTTAAATATAAAAGAAGTGAATATAGAGAGAATGTATAGTAGTAGATAAAACAAGGATATCAACAAACAGTAAAATTTGGCCTGATTCGACATGCGCGATTAGCGTTAGGAGAAACGGACAAATTTTACTGGTGGTTGATATCCTTGTTTTATCTACTACTAATGCAAATTAGCTTACTGTGAAAACATATTTTTAACTGAGGTTTTTTAGGTTGATTTTTCTGAAGATTAGAAGCAGTGAAGGCAAATAAAAAGCTGAATAAATTGAAAAATGTATTGCCAAAATTAATTTTCTCTTTAAAAGTTTGTATAAAATGTTTAATTGAGGCACGCATCAGTTTATTGTCTGCATATGGCATTAATTAAAAAACGTAATGAACCAATGGAGTAAAGCTCGACAGGATCAAATTTGCAAAAGATCTTATATGTTACCCTCCGGCTTCAATTGTTTAAATTCTTACTAGTTGAACATTTAACCTGAAAGTTTTTACTAGTTTAACCAGCAACAAGTAAGTTCTTACAATTTAAACAATTTTTGCAGGAAATTTTATAAAAGAAAACATTGTTAATTCCTTTGAGTATGAACTGTAAAATACAGAACATGACTGAAAGGCAATGTAGTGTTATGAAGTATAAATGAAACAAACGTCGCAAATCGGGAAGTTTAAAATTGAATTAAGTATACAATATGTTAAAAGATCGATAAATTAGGAGATGAATTATAATTATGAGAAAAATTTAAAAAAAGAACGCTAAATCTACAATTAACACTTTCGAGAAAAAAGAAAAGAAAAAAAAGCGAATCCTACCAAAAACATTTTTTATTTCGCCCTAAAACTAAGTCAAACTCAGATTGAACTTGAAAGAATTGATATTAGAATTTAATTCAGAAACCGTTGGGTCTTTCACAAACTCATTCCAGAAAAGATTTGCTTTGTAGTTTTGAGAACCCGCTTTTTAGGAATATTCCGCCTCAAGGCGATAGTTAAATCGTTATACCAGTCAATTGCTTTTTTGAAAAGAAGTTTTGCATTGTATTTGTTTTTTGGTTTGCTCCAAAGGACAGCTTGTTTGTACGGTCATTCATTTTAGCACTTAGGGAGGCTAACTTGAGCTCAGCGAAAGCTGGTAGAACTAATTTTAAAAGCTTTATAAAATATATAATAACACGATACTTTATGAGGTACTCTACTGGTAAGATTTTGTGTTTGATCTTGAGATCAGCGATCCTGTAAAATTTAATCTCGGTGGAGAAAATAACCATTATGCCAACAGCCATTTTTCTTAGTTAATTTTTTATTTCTTCATTGAAAGAAAGATTACAGTCAGTAAGAACTCCCAAGTTTTTCGCAAAGTTTTTCTCGAGAACTGTACATCCGTTAACAACATTTTTTTCGATTTCTTTCCATTTAAGGGCTCCAAAAACGGTTTTGCTTTCATTTACAATTAGCTCATTTCTCTTGAAAAAGAAAATGAGATTGGTAATACTTTTTTCAAGATGTAATTTTGATTCAGAAATTGTTCTTCCACTGCAACAGATAAAAGTGTCATCAGCGTACAGGATTATATCAGAATTCAAATCAGTATCATCTTTCATATCATTTACATAAATGTTGAAAAGCTGTGGGCATAGCACAATACCTTGTGGTTCGCCACGGTTAAGTGCTATCCAGTTTTTTTCATGCTTCGAGAATTTGACTTTTTGAACAGGGTTTTCTAGTTTAGTTTTGTGTAAAAGAATAGGATCAAAAGAATAGAAAATCGAATCAAAAGCTTTTGATAGGTCTAAAAAAGTTCCTGTAACGATGTTTTTTGTTGATGTCATGTCTGATCTTTTCAGTGCAATATAAAAGAGCATCTGTAGAAGACACTTTTCTGCTATATCCCAACTGTGTTGTTGCAAGGAACTTATTCTTCTCTAAATAGACTAATACTTGATTTCGAGGAAGGATTTCGAAAATTTGAGCCAGAGCTTCAGTAAGCAAAATTGTTCAATAATTTATCGGGTCTTCGAGATCATCTTTTTTTGAAAAGAGGCAACACGTGGACAGGCTTAAGGTTGTTAGGAAAAAGTTGTTCAGAGGCTCAGTATTGTGTTCTTTTGCATCTTTTAAAGCCCAAGCTGGAATAGGTGGTGGACCCAACGGTTTTTTTTATAATTTGAATTGTTGAGTATATCAAACATCTCCTTGCTTGTCGTAAACCTAAATTTAAATTTGTTACTCTGGCGTAGCGCATTATTACAGGATTGATACTGTTCTTTTTTACCAAAATATTCACCTAACGCTGAAAATTTATAGTTGAGAAGATTGGCAATGTCATTTCCATTGGTCAAAACCGTTCCAAAACTGTTTTTGAGTCTTGTTATTTCTGTCTGCGTTTTTTCACTGCTTCTGATTTTGTTGATAAATTTCCACCTTTCTCGCACTTTTTCTTTTTCCTGCTTCAAAACATTTTTTGTTATTATTTGATGTCTTTGCAAACTTTTTTACTCAATTTTTTGATATCCATTGTTGATGTAGCTTTAGTTTATGCCTGTCATGGCGTATGAACACGGTCTTTTGTGAAGCATGCTTTTTAATTACCGTTCCCAAAGACGAACAAAATATTTTAATACATGATTTAAGGATTTTCAGATAAATAAAATGATATCCAGTTTATCTTTCTAACAGCTAGGGGAAAAGCATTTTTTTGAGGATTTTGTTTTATCAAACTTGTTTTTTTTGATAGCTTCTTTTTTTATTTTTAACGGTTTCACCAGTTAAAGTAAGTGTGGCTATGTGATCACTTTTGAGATTGGAGTCTAGTGTCTGAGAACTTAAGAAATTTTCGCATATAACATAGTCTATTAGAGACTTGATGTTTCTCTTGTTGATAAAGTTGTATTTGAATTCAGTAAACCGTAGGGCAAGGTCAGAGTTTCTAGAAGATTTCTTTCATTGCAATTAAAGTAATTAAGGTTGTAGTCATCTATACTAGAAATTGTTTTTATTTTCAGTCGCTAATCTATCTCAACCCAGGGCTGCTCTAACAATCCCGTCTCGACCCAGGTAATCAAGCCTGGAACCGTATGAAAAGACTAAATAACTCAGACTGAGTGTCTAATTTCCTCCTTTATTTACATGGTCGGAGGCTATCTATAAATTTCTTTTTGCTTCTTTTTATAGGCGCAAGAACAAACCTCTCCTAATTCGAAGAAGGATGGTCGGTTATCTTCCAAGATGGTACGAAAGTGGGCGCATAATCAGGTGTGTCATTCATTTACATTTGCAAGTAGGGATAATTGTCTTAAAAGACCTTAAAACAACTCTTATGAGACTGCATGTTATTTCACAAGAACCATTACAAGATATTGCAAATTTTCAGCAAGACAATTGTCAAAAGAAAAAGAGAGACAGGGGGGGGGGGGGGTACTCAGATTAGATTGAGCCATCATCGGGTAGAATGTTTGATTTTGATTCTCGCCCAAAACAGACAGCAATTTGAGATCCATCCAGACTGGTGGGCAGCTAATGAACCAATCGTTAAAACTAAATATAGCATTACTAAATACAATTAATTTCGCAGCGCGAATCGATTTTATGTTTACGGGAATAAGAGAAATTAGGAAACCATGTGTTAACATATAAAACATGGATTTCGCTTTCGCACTATCGAGCTATTTCGCTAAAAATTGGAGGATTTATGGGGTCTGCTCTATCTGATCGGGCGCTCGAGGAAGGTCGTTGCATACCCAGATTGAGGTTCACTACCGAAAGCCGATAAGTTCAGACTAAAATGACGCAACTAAAGGAGGCCAAAGACTTTTAATAGCAGAGGCCTCAAGGGGGGGGGGGGTGGGGGAGGGCTAAGTTGTCGATATTAACAAATGTTCAAACCTTTGGCTCAAACGATCAGCCATAAATGGCACACCCGGAGACTGTCTTTCGGCCAGATCTCGTCTAATCCAATCCAAAGACGTCGAGGGAAAAGATTCGGATCCGAGAATTAACGATAGCAAAATCACAGGGATGATAGAAATCATGTTGATCAACTTTTTTCTAGACTTGTTTTTGTCAAGATTGAGCCTTGAATTGTTCATAAAGTATATCAACTGTTTAATTTCAGATGATGCTATTTTTTCAGCTGGGTGAATTAGATATCCAGATTTTTCAGCAGCGCTGGAGATGCGGAATTATGAATATCAAAGGAACTAGAGCGAGCATTTGTGCTTTTTCGATTTCAATAGGAAAACTAAACATGAGTAAACAAGAATAACATGTGAAAACTGAAAATTGTTTTCTATAGTTTAAGAAAGGCTAGAAAGCGCTTGAAAGCTGTATGGCTTAGACTTAGTGTTGTTAGGATCTATTGAATTGCAGTGAAAAATTTCAACTCTGAAAGGCGAGTAAATGCAATATTCATACAATTTAACAAAGCAACTGCCAAGCAAAAGAAAAATGTTTAATGTCATTAGATCTTCTGTACATGGAAAATGCTCTAGAGCATATGTTTTGAGTTTTCTCCTGTTCAGTTGATTTTGCAAGTCGAGAATGAATGATGGATGGTTATCCAGAATGAACCAGGCAGAATTTTGATAGAATGTTACAAGACAATTCAACAAGACAATTTCGGATCAAATGTGTTGGCGCCACTTCAAATCAGCTAATAAAAAAGCCATCAGACAGCGAGAAATAACTTTTGAAATTGAAAAAACTTAGAATTCGTCAAAACTCAAAAATGGTCAAAACTGAAAACTTTTACTAGTTGGGATCCAAAGTTAGTAAACCCCCCTGATTTTTGGAACTGAAAACATGAACAACCCGAGGTTATGGTACACGGTTAGGGTTACCTCTTAACTACTCATTGACCCGGCGAACGTTATTGAATCAGACCCAAAAGTGTGGCCATTAGCACTTATATGGTGCAAAATTGGCATTTTTCGATATTTTGTTATTTATTGTTAAATTTCATAAGTTGTTTATTTTATGATACTTTAGTTGATCATTAAAGGTCAAATACTGTACATTCAAGGCGTTTAGAGCCACGTAATAACCATCCGTGCTTATGTCAATAAAGGTCAATATTGCAGTAATTTGAAATTTACTATGTAAACAATGACCTAAATCACTTTCTTGGTTAACCAATCAGAAACAAGTAACGATGATTTTATGAATGATAAATAATTGGTTATTTACTTTCACCCAATTGTTTGAACAGTGAAATCGAATTGTATTTAGAAGCATTAGAAACTGTTATACAAAGCAGTTGGATCTCAGATTGACTAAAGTTTGATTCTTTATCAACTTTAGTATTTTTTGCTAAGTTTTGCTAGATCAAAAGATCTTGCGCGTTTTGAGTTAGTTGAGCTCACTTGACAAGAAGTTAGCAACAATACTAGCTACTGGCTGAAACCTTACAAACTCCAGCACAAGATTGAACATAGATTATCACTAAGGATTTTCTTAACTTCAATCAACGATATTAAATTTACAGTCCTTTAATACGTCCGAGCGGCTAATTATTTCTGCGAGATCATTATGCAATCGCATTCAGTGAAGAACCAGGCCGGCTTAAAACTCGAGAACCCGCCTGTGATATTCGATTCCACTGAGATTTTTGAGCAGCCGCAGCATTTGGTCCGCCGACCCGGACAACAACACGAACAGCAACGAATCTTCATTTCAGTTTGATGGACCAGAAAGAAATCCTAACGATGGCTGGAAGGAGTCCCGATAGACAGTGGAAAACAGTTGATTGGAAGAATAGCGGTCAACTGAAGACGCTAGAGAATGAGCAAGCTGTCCTACTCAAATTGTTCTCCAGACGCCTCACCGAGCTAGAAGCCTACATGACACAAAACAAAACAATGACTGTCGAAAGCGCATATCGAGTCTTCTTCGAGACGTACGACAACTTAGAAGCCAACAAAAAAGCAGCGAAGGTTACTATTGAAACCAAAGTGTTTAGAAGATTTCGACAATGACACCAAGCGTATGTTAGAAGAAAAGAGCAAGGGTTTGAGATGGGTAGTTGACATAGTACCATTTCTCCGAGACATCGAAGGGTTTCGCACAAAATTCGTCGCCTATTATGGACATTTTTCGAGCATGCAAAACAGTGAAAGCTGCTCATCCAATTTCGAGTGATTTATCAAACTTGGAGGAAACAAACTGAAAACAAAAGAAGTTACAAACTGAAAACTTAAGCGCCTCCGAAAAACAGACATTGTGTAATCAGGAGGAACTGTGATTCGAAAAACTTGACGAAATCTAGGCAGAAGTGATTCGAATGATAAAACCAGAAAACTACATCCGACAGCTTGCGGATTTCAGTAAAAATAGGAGTTACTATCAGGATCTGAGCAAGCAGTACGGGCGCAGCAAGGATTGTGGAAACTAAACATTGTTAGTGTTTTCCACATCGGCTGGTGATAAAGACCCTAACAAGACCGTAATTGATACAGGAAGTGGAGCAGAAGAGGACGCCGAAGAGAACGTCGAGGTCTCTTCAAGGCATTCTGCTGCACAAGGAAACAGAAAGCAAGCCATCATCACCATCTCAAGATCAACGAGAAGACGACAGATCGAAGAAGTGGAGCTCTAAGAAAGAAACAAAGCAACGAATGCGAGAGCAGCAGTTGGAGTTAGAGCAGGAGCGTGACAAAATAGAACTTCGCCTCAGAAAGAAGAATTACGTTTACAACAGCAACAACAACGAGAACAAGAGTTAAAACAACAGCAACAACAACAGCAAGAGTTACGTCTAAAGAGGCAACAACAAAAAGACGAACTGTGTGTTTGAGAGCTTGATCAAGCCCTTGAAAACAAAAGAAGGAAAGCAGAGGCCGACGAACAGCAAAGACGTCTGAAACTTGAGCTGACCAAATGAAGCTCAAGGACATCTGGATCAGTGGCGGATGAGATAGAAAGTGTTGGATCAAGACACAATCATGAAAGAACAGCCGGGTGGGCAGAATCAGTGGTTCAACAGTCTGTCCGTAGACGGCAACTATCTCCAAACGTTGTTATCAACCCTCTAGCGAATGTCACACAAGATAGAGTTGACAAAGGTTTCAGGATCTACCCGAAAGCCACCCTGCTGTTCCAACCGGGTGAAGGATTTTTCTCAACGCAACTAACGGAACCGAGCATTCTCAAGAACGGCGATCTAGCAGCAGGGAACGTCAGCAGTTCAAGACAGAAACAGAAGTCAGGGTCCCATTAACAACTCTCAAAACAGGTCACCTGAGAGCAAAAACTGAAGCAAAATGAATCAAATCACTCCCCAAGTCTTTTACCAACCAGTACAGAGCAGTGGTGCCAGTAGCTTGCCAAAACTAAAACCGACTGTGTTTTCAGGAGATCCTCTTGAATGGCCATTGTGGTCAGGTCTTTTTGATGTTGTTGTTCAGCAATGCAGAGAAGATGCAATACCTGACGATCAGTCTAACGGGTCAAGCAAAAGCAGCAATATTGGTAATGGGATTCAGCTCACAATCTTAATATCATGCTTCGGATAAACTCTGTGAGAAGTATGGCTGATCAGATGTCATAGTCAACGCGCAATTCAAGAACATACAAACTCATCCTCCAGTTTGGCACGACGATTCTACGAGAATAGTCAAGTTTGCATATGTGGTTACAATTGTGGTGAACACCTTGACTCAACTTTGATACACATCAGACCTAGAAGCAGAAGCAGGGCTAAGTTCAAAAATAAGAAAACTTTCTTCTCAACTGAGAGAGCAGTGGTTGCTGTATATGCAAGATCGTCGACTACCGAGAGGCACCCTGATTGTTTTTAAAGAGTGGATTCCCTCCAAAGCGATAACTCATGAAAACTTGTTAGCACAGGCAGGCTCGTCGTTTGACAGAAACAAATTTCAAAGCCGTGATAAAACGAAGACGAGTACCTTTGCTTCAAACGCTGAAGAGTCAAGCGAAACAAAGAATCTCGAATATCCCTTCAAAGATGAACAACACCCTATTTGGACTAGTGAAAAATTGAAATCAATGAAAGTAAATGAACGACGAGAGCATGTCCGGAAGTTTCGACTGTGTTTCAGTTGTTTGAGACCAGGTCACATGTCTGCAAAATCAGGACACGCAGTGTGCCCAATTGTGAACAAGAACACAACACGCTTGAGCACAGCGGCTTCTCAAAAAAAAGAGGCTACAATTGTTGCCTCAGATGCTACGACAGCAGTAGCAACAATGATCACACACGGAGGACTCCCTGTAGTGCGTACAAAACTGATGAATGGAAATCACAGCCTGAGTTTACTGCCAATTTGTGATACGGGATCCTCAATCTCATTCGTGGTCAAGTCAATTATATCTTCACTGCAGCCTCAAGACCGAAAAGCGTCTTTGTCAGTAGCAGGAATCCACGGATCAAAGATTTCAAGACTGAAATAGTGCCGATAACGGTTTCCGCGCACTAGAAGTCTGGACCATTGACGACAGTGCAATTCTATGTTCACGAGAAACTGAAGTTGGATGACCAGATTGTAGATCTACAGGGTTTGAAAGATCGCTACCCACATCTGAATAACTTGCCAAATCAGAGCTACAATCTAAACGAAGTTCAAGTAATTCTTGGACAAGACTGCTACTACCTCCACCACCCATTAGAATTCAAGAAGTCAGACAACAAAACTGCACCGTGGGCAGTGAAATCCTAAACAGGATGGGCTTTAAGTGTTCCCCTATCAGCGAAACAGGCAGCATTTTTTGCTACCACAGCATCCTCAGTATCAGAGCACAAGTTAGTAAACCAGTTAAATAAATGATGGGTTATTGAATCCTACGCCTCAAACTGTGATGTCAACGGTCAATCGAAAGACGAACAGCAGAGAGCAATCAAAACATTGGAACGAACAACATGATTCACCGGTGAAAGATACGGAGTTGGACTTCTGTAGCGAGAGGACGGAATGAAGTTACCGAACAACTTCTACTCTGCTATGGGGCAACTGAAGTTTCTAAAACGGCGCCTACAGAAAGACGAAACGCTAAAGAAGCGATACCAAGAAACAATTGATACGGACGTCAAAGCAGGTTCCGTTCGGAAAGATGACCCAACCGAACTGAATGAAACCAAAGACAAATTGCAGTGGCATTTACCGCATCATTCCGTCAGAAACTCGCACAAACCTGAGAAACTCAGAAGAGTGTGCAACGCAGCAACAAAGTACGTAGGTGTAACCCTAAAAGACAAACTTTTATCTGAACCGGACTTGCAGCAGAGTATGATCGAATTATATTTCGCTTCCACGAACACCAAATAGCACTTTCAGCCGACATAGAAGCGATGTTTTTTCAATTTGCTGTCCCAAGCGATGACAGCCGATGCTTACGATTTCTCTGGCGAGAAGATCCAGAGCAGAGGACAGAAGTCTACGAGTGTACACAACACGTGTATGGGAAGAGGAACTCGCCGAATTGAGCAAATTACGCTTTGCATCATCTGGCGAAAAATAACGGGAAAGACGACCAAATCTTGTCAAACTGTTCAGCGAAACTTCTACATGGACGACTTCCTCAAGTCAGTCAGAACACCCCAAGAAGCAATCAAAATCTACCTGAAAGTCAGGGAATTCCTCGGCAAAGCTGTAATCAATTTGACGAAATAGACAACGAGTGACGAAGAAGTCAAGTCAGAAATCCCAGAGGTAGACAGATCAACGAAAGTTGTGAAAACTTTCGAGGCCGAGCGAAAATCTTCATCATCAATCCTTGGACTGAACTGGAATGTAGACACAGACAGTCTCATAGTCTATCGTAGAATTGAGCAGTAAGTTCCAGCAAAAATAACTCAGAGAGCTGTCCTATCCTTTGTCTCAGCAATAATCGACCTACTTTGAATATGCTCACCTTTCACGATAAGAGAGCGGATTCTACTCAAAAGCATTTGGGCAGCATTGGGACAAGCGTTGGACAAAGAGTTATTAGCAGAACACTAAAAACTTTTGAGTGATTGGTGCTCTGAGTTAAGAGAAATAAGGACGATGTCAATAAACCAACTTCAATTCGAAAACGGATATACAAACCTGAGACTACACATTTTCACAGACGCGTCAGAAGAAACGATGTGCGTCGTGGCATATCTACAAGGCGAAGTAACGTTGAAACTCACCTATAATATAGAAAAATGCCGTGTAGTACCTATCAGACACACGATGATTCCGAAGGTAGAACTTCAAGCCGCTGTATCCGGAGTTCGTCTCAGAAAGCAGATATTGAGAGAATGTGATGTCAGAATTGACAAAATCTATCTTTGGACAGATTCATCTACAGTCTTACAGTGGTTACAGTCAGCTCACAAGAAACAGCACGTGTTTGTTGCCAACAGGGCGGCAGAAATTCAGGCAAACTCTTCCATGGATCAATGGAGACTTGTCAAAGGCATCGAAAACGCCTCAGATATTGGCACAAGAGGGATGTCCATCGAAGGCCTCAAGGAGTACCGTTGGTTAAATGGGCCGGCATGGCTCCAAACGGATGAAGAAAAGTCGGCACAGCTGTGGTGGCAAGTGAACGAGCTGAAGCTGATCAAGTTACCAGTACTGTAGCCACAGAAACTAAACTAGACCGACTAATCGATTGGAGACGATACAGTACCTTCAACAGAATTAGAAACCTCGTTGCCTATTGCATGAGGTTCAAGACGAAGCGGAAGGAACCCATCAAAGCAGACGAAATTCATCAAGAAGAACAAATACTATTTGTTCAAAACGATAGCTTCTCGAAACTATTTGTTCAAAACGAGCTTCAAAGTCGATAGCAAACAGTAAAGAAATCTCCAAAACTTTAAACAACGCCAAATTGTCACACTTCAAAGAGGAAGATGGAAAAATTAGAGTGAAAGGTCGACTGAAGCATTCCAATTTTGATTACAATGCAAAACACCCAATATTGTTAACCGCGAAACATCAAGTTGTACAACTTCTGTTGTAGAAAGCACATCGGGACAATTTACATGAGGGCAAAGAATACGTGAGAAACATGCTCCAACAAAAAAACTGGACCATCGGGTTAACAAATGCGTTGAGGAAAATCAAGTCGGGACGTATCAAATGCATACACAGGAACGCCAATCCAAATCATCCACCGATGGCGGATCTACCCCGAGAACGACTTGATGAACATATGTTCCCATTGACTCATACCGGAGTCGATTATTTCGGAACCTTTGAAGCGATGTTCCCGCGAAGTATTTTGAAGAGATGTTGCTGCCTCCTCACTTGCCTGGCAACCAGAGCAGTGCACATCAAAGTCGCACTGCCATTGGACACCGAGTAAATTCTAGCTGCAGTGAAAAGATTCATCGCAAGACGTGGCTACGCATGTACAATCATCAGCTACAACGGAAAAAAATTCGTTGGTGCAACCACCGAACTGAAGGCTTTCATGAACAAGTTGCACAAAGCAAAGTTTGAGAGTGACTTAGCAAAGAAAAAAATTGTTTGGAAATTCGATCCATATGGAGCCCCGCACTTTGGTTGACTCTGGGAAAGACTGGTTCAAAGTTGCAGGAAAGTCATGGTTGCAATCTTGCAAGACCGAATCTTGCAATCTTAACGACGAGGTGCTGAGCACCACAATGTGTCTTGTGGAACAGACTCTCAACGCAAGACCACAGAGTAAGTGGCGACCCTGAAGATTTAACAGCACTCCTACTAAATCATTTCTTGCTAGGACGAGAGAACGCGAGTGCACCATTAATACCATCCAGTGAACGCTACCATGATCAGAAAAAAATCCTTCAAAACGGCCCAAGCATATGCCGATAAAATAGGGAAAAGATGGACTCGTGAATACTTTCCACAATGGAACCAGAGATCGAAGTGGTCAAAAGAACATGTGCGAAACCTGAAAGAAGGCGAGCGATTATGGCTGATAGATGACTCTGTGAAACGCTGTGAGTACAAACTGGGATAAATCTTTAAGATATTCATTGGCAATGACTGGCAACGAAATGTTGTGAGGTCAGCGAGAGTCAAAATGGCACATGGAGAGCTCAACCTGCCAGTCGTGAAGTTAGCGCCAGTATTCTACAATGGTGTTTCCGAGATCGAAAACAGGGCCGGCGATGTTGGTGCCACTTCAAATCAGCTAATAAAAAAGCCATCAGACAGCGAGAAATAACTTTTGAAATTGAAAAAACTTAGAATTCGTCAAAACTCAAAAATGGTCAAAACTGAAAATTTTTACAAGTTGGGATCCAATCAGAGTAACTCCCCCTGATTTTTGGAAGGGAAAACATGAACAACCCGAAGATATGGTACACGGTTACGGTTACCTCTAAACTACTCATTGACTCAGCGAAAGTTATTGAATCAGACCCAAAAGTGTGGCCATTAGCACTTATATGGTGCAAAATTGGCATTTTTCGATATTTTGTTATTTATTGTTAAATTTCATAAGTTGTTTATTTTATGATACTTTAGTTGATCATTAAAGGTCAAATACTGTACATTCAAGGCGTTTAGAGCCACGTAATAACCATCCGTGCTAATGTCAATAAAAGTAAATATTTCAGTAATTTGACATTTACTTTGTAAACAATGACCTAAATCACTTTCTTGATTAACCAATCAGAAACAAGTAACGATGATGTTATAAATGATAATTATTTGATTATTTACTTTAACCCAATTGTTTGAATATTGAAAGAGATTTGTGTTTAGAACCATTAAAAACTGTTATAAAGAGCAGTTGGCTCTCATCAAAAGTTCTTAAAGCAGTTGACTCTCATCCCAAAGTTCTTAGAGATTATTGAAAGATAACATCTTCTCCGCTAGATTCCTAATATTTGACCGTTTTTCTCACAAGAAAACCAGTTTTCTGTCAGATTCTTACGAGATTAACATCGGTTGTTCTATGTTTATGCAAAAGGTTTATCTGGGTTTATACAACTTCATTTTGATAAAATGTTCTTACAGCAAAAAAGAACATAAAAACCATTCTAGGTTCTGGAGAAGCTCGTTAAAAAATCAATGCGCTGCAATTTCCTTGCTTCAAAACATATTTGAGCAGAACAGAGAGAAAAACCAGGAAAAAACCTGATTTATCTAACGTATCGGAAAATGAGTCCTTAGGTCTCTGAGTCATCATTTTCCTTTCTCAATTTTATTTGATAATCTTTTGAACTTACGTTAAAAAATTTTTTAGGATCTTATCCTCCAGCATGATAAAGCTCTTATGAATAAATAAAAAAAATCACAGCATTTTTTTCCAATTAAATGTGTGTATTACTAAAGTTGTGTGTAAATGGATCTGAAAAGGAATTCAATTGGAAACTTATAAGCTTTTTTGAGGCAGTGATTTACGAAAAAGGTCAGTTGTTTGCAAAAGCTTAAAGGAAAAAAAGTCTTCAAAAACTGGAACATTGTCAGATACTTGCATGAAGTCTTCAACTAGACTTCAACCAGATTTTAAGAAAACTAAAATCGTCTTGACCTAATACTGCATTACGAGATAACTAATATGAACTCTAATTGTTGCTTTTATCCTGATTCAGAAAATCTTCACAATATGGAGTTTACTCTTGTGTTTCTCTATAAACTCTTAGGACAAGGAAAACACCGCAAATTCTCTCTCAACAAATCAATTGAAGAGAAAATTTCACGTGTCTAACGGACTTCGACTCTCTAAGCAAACTTGCTCACAAAATATTTCTTTTGCAAAACGAAAGACTCTTATAAAGTCCAAAATGCAATCTAAAATTTCTGTAGTGTGAATCAAACAAAAATCGTGTATTATTTAACCGATTTCTCATGTAAAAAGGAACACTAAGAACAGATGCATAAAAATGGATATTTAGCTCCTTTACACGAGAAATTGAGTAAATTCATAGGAGTTTCTTGGGCTTAACCATACCTTTAAGGTTTGAATCAAGTGATAAATCATATAAAAAACGCATTAATTTCACATAAAAACCTGCATGCAGATAACACGATTTATTGTGTGATTCACATGAACACTTGTATTGTTAGGCAAGAAATAATTTGGTTGAATTTACACAATTCCTCGTGTAAATGGGCCTAAATTTATGTGTCTATTTTTGGAAAATCAGTTGAAAATAGGCATTTATTTTTTTAATATTCACGTTTTCTCATGTAAATATTCTTTCTAGTCGGCAGCGAAAATTATCTCTTTTTTGCATTGAAACGGGCTTTTGCAAACGCCGCTTACCCTCTCTTAGCTCTAAAATCGAGAAGTAACACAGTCAGTAAGTGAGATCTAAAACCGGTCAAATTTAATCTAGGTTGATATTAACTGGGTTTCAACACTTAAACCGGAGCACATTACGTCGCCTAAATCTGGAGCAAGCAACACTGGTTGCTTACGTTAGAATCATCAGCCCTCCCATAGTTTAAGATCGAGCTTTATAGGGTTTCGCTGACAAAAGCGACAGTAACGGAATGTGGTTTAAATTTGCTGAAAATTAAAAGACTTTGTCGCAGAAGTCCGTGATTTCGGACACGCGAGAAAGGCGGACAATTTTTTGTCTATAAGAGAAAAATAACTACTAAATGACTTATTAACAAGGAGTGATGAACGCTGAATGATGAACTATATGGCGGTTTTTTGTTTTAAAAATTGGTAGTAAATATTTTCTTTCAAATCAATAACAGCCGTGATTAAATATATCCACTTGTTTCCATTTCAATAGGCTGGATCTGAGAAAAACCATCGGAGAAATCAGATTCTATATAAAGGCGTGTTAGTTATGATTTAATAAGTGGCGGATTTATCTAGAGGTGAGGGATTTTTTTAAAATCAAATAAGGGTTATTTAAATAAAAATTGAAGTTTAAGTAAAGAGAGATTAAGAAAAAATTAATCAATAAATCAAAATTTGAATAGAATCAATAACATATGATCAGAAGCACAAATAAAAAATATAAACTTTCAGTTAATTTTTAGTTTAGTTCAAGATTTTTTCTTCTTCTTTGACCGACCACCTTTTTTTAGCTTTCTTCGGACTACCGACTGGAGCAATTTTTATCAATTATCTGATGGTCTTCGGTAATAAGGTCTCATTCCTTGCCTCAGATCGGACACTTTCGAATTGAACAATTGCAGCATCGGATGTCTCTTAGAAGTCACTAAAAATTGACTGCTCCGTTGAAACAAAGAGTCCAACAAATAGTCAAGACATCAGTTTAAAGGACTGTTGAAAACTCGTTCCACGTCATCATTCAACTTCTTATCTCTCAGCTTGCTAAAAATCATGTCTTTAAAAAACCATTACCCAGTTTTCAATATCAATTCTAACGACTGCACAAAGAGAGCACCTATTCTCTGAAGAGCAGACTTTTTTTAAAACAAATCCATTAGCTCGAAATTTAAAAATTAATGAAATGCCGCAAACAAAAACCAGGCGCAACGTATAATTGAAATAGAATAAAATCAGGCCCAAAACTGCGCATATTGAGAACAATTTCCTTACCCACAAATTGCACACATTTGTGACATAGAAACGTGATTTTTGGTGAACAGTGACGGAATTTTAAAACAACTGTCCGGAGCATTTCCTGTCACTGTTTTCCACAATTTAACCATTTTTATCCCAAGCAAGATGGGTGAAAAAATAATGTCACCCGTGTTCGCAAACGCTGCGAACTACCGAACTACCTTCATTGATGAGAGAAGTGGGGACTCAATTACAAGCTCACAGTCTTGGCGCCTTAAAAATTCTCCCTTGATACCCTCCTTTGTCAACAAATACAGCTGAACATGGATTAGAACTACAAATCCCTGTGCGTTAGCACAATCCGAGAGCGAAACCAATGTACGATATGCAGAACTGAAGTTGATTTATTGGTCAAACTTAACTTGAAATCTGCACCATGTGCGGCGATAAATCTTGGATTCAAGATAACAGAAGAACTGTTTACATAAAATGACAAAAAGTTTTATCCTAATATGCCGACAAAAATCGGCAATGCAAAAATTGTTTTTATCTCTTTGGTAAATATAACAGTGTCTAAAAATAATGTCACCCGTGTTCGCAAACGCTGCGAACTACCGAACTACCTTCATTGATGAGAGAAGTGGGGACTCAATTACAAGCTCACAGTCTTGGCGCCTTAAAAATTCTCCCTTGATACCCTCCTTTGTCAACAAATTGAGGAAATACAGCTGAACATGGATTAGATCTACAAATCCCTGTGCGTTAGCACAATCCGAGAGCGAAACCAATGTACGATATGCAGAACTGAAGTTGATTTATTGGTCAAACTTAACTTGAAATCTGCACCATGTGCGGCGATAAATCTTGGATTCAAGATGACAGAGAACTGTTTCCATAAAATGACAAAAAGTTTTATCCTAATATGACGACAAAAATCGGCAATGCAAAAATTGTTTTTATCTCTTTGGTAAATATAACAGTGTCTATATTATAGACAAAATCATCCTAGCAAGTCCAATTGTCAACAACTCCAATATAAATCTGAGGAACCAAATTTTTGAAGTCAATGTTCTAGAGTCGACTCTTGGAGTTGATCACTTCACAATAGTATGTCAGTAATCACTAAAGATAGATCACAGTGAGAAAAAAAGCAGTTTTTGATACGTAATACCAAGAAATAATCAAGGTCAAATTTCAATGGTGACAATTCGCTGCAAGATTGGTCGCCTTGTACCAGATAAATGAGCCTAACGAAATGTTTCTGAAATCTAACGACATTTTGAAAATATACTGAGTTGTCATGCACCCTTGAAGTTGATAGAAAGTAGTACGAAGAAACAACAAAAGCAATGGTTGACAAAGGGATTACGTGGTCTCATAAATGAAAAATACCCTCTCTTTAATGGAAGAAAAGCCAAAAACCTGAGATTTTTAAAATTTACAAATCTTTACGCAATTCAGTGGATAGAAAACTGAAAAAGCTGCAGATGATTATACAAATAATTTTCTCCAGTAGTTACCAACTTCAAGAAAACAATAGAAATTCATCGAAAACAGGATCAACTCCAACAGTCAAATAGACAAAAATCAAAAATTAAGGGAAGGTAGTCATTTTGTTGAGGATGACAGAAAGATCGCCAATATTCTTAATAACTGTTTTGCGAGGCTCGAATTATAAAAAGGCAAAGGTGTTTCTCCAAATAATTCTTCCCTAACATTTGAAGAGCCGGAAATTAGCTTCCGACCAGTCGCCAGAAAAGAATTGTATAATGTTATTGATAATCTACCTAAGCATAAATCGCCCGGACTGGGCTATATATCAGCATGGGCGCTAAAAATAAAGAATTTTCTATTGAAACTCATTTACAATTCGTCGTCAATGAATGTATAATCAAAAACACGATTCATAATTTTTTGAAAACAGCCCATATTACACCTGTTTATCAGAAAAGAGACCAACAAGAACCAGAAAACTATCGACCCATATCAGTCACGCCAACTCTAGCAAAAATTTATGAGCGATTACTACTTGAACAACTACCTCACCACCTAAGTCTTAATTGTCTGATTAACCGGAACCACTTCGGATTTCAAAAGCAAAAATCTTTTCTCGAAATTATCATTTCATTAACTTAAAAAATAAACCAATGCGTTGACGAAAACGAAATTGTTGTCACACTTTTTTGGAGGCTTTCAACTCAATATCTATAGATGTTTTCATGAACAGAAAATGTATGGATTTGGAGAGAATGCAAGAATCTTATTAAACTCCTTCCTTTGTGATAGAAAGCAGTGTGTAAAAAATGGGATCGCAAAATCAGATTAGGTTGTCATAAATCACGGTGTTCCCCAAGGAACTGTCTAAAGGCCTGTAATTTTTATACTTAATGTCAACAACTTCAGTGAAACTGTATCAACGAATTGTGATGTATTACAGTTTGCCAATTCTATGTCATGCAAAGAATGAATCAAATTTGCAGCTAATAACTGTAGATACATTAAACAAGACAGATCAATATATGAAAAAAACAGGTTAACCTTGAATGAGGAAAAAACGGAGTTAATGGTGTTCAGGAATGAAAAATTTCCCATCATTGGAACGGTCGATTTCAAGGGACACCGATTGGAAGCAAAGATGTAGGATTTGCGGTGAAAATGAAAAAAAGTGTAAGTTTTGCGCTCAATGCGGTAAAACACTTTTTAGTGGTAATTTGTTTTTCACCGCTTATGCGGTGAAAAAAAACATTCACAGTTAAATATCGCAATTCTTACACCTCCTAAACTTGTTTTTCTTAAAACTCCGCGGTAGCCGGCTCCCAGCCCGGATGAGAAAGGAGGAGAGAAACACCACAACTCAGAAATTGGTTTTTTGAATCACTTTGAGATAATTTTTCGACAGTATTTTATATTTTCATCATTGTTCTAAAAACAACTGGATATAACCTCGATATTGATGCTTTCCTTATAAAAAAAACGAAACCGGATCTTCTTTGCATTTAAAAGACGACAATGCAGGTGTTCTATGTTTGAAAAAGACGATATTGATGCTTTCTTACGTTTGAGAACGACGATACCGATCCTCTCTTACGTTTAAAAGGCCGAGGATACCGATGATTTCTTACGTTTAAAAACCAAAGAAACTAATGTCTTCTTACATTTAATAAATAGTGATATCGAATCTCCCTTGCGATGAACAAACAACGATAAAGAATCTGTCTTACGTATAAAAACGACGATACCGAGTCTTTCTTATGTTTATTACCGAACGAAAACGACGATATTCGTCGTTTTTGGCTAGAAAAAAGACGATACCGACGTTTTCTTACGTTTTCTAGCCCAAGAATTCTCAGATAGGATCTTGATTATTTTGATATCAACCAACCTGCAACTGGATCAAATATATTCGAATTTTTTAAGATTGGTAAACCAAACATTATTGAAGTGAGGACCCATGATTTTTTGATATTCACCAATGTGCAACTGGACCAAACATATTCAAAGTTTCAAGATTAGCATCGGCACAGTAAGCTCTAGCTTACGAGGTGGATCAGTTCAAGAAGTTTTTCCGAGTAAATGTCTGATAAAAATCTGCAGAGAATAGACAATTCCCCAATTCAAGAGCAGGTTTGAAAGGTTTTTTTTCTAAAAAAAACCAAAAGCTCTACAAATTCCTTTGTTAGACATCTCTTATTGGAATCTTAGTTAATCATAAGTTTTCATCAGCTCAACTATTGAACAAATCAATTTTCCAGTTGAACACAGCAAGAGATTTTTACCCACACAATCGGGTTCCCATTGTAGCAGTACAATACTCTTGACCAACCTGATCCTGTCAGTTTAGAAAACGACGATACCGGTGCTCTCTTACGTTTGAAAAAGACAAAAATTGATGCTTTCTTACATTTGAAAACGACGATACCGGTCCTCTCTTAGATTTAAAAATTGACGATGCCGATGCTTTCTTATGTTTGAAAACGACGATAACGATGCTCTTTTACGTCTAAAAACCGAAGAAAATGATGCTTTTATACATTTATTAAACAACGATACCGAATCTCCCTTGCGATGAAAAAACAACGATACCGAGTCTGTCTTACGTATAAAAACGACGTAAAAAATCTCTTATTTTTATTACCGAACAAAAACGACGATACCGACAAAAAATTTGTAAGGGCTTTCGTCGTCAATAGCTAGAAAAAACGAAGATACAGACGTTTTCTTACGTTTTCTAACCGAAGGTTTCTCAGCACAGTAAACTCTAGCTTACAAGGTGGATCAGTTCAAGAAGAAGGGCGATTATTATTTTGATATTCACCAACCTGCAACTGGTCCAGATATACTGCAAATTTTAAGAATGATAAACCGAACATTGTTGATATGAACACCCATGATTATTTTGATATTCACCAACGTACAACTGGAACAGACATATTCGAAGTTTCAAGATTAGCATCGGCACAAAAAGCCCCGGCTTACAAGGCGGATCAGTTCAAAAACATTTCCGAAGTAATTGTCTAATAAGATTCTGCAGAGCAGAATCAATTCCTCAGTTCAATAGCCGGTTTGAAAGGTATATTTTTTTTCGAAAAAATCCAAAAACTTTATAAATTCCTTGTTTGACATCTCTTAATGGAATCTTTGTTAATCATAAGTTCTCATCGGCTCAAATATTGAACAAATCAGTTTGCCCGTTAGACACAGCAAGAAACTTTTACCCACACAATCGGGCTACCAATGTAGCAGTAAATTAAAAACAAAAATAAATGCCCAAATTTGATATGCTTGTCGATTCAATCTCTGAGAAGTGGATTGATTCCATTTCGCAGATTATTTTTGTTCCAACAAAGGATCTCAAAGTTGCTTACTCAATCTTCATCTGGAAACTGCCAAACATTGTTACTTCATATTTTTTGAGATTTTGCAAGAATTTACAGATTTAAAACTGATTTTTAAAGCTTAATGATATGTATATTATATAAAAAGGGGTCCACTACACATCACATTTGTAATAGAGGTGGAATTCTCTGTTTGACACGTTAAATGTGATCAGAGTAAGTGAAGAGGAACAATCGGACATTTAAACTACATTGAATGACTGAAAAAATACAGATTGACTATCTTGGTACATTTTTTTTTCAAAATGCCGCTTTTTCGAGACAAAATTTGTGCGGCTGGGCTTCAATATTTTTTGAAGAGATCTTTCCATCGTCCGTGCTACAGCTTCTGTCTTATTTGCATTGACTCGGCCTAATTTATTGAAAAAAAATTATTTTTTTTTGGGCGCGTTCACCAACTAAGTAAATAGCTCCAGTAAATGGTATCATCTCTGTCACCCAAAACGTTCCATCTTCAGAAGTCTGGCATACTCAAATGGAATGAAACACTACTTTAGAGCTAATAAATAGTTAACTGAGTATCGACAGCGCAATGAGTTCACGTGGTGCGAAAATGGGTAAATTTCACTTCCCAGGTTTAGGTGCGCGACCCTAGACCGCTCTGATCAGACCATTTCCCAGACTTTACTCTCTTATCAGATCATCGTGCAACCCAAAGCCCTCTGATCAGACCGTAGTGCGACTCAAGAAATTGTGCGAACCAAAAGACCTCTGATCAGACTATCGTGCGTTTCAAATTTTTCGTGCGACTCTGGTGCGACCCAAATTTTGTGCGAATTTAGTGCAACCAACGCTCCCGCTGATCAGACCATTTCTGAATACATGATAAAATCCGTTGTTATTTGTATAAATTCAACTCAAAATTTAATAATTGGGTATATCTTGTTAAGACTTGCATCCCACTTCATCAATCCAAAAATAACCCGGTTCATGGCGAACATTACATTGCATCAACATTAGATATCAAAAAAACGCAATCTACAAATTTGCTCAAATTGAACTAATTTAGAGTTTTGAGGACATCACTTAATAAATGTTACGGTGAACCATTCTATACAAACAATTTTTGGTTTACTAGATAAAAAATGTTTGCACTTGTGATATGAGCAGTCAATCCAAAAAATGTTTCACAAAAAATCTGATAAAACAATGATTTGTCAAGTGTTTTTAACGTGTTTTGAAAGGAGCTCTGACAGAGAGGACGAAAGCATTTTCCACCAAATGAATTGAGATATGAATTAAGTTCTCATCAAACTGTTACAGGTTTTGTTAGAAAGTCTTGAAGTTTCTCCTGCAAGGGAATCCCTATATCAACTTTAGGAGAAATTGTCAACAATTGAGCATATAAAATGATTCATCTGATCTGATTTTTTCGTGGACAAATATTATTGATAGAGTTCTATGACCCATTCTATAGTTTAGGCTATCTGAAAAAATACAGATTGGTTATCATTTCTGTCAACCAATACGTTCCATCTTCAGAAATCTGGCATACTCAATTAGAATGAAACACTAATTTAGATCTATTAAGTAGCTAACTGATTATCGACTGCGCAATGAGTGCAAGTGGTGCGAAAATGGGTAAATTTCACTTCCCACGTTTAAGTGCGCGACCAAAGACCGCTCTGATCAGACCATTTCTCAGACTTTGCTCTCTTATCAGATCATCGTGCGACCCAAAGCCCTCTGATCAGACCGTAGTGCGACTCAAGAAATTGTGCGACTTTAGTGCGACCCAAAAGACCTCGGATCAGTCTGTCGTGCGACACAAATATTTCGTGCGAATCTGGTGCGATCTAAAATTTTGTGCAACTTTAGTGCGACAAGCGCTCCTGCTGATCAGACCATTTCTGAATTCATGATATAATCCGTTGTTATTTGCTTGATTTATTCAATTCAAACTTGTGTACTAGTCAACGTAAATTTTAATTATTAAGTATATCTTGTTAAGACTTGCATCCCACTTCATCAATCGAAAAAGAACTCGGTTCGTGGCGAACATTACATTGCATCAACATTAGATATCAAAAAATGCAAGCTACAAATATGCTCAAATTGATATAACTTAGAGTTTTGAGGACATCAATCCGTAATAAATGTTACGGTGAACCATTCTATACAAACAAATTTTGGTTTACTAGATAAAAAATATTTGCACTTGTGATATGAACAGTCAATCCAAAAGTATGTCTCACAAAAAATCTGATAAAACAATGATTTGTCACGTGTTTTTTAACGTGTTTTGAATGGAGATCTGACCCGGGTTGAGGTGTCACCGCTAAAAATCGCCAAAATATGTAAGATTTGCGGTGAATTTGAGTAAAAGTGTAAGATTTGCGTTCAATGCGATGAATGCGGTGAATAAAAACTTTTAAGCGGTGAAAATTTTTTTTCAGCGCTTAAGCGGTGAAAGAAAATTTTTCACCGCTACAAGCAGGATGCGGTGGAAAAAAATTTTCACCGCTACCAACAGAATGTGGTGAAAAAATTTTTTCACCGCTACCAGCAGAATGCGGTGAAAAAAAAAATTTTACCGCTAAAATTGCAAATCTTACAAATATTTACCGCACTAATTTCAACGCTTATCTTATATTCACAGGAAATATAATTGAAGTAAGTGACAGATGGCGCAGTGGATTACGAATTGGTGACACGCATGAGGTAGAGGTTCGAACCCTTGTACGGCAGTTTCTTTTTTGTAAGAATTCCGGTGAATGCGGTGGAAAAAATTTTCACCGCAAAATTCAACGCAATTCCTACAAAAATTCAGCGCTTTCAGCGCATTCAATGCTAAAAGATGCGGGCGCTTTGCGGTGAAAAAAGTTTTTTTTCACCGCTATTCACCGCTAATCTTACATTAATTTTTGACAAAACATCGACCCGGTGACAGAGAGGACGAAAGCATATTCCACGAAATTAATTGAGATATGAATTTAAGATCTCATCAAACTGTTACAAGTTTTGTTAGAAAGTCTTGAAGCTTCTCCTGCAAGGGAATCCCTATATCAACGTTAGGAGAAATTGTCCACAATTGAGAGTATAAAATGATTTATTTGATCTAATTTTTTTGTGGACAAATATTATTGATAGTGTTTTATGACCCATTCTGTAATTTAGGCTATCTTATTATGAATCTTATGTTCTATGGAGCTTGAACCTCAAGTCCTTTTATGTTTTTGTTCGTAATATATCTACAATTTGGGACGTTTTAAAGAATTATACGTTTTCAAATTTGTTTCGACTTTCTTTTCTTTTGCCAATTAGAAATCTTTTTTTAAAAAAATATGTTACTCTTACTGTTCTTCAACAGAAAAACAAGTATAAGAAAAAACGATTTTTTATTGTACGAATATTCTACGTAGCTTAGGGTGTCTCAATTTGATATTAAAAGAGCGTAGACACTAGGTGATTTCAAGCTAATTCGTGGTCGTCTTTTTTGCAGAAATTGAGAAATCAATCAAATTTTTTTTAAAATTAAGCGACAAAACAAGATTTCTTCTTTCAAGAAAAAACGAGATTTTGATGTCAAAGCAGAAATCTCTTGAAAAATCACACTGATGCTGACATCATTTTTAGCGTATTTTTTCTGGCTAAGTATCTTAACAAGATCTCTTCCTAATGCGGCATGTAACTGAAATTTGAAATATTACGAAATGTGTTGTCAGTATAAAAAATAATTTAGCAATTGAGTTACGCGGATAGTAATAAACAAAGAAGACAGAAGAAAACTTCCGAAGATCCCTCAACCTTGATTTAAATCATTTTGACAATTTTGATCTACAAACCTGCTCTTCATTATCAGATCTTTGTTGATGAATCGTTCTTCAACCTCTAATAAAAAGAAAAAACCCAAAAAGCAATTGCAGTATTACTTTCTTTGCCTTTGTGTATGACTTTCATAGAGATTTCAAAACAGAGTGACAAAGGTAGAATTTGTCAAAAAGATACATTGGTTGATATCGTCAAACCAAAAAGTTGAAAGCAGAACAACCGGCTGAGTAGCCGAAAAGCATGTAGAACTTGTTTAGTTTGGCCAATAAGTTGTTGGGCGTTCTTTGCAGCTCTATTAGAACTCTTTCAAATTCTTTGTGTTGTGATTTTCAAGAATTATTGGTCTTTTTAATCTAGCTTAGTATATCCTTACAATGAGAACCTTCAATGGCAAAGTAATATTCCTCAAAACTAAAAGTGACACGAAGGCATGATAAACAAATATAAGTAGGTCAGAAAATTGAGTTGAATGACTATCGACATTTTCATGGTAAAAGCACCTATTTTGCTTTCCCGGGCCGAGTTGTCCACCCGTATTCCCCGGGTCGAGGTGTAACCGCTAAAAATCGCTAAAAGATGTAGAATTTGCGAAGAATCTATATAATAATCGCGTGAACACATAAGGTGGCATGATTTAGAGGGATCACTGAGCAACATGTTTTAACAGTTCTACCGACGAGCACGGTTATGTGGTTGCTTAATTTGGGTTAATGACCAAAAAAGTGTGCTTTAAGGTCATTGACAGATTAAAATTTCTAAAGGGTCATTGACAGATTAATGTTTCTAAAAGGTCGTTGACAGAAAAATGTTACAAAAACTGCTAAGAGGTCGGGTCATCTACCAAAAAATGCTTGAAAAAGCATTTTCTACCAAAAATGCGAAAAAGACTGTTGCCGAAATTTTTTGTTAAAGAAAAAGACAATAACCGGTGTTTCAATAAACAATAACAATAGTGCCGGAAAAATCTTTGGCATATTAAACTTCTGATATTGAATTGGTAAATGATCCAAATTGTGTCAAGACAAAGAGTGTTTATGACAGAAAAAACAGTGTTTTTTGTAATTCATTGTCAAAAATTGTTTTTGATGAAAAAGGTTGTCTTGAAAATTTATGAAGGAAAAGACACTAACCGATAACGTCAAAGATTAAAAAAAGATGCTCGAAATTTGTTTTGTGAAAGTATCACTGTACGAAAGTTTTTTAATACAGAAGAATTCAGGGAACAAAATTTGCAAAGTGTAAGAAACCCAATAGGTGCCAATGCAAAAACCAAAGATAGGTGCAAAAAAACTATTTATATGACAAAACTGATGTCTTAAAAAATGCAAAATTTTAGCGCTCAGTAGAGGACTTTTTCATATAAAGCGCTGTTACTAATAAATTATTGCATAGAAAACATGATAGGTATAAAATTTTCCTGCTTTAAATCTTTGGAGGAAAATTTTGTTGGTGGCATTAGAGCCAGCCCTGTAACTCGGTTCTAAGTTTGTTGACTTCGTGAAAGCATTCGCAAAGGCTTGCCAACAATTCCTTTTTATTAGCATATTCCTCGTTTTGGGCACATCCATCGTTTTCTCTTCAGTACAATCATCTTTTTTTATGAGAACCGGATTTAACTGTGTTACCCAGGTTCTTTATTCTCTCCTCTTTTGAACTGTTGTTTATCTCCCTCTCTTCAAGTTTTTCTCTATCTTTCTTCTTTTCTAATGTACTTTTTCTCTAATGATTTTTCTTTTTGCTGCCCATTTTTCTTCATTCTATCGCTTTCGTTTTTTCTTGCGTTCTTTCCATAGCCAACTTTCCTTTTTCCCCCTTTCTGACTCTCTCTCTCTCTCTCTCTCTCTCTCTCTCTCTCTTTCTTTCTTTTCTTTCCTCGGTTGTTTATTAACTTCTTCTTTTCTTTTTGTTTGTCTGTTTTTGATTCAATTTTTTGTGTCGTCTCGTTTTTCGTACGGTGAGGTCTAAGACTTGTGCTGAGGTAGGTTTACCTTGAGAGGTTACTCTACTTCTGTCTTATGGTGTTTCAAGAATATAGTCAAATCTTAAGGCTTACCTGACTAACTAAAGTTCCAAATCTCTAGTCAGTTACTCTTCTATCTGAGCTTCAGTAGACAGTGCACCGGCCGCAATGCTAAAAACCTAACGTATATCTCATTACTAAAACAAGAGCGGAGTAGAGAGAGAGAGAGAAATATACTTTATTATTATATCAGGTGTGACTGGTACCGACTAAAGGGGTAGCGTGTTGTGTTACGAACGGGTAAACAGATAAACATTTAAAGGAAAGATATTTCCATATTTTTAACCAATCAGGGTTGAGTATTTTAGTTTATATTTATTAACATAAATAAAGTCTCTAAGTCTTTTTTGTTGAAAGTCAACACTGACTCCATCTTTCCGGGTTTAAGAGCTTTTTGAAAGTCTTCTGTACTATAATACAATTTCTCTTTATTCTCTCTGAAGGATTTTTTCTTTCTTTTTGAATTTGTTGCTTGGTAATCCTTTTCGTCAAAGGATAGAGTCCCAGACATAGGTTGCCCACAGAGCAAGGAATGAACATCAATAACCACAAAAGTATCTATTCCAGTACCACTTCCAGTGGATGAAGATCCTTTTGGGTAGCTCCAGTGTTGGTGTGTGTGGTGCTCCTGATGTCCGGTGACTTACCTGACTTACCTGATTTATTTTTGATAGCTGTTAAAGTGTTTACTATTTTTCTCTATGTTTATGTATTTGTTAGTGTTCTGTGTTAACACGTAGTATCCCTTCCTGTTGGAAGAGTTTTTTGAAACTGTAATTATGTAATTCGACGAAGAAATTGGGGGCAGTGAGTTTATTTGTCAATCGAAGTCTCTGTTGACAATCATGGAAATTGTTAGTGACATGTGACTTTTTGGCCATTTTATATTTTGTTACTGAAGATGAACAAGTATTATTACTTTTGATGTCTCCCGAAATAAGGGGTTGTTCTGATGCTATTAGTTTTTACAAATTGTTTTTCCATACTTCTACTGGTGTGGGGTAACTATTGTTCAATGTTATTTTTCGCGTTCGTCGTATCTGTAAATTTGTTGAAGGTTACAGATCTCGCTTATTTTCTTTATAATGGGTAAGCGCAAAAATGTCCCATTGCTTTATTTCCATTAACAGTTATTTCATCATTGTGTGAAAAGTTCGCCGGATACGATACAGTCTTCAATCTTCCAAATAATTCCTCTTTTCCTTTTGAAGGAAAAGTATTTGAGTATTTGTTACAAACATAGTTGTCAGTTATTACTAATGTATTACATATGATTGCATAGTATGTGTTATTGTTAGTGATATTTATGTTAGTTACATATAAATGTACTTTGTTTTGAATGTGAAAATTTCCAATTGTGAACATTCTCAATGTTTCCTCTGTTCTACCTTTTTTGTATTTGTCTGTAAAGTATTGGTAACTACTGTCAAATACTTTTTGTACGGTATGTTATGTTATGTATGAAAGATTCTACATGTACTACATGATGAAACTAATAATTATGTTAACAGGGTTGTCATGTTATGACTCATGTTGTTAGTTAGCAAGCATGCAATCTAAGTTAGAATTGTGCATATTTGTTAGTGCACATTACTATAGTGTATTATTATACACTTTTTTACTCATTCCTCTTATTACTAATACCTTGTTCTATTTTTGTTTTCTTTTTATTTACAAAATTGCATATATCTAACTATGGAAAACTTTGCATATATACATGTATACAACCAAAGATAGGTGCAAAAAAACTATATATATGACAAAACTGATGTCTTGAACAAAATGCAAAATTTTAGCGCTCAGTAGAGGACTTTTTCATATAAAGCGCTGTTACTAATAAATTATTGCATAAAAAACATGATAGGTATAAAATTTTCCGGCTTTAATTCTTTGGAGCAAAATTTTGTTGGTGGCATTAGAGCCAGCCCTGTAACTCAGTTCTAAGTTTGTTGACTTCGTAAAAGCATTCGCAAAGGCTTGCCAACAATTCCTTTTTATTAGCATATTCCTCGTTTTGGGCACATCCATCGTTTTCTCTTCAGTACAATCATCTTTTTTTATGAGAACCGGATTTAACTGTGTTACCCAGGTTCTTTATTCTCTCCTCTTTTGAACTGTTGTTTATCTCCCTCTCTTCAAGTTTTTCTCTATCTTTCTTCTTTTCTAATGTACTTTTTCTCTAATGATTTTTCTTTTTGCTGCCCATTTTTCTTCATTCTATCGCTTTCGTTTTTTCTTGCGTTCTTTCTATTGCCAACTTTCCTTTTTCCCCCTTTCTGACTCTCTTTCTCTCTCTCTCTCTCTCTCTCTCTCTCTCTCTCTCTTTCTTTCTTTTCTTTCCTTGGTTGTTTATTAACTTCTTCTTTTCTTTTTGTTCGTCTGTTTTTGATTCAATTTTTTGTGTCGTGTCGTTTCTCTTACGGTGAGGTCTAAGACGTGTGCTGAGGTAGGTTTACCTTGAGAAGTTACTCTACTTCTGTCTTATGGTGTCTCAAGAATATAGTCAAATCTTAAGGTTTACCTGACTAACTAAAGTTCTAGATCTCTAGTGTGTTACTCTTCTATCTGAGCTTCAGTAGACAGTGCACCGGCCGCAATGCTAAAAACCTAACGTATATCTCAATACTAAATCAAGAACGGAGTAGAGAGAGAGAGAGAGAGAGAGAGAGAGAGAGAGAGAGAGAGAATTTACTTTATTATTATATCAGGTATGACTGGTACCGACTAAAGGGGTAGCGTGTTGTGTTACGAAAGGGTAAACAGATAAACATTTAAAGGAAAGATATTTCCATATTTTTAACCAATCATGGTTGAGTATTTTAGTTTATATTTATTAACAAAAATAGTCTCTAAATCTTTTTTTTTGGAAGTCAACACTGACTCCATCTTTCCGGGTTTTAGAGTTTTTTGAAAGTCTTCTGTACTATAGTACAAAATCTCTTTATTCTCTCTGAAGGTTTTTTTCTTTCTTTTTGAATGTGTTGCTTGGTAATCGTTTTCGTCAAAGGATAGAGTCCTAGACATAGGTTGCCCACAGAGCAAGGAATGAACATCAATAACCACAAAAGTATCTATTCCAGTACCACTTCCAGTGGATGACGATCCTTTTGGGTAGCTCCAGTGTTGATATGTGTGGTGCTCCTGATGTCCGGTGACTTACCTGACATACCTAATTTATTTTTGTTAGCTGTTAAAATGTTTACTATTTTTCTCTATGTTTATGTATTTGTAAGTGTTCTGTGTTAATACGTAGTATCCCTTCCGGTTGGAAGAGTTTTTTGAAACTGTAATTATGTAATTCGACGAAGAAATCGGGGGCAGTGAGTTTATTTGTCAATCGAAGTCTCTGTTGACAATCATGGAAATTGTTAGTGACATGTGACTTTTTGGCCATTTTATATTTTGTTACTGAAGATGAACAAGTATTATTACTTTTGATGTCTCCCGAAATCAGGGGTTATTCTGATGCTATTAGTTTTTACGAATTGTTTTTCCATACTTCTACTGGTGTGGGGTAACAATTGTTCAATGTTATTTTTCGCGTTCGTCGTATCTGTAAATTTGTTGAAGGTTACAGATCTCGCTTATTTTCGTTATAATGGGTAAGCGCAAAAATGTCCCTTTGCTTTATTTCCATTAACAGTTATTTCATCATTGTGTGAAAGGTTCGCCGGATACGATACAGTCTTCAATCTTCCAAATAATTCCTCTTTTCCTTTTGAAGGAAAAGTATTTGAGTATTTGTTACAAACATAGTTGTCAGTTGTTACTAATGTATTACATATGATTGCATAGTATGAGTTATTGTTAGTGATATTTATGTTAGTTACATATAAATGTACTTTGTCTTGAATGTGAAAATTTCGAATTGTGAACATTCTCAATGTTTCGTCTGTTCTACCTTTTTTTGTATTTGTCTGTAAAGTATTGGTAACTACTGTCAAATACTTTTTGTACGGTATGTTATGTTATGTATGAAAGATTCTACATGTACTACATGATGAAACTAATAATTATGTTAACAGGGTTGTCATGTTATGACTCATGTTGTTAGTTAGCAAGCATGCAATCTAAGTTAGAATTGTGCATATTTTACACTGTGTTACTCATTCCTCTTATTACTAATACCTTGTTCTATTTTTGTTTTCTTTTTATTTACAAAATTGCATATATCTAACTATGGAAAACTTTGCATATATACATGTATACAAGTAACTAAGAATAGGGGTTAGTGAGAAAGTTAAAAAAATTATTGTGTTTATTAGATTCTATTACACATTAAGTGTCATATTAGCATAAATGGGGTCAATCACATTTAAGGATTGTTTGCAAAAAGGGGTTTTGTTACTAGCATTTATAAAATATTTATTGCACGGGAAATATGCAGAGTAACATCTATAGTTAGATGTATAACAATAAATATTATATAACAATGTTACAATGATATTGTTCTGAGTATTACGAAACTTGTTACGACATCAAAACTTGTTACAGAATATTCCTTGTTAAAATTTCTCTGTCGGTTTAGGGTGATTTGTTCGATCCCTATATGGTCGATATTCCTTGATGAAGTGATCATCTTTTGAAAGAAAATATGCCACGAGATCAGTTATTTCATCTAGTGATACTTCTGTTTTTGATGCTTTTACCGAGTTTCGTATTTCTTTCTCGATATCCGAGGTCTTGCGTTCATTGATAATTTGTATCCGCTTTAGGACAGCTCTGTTTGTTACGCTGCCTTCCAAATGGTAAGTGTGATATTCCTCACACGGTTCTAACGCTTCTATGGGTACAATGAGCGGTCGTTCGGGCGCTTCTTTGGGTTGGAAGATATAGTAATTCTTTACAGGGTCGAAATTACGTAGTGTTCCAATTGTGTATTCCCATTTTCGTCTGTATCCGTAATTAGAAAATATGGTGAAGTTAATTGATCGTTTATATGTATATAACTTTTTGTAGTATTCTTGTTCTTATCGCGTAAAAACGTATAGTATATTAAGTTGTGGCCCAGCTTCGTTTCATGTACTCTATAATTTTGTTCTGAACATCCTTTGGTGTCGGATGTAGGAAATTGCAGCTGAGTTAAAAAGTCTGGTGGTCAAAAACGCTGTATGCGGAAAGGTCTTGTGATGCCTTTGCTACGAGGTTATCAAATGTACATGTTATAGGTATTTTAAATTCGTAGTCGTAGTCGTATAAAAAGTGTTCTGTTAGACTATAGAACTGTTTTAAATTGAGTATGCTGTTTGATGGTATTTATCGCGTCCCATATTTTTAGTACTACGTTTTACTGTGTTCGTGTTCTCAGAAGGTAATGGTGGAAAATATTCTGAGACACGATCTTTTAGGTTGTGTAGCGGTTCCATTACAAATTTATAGTCCCGTGAATCGATTTTCAGACCAATTTCGATAACTTAATAATGGATTATAGTTACTGTTATGTGGGTTATTCAGTGTTCGGGGATCTTTGTCCTGAAACCATATTGATTCCATTACTGTTGTTGTTGGGGATTGTTCGTTAGTGGATTGGTGGAAAAATGATTTCCTACTGTTGCTTCGGGGCCTTACGGCGTACGGGAATCGTCGATTGTTCGGTCTTATATGTAATGGATATCTATGTGATGGATATCTATTTGATAAACGTTGTTGAACGTGATATTGCGGTAATTCATGTTCGTTATCGTTAGGTGGAGGTGGTCGTACTGGTGGTGGATAGTTAGGTAGAGGTGGCGATTGGTATACTGTATTTGGCGTGTTATTTATGCCATCGTTACGTGGTCTGTTATTCTGGTAACTATGTACGTTAGTACTAGATCCTTGTTCTGTTACGTTATTATTTGTTCTGTTATAAAAGGAATCTTGATTGCGTTTGTTTTCTGTTTGGTTTTTCCTAGTAACTTGTTCCTTTATAACCTGTGCGATCTCTTTCGGTGTTGGCTGGTTCAACGCTGTTTGTGTGTGATGATCGGAAGTGGCACATTCCACTTCGACTCTCATAGTTGTTATCCGGTCCTGTGGGTTATCAGAACGATCGTCTGTCTGCGTGCTGCAATCAGAGGCGTTATCGCGTGTTGTTCCTGGACTTGAACGTCCTGATCCTGAACTGAGCTCTCCCTCCTCAACGTCGTAGCTGAGGGGCGAATCTGCTTGGTATGGAGTCTCGGACTCATAGTCCATTTTGTTTGCCATATCGTTTCTTGTTTGCTGAAAGATAATTCAATTTGTTACATATTCTTGACTTTGTATTAATTACAATTGATTGTTACAGGTTTATTTATGAAACGTTGTTAATTTAGTTTGTTATAAACACACTTGTTATCAGTGGTATCTTTGTTACTGTCTGTTATACAATTGTTATTATTCATTTGTCGGTATTATGATTTATGAATACAATGTTCATTCATATTCGTACAGGAATTTGTTTCTCTAGTGAATTGGTTAGTACCATTGTGTTACTTATATATGTATGTTATATTGCAAGGAATAGGAAGTTTACATGTATTTCTCGAATGTATCAGATGTGTTATGTATAAATATAGGAAAATACATGAAATATGGGTGGTGGGTGTATTGGAATTTAAATTAGGATAAGTTGGGGAATATCTGGCAAGTAAAAATGTCTTTGAAATAGTATAAAGCATGTTAGTTGTTCATGGCTGAGTACAGGTTTATGCTTCATATGTATCTGCCGAATGAGTGTCAAAATATGTTACTTCATTCGTATGGGGTTGGTCATAATTTTTTAGGATGTCTAAACTATGGCTGCGGTTATGCATTTCATTAGCTGCTAGTTTTAACTGATTGAAATCTATTGGTGGGGGTTTTGTATTTCCATTAGTTTTACTGATGGTATGAGGTTTTGTTGGTTTGTCGATGTAGGTGATGGTTGTGGGATTTCGTATGGTGTTGATTTACTAATACCCAAAGGAGGTTCATGTGAACTTCCCTGAAATGTTGATGATTGTTGTTGGATGTTAGGCGCACTAGGGATGGGTGCGATATGTGGTGAAGTAAGCGATGTTGTTTGGGGTGTATTAAAAGATACGTTATTCCCTAAACATTGATATGCAGGTGGTGGGGTGATGAGTTGTGGTGGCAGTATGGGTAGTTTGTTTTCAGTTATTGTTTCTAATGGTTCAATTTTTAATGGTTCTTGTTTGTACTTTCGTTCTGGCAATGGTGGTTTTTGTTTCTTTGGTGGTGAATCTATTGTTCGTAACTGTAGTCCCTTATCTGTTCTGCAAATAGTTGTATTATAGTGTTTATAATTAGTATCAATATAAATTTGTGATGGTTTATCGTTATCGTTGTGATCTGTTATATGTGTTATATCTGAAGAGTGTCGGCGAAAAATGTTCTTCCTTGTTTTATTATGTCTGGTATAGTGTGAATAATTTTCATCACTATCGTGACTAGTTTCTTCTTCTTGAATTTGTGCTACTAGTTGTGTTAATGTCTGTGAGAGGATACCAAATATTCCTGTTAGAAGTATTTTTGTAAAACTATCTTGTTTGCCAATTGCTTTATGAATTGCAAAAGCATTATAGAATTTTATTATAAGATTTGTTAAAAAATAGTATCATACTAATCATGGCATATATGATTGCCATTTTTTCTAAGATGTACCATGGCCAACCAAAACTTGATAATATTTGTTCTTTTAGCCATGCGCCGTCATAAATTTCTTTCCAGTTGACACTGGGTTGGTCGATTTGGAAGTTTTATCCATTGATGTTTATATCTTTTAACCTTTTTAGTGATTGCTCATAATTTTTGTATGTCTCGAGTAATCCTAGTTGTTTAAGTTGCTGTAGCTTCCGGTAATGGTTTTTCGCGGTCTCGCATGTATTCGTGTAGTAGTTCTCGTTTTCGTTCTTGAATGAATTTTTCTTTACTGTGTATACCACTTTCTATCAAACATGCTTTACTAAACATGTTGTGTAGTACTATTTCTTCAGGTGAAATAGTATTCAGTACTGTTTCGACTTTTACAGGGTATGGTGTGACTCTGTACCTCGCTGTTCCTTCAGTGTCTAGTGATATTAATTGATCAAATTTACTGTGTGAACATAAGTATGTTTGTCGTGTTAGTTGGTGTACGTATTGTACTCTGTTTTTGTATAGAATTGGTATTTTATCATAACATTCGCGTGTTTGTGGTACATATAGGGGTCACGATTTTTTCGCGCATTTGTACATTTTCATTACATTTACTCCTTTTTGTTTGACAAATATTGATCGGTCTCCAGTGAAGATATATCCTAATAGCGGAGTGTTCTTTTGTACGTGTGTTAATGTAAATTATCGAAGGTTTCTAGTTTGTTTGCAAATTTGTGAATAGAATTCTATAGCTTGTAGACTTATTCGTGAGTAATTGTTACTCATCTAAAGGTCCATTTTCATGTTCAAATGTGTGTTTTCGTTTACAAAACCATAGTAGTATTGTTTGTTATCTTCGTCTTCATATCGTGTACGTTCTGATATTATTTGTTCTGGTTTTATTCTGATAAATTTTTCATCGTCAAATTTTTCTTTCTTTCTTGTTACTTTTTGTCCAGTATGCAGATCGAATCCGTATTCGTAGATGATGTATATATCATCATATACTGTTTTGTGTAATGGTTGCAATGAACCGCACTCGCGTTCGACCAGTGGAAATACTTCGAATCTAGTAGCGATGGTGTCTGTTTTGTTTAATTTTATTTTTTGTGTTATGTCAGGTTGTTGGACTGTTGTCCATGCAGCGTTTGTTTCTATCCAATATCTATCTTGGTACTTTACAATGAATGCATCAAATCTAATTAGTTCAAATAGTTGACAATGTGTTTGTGGTTCCCATACTATTGTTGCTTTTGTTAATGGTGTTGGGAGGCATTATTCTTTGCGAAGATCGCAGTGTAGTTTTGTTCCCATATATTATATTTCTTCGTTGTCTAGATTTAGTATTAGTGATACCTCACGTATTTCTAGTGTCCAGTCTAGAATATCTATTCTGTTCTGTTTTCGTGGTCCTTTCATGCAATTTGATTGTGCATTTTTAATTGCGCTTGGTATCCACATTGGATTTGTGTAATCATAAACTATCCGTCCGTATGGCGGTACCAAAGGTGTATTCATATCGAATTGTATTCGACCTTGCATTTCTTCAATCTTTTTCTGAAGTGGTGGATTAGCGATACAATTGAATGAGATATTATATCTTGTTGGTTTATATATTGTGTTCTTGAGAAGGTTTATCCTAGCGAGTTCGTTTCGAACTTCATCCGCGTCTAATATTTTTGTTCTTTGTGCGTCTGAAACGTAACAACTTGGTCTATTTGCTCTAATGTAGTCGGTGTGTTGTGAACACCATTCTACGCGTTCTTTAATTGTTCCTGCAACTGCGTTTGCTTTTATTTCTACTGCTTGTGCTTTGGATAATAATTGTACTTCTGTTTTTGTCATATTAAGATCTAATGGTTTGAATTTACATGTACTAATTTTGTTTAGTTCGTAGTATTCAAAATTTGTGATTTCTTCTGCATCACAACCGTAGTGTTCGATGAAAATGTCTTGTGGTCCTGCTGCGGAGCCGTTAATATTCTGTCCTTTTAGTTCTACAAAGTCTATTTGTGTTTGTCTTTTGTGTCTTTTATTGTTCATGTCAAATTTGTTGAATATACTATCTGTTAATCGTTCTCTATAGAAGTTCCCATTTCGTGTCCATTTGTCGATGGCTATTTCCCACATTGCTTCATAGTCTGAATTGTTTTTAAAGTTATTTAATTCTTCTATTTTAGTATTGTTGAAGTATTTTGGATAAGTGTTGGTAAGATTTTGATGAAATACATAGTGTTGAAGGTTAACATATTGTTGTTGATGAAATGTATGGTAATTATTAATGGCTTGGTCATTTCTTGGTTTGTTTTTATTTTTAAAATGTTTGATTTGTATTTCCATTTTTTCGTTTATACGGTCTTTAATGCGTTGTCTAGCTTCATTTTTCTATCTTTGTTCCATTTGTATTTTTGTTTCCACTTTCATATAGACGTATATTATTATTAATATTAATTTGAGAATGATAGCTTTCAGTTGAATCGACATGTGTATGATAGACCGGTGTGTGGATTGTAAAAAGTTGCAAAACCTAAAGTTTGTTTTGTATATCTATCGAATTTGTATATAAATTCAATGCAGATGAAAGGTGCTGGGATTGTTGTCGTGACTGTAGATGGTGTTGTAGCGTGAAATGGATGATTAAATATAGTGTTATATTTTATCGTTGTGTTAAATTTAAGTTCGAGAGATGGTGTTGCTAAAACGTTAAGTGCTGCGTTGCGTTGGCGATGTGTGAGATTTAAAGAGTTTGTTAGTCTATTTCTTGACCAATTAGTAAGTGTATCACCAAGATTGGTAGGTCCGTATAACGGCGGAGGTGGATTCCAAGTTTTGTGGTGTAATGAGAAAAGATATGTATGTTCATTTGTTCTACTTTGAGTTGGGGGGTTACAATTAAGTATTGGGGTAGATCGAATTCGTCCTGGATGGCTTGAGAGTAATCTAATGTCGGGTGTGAATGATGATGGGGATAATGCTGTATTTCTCGGAGGTTGCAAGGCGTTTGGAATTTCGACTCTTGGTACGCTTATTGATGTATTTGATGATGATGTTTGATTTGTTCTCAATGGTGGTGAACTTGTACTTGCGGATTGTGGTGATGTTGCTGACCAAAGTGAACTATTAGGTGACTTTAATGGTTGTACTCGGAAGTGTTCTTGAACAAAATTAAAGACTTGTCTCTGTGAAAATGTTGGGGGTAAGAAAGGATTTGCTCTTAGTTCGGATGGTGTTGGTGTATGATCTGTATTAACATTTGAGTGTTCACTTGGTGAACTGATACTAAAATTGTGCAATGTAGGTGTTCCTGTTCTACTTGGTGGTTCTGAGTGTCCTGTTTCTAGAGGTCTTATTGTATTAGATTCTATGTCTGTTGACCCATATGAGACTAATGTTGAGTCTTGTGTTGGAAATGATAATGACGATCGACGTCGTGCTCTTAGAAGTTCTCTTCTTTCCGGTCGTTCCCGTCGTACAGTATAAGGGTTTTCGTTATCTGGGTTTAAAGTATCATCAATTTCTGGTGAAGTTGGAATATTTGTTAAGTCTGTGACTTCGTTATGGTGTGGTCTTTCTGGGTGATTGTTACTTTGATTGTTGCATGATGACGCAATTTTTTCGGGCTATATGTTATGCTCCTGAGCCAGGTCCGTGGGGTGAGAGGTTAATGAATGGTGGTTGTAAAATAATCAGTGGTGTTAATTCTTGTCCTGGTGGATGTGTTTGTGGTCCTAGGTTCGATATCCAAATTTCGTTGTAATCTAGTCTAAGATTTAATTGGTATATTATGACGTTACCGTATAATTGAGAATGTTCTGGAAATCCTATTTGTAAGTAGAATTTTTGTGAGTGTAGGGTGTAGTAAATGGATTCTTCAATATCAGGAATAGGATCAAATTTTATGGGTGCAGAAAATATTCTGTTAGACTTAAACACATACGTATGAAAAAGTAAATTATAAGTGCAATTTTAATAAATTTAAATATTTCGAGTTCTATGATATCTATATTGGATTTGCATATGTGGAATATATCAGAATTTATTTCATTCATGAGGTGTTTTTATTGTACTGGAGGGCTTGCATAGACGACTCTACGATTTCGTACGACTTCAGTTATGGTTACTATAGCTAGGTACGTTGAAATAACTACGATACACGGTACTAGAAAGATAGTTAAGAAAATTATCACTTTAGATAATAGTAAATATGTTGCTATTAATGCTTCTGTAAAATCAAATTTTGAAACTATTTTATTTGTACTTGTTTTTAATTTATTCGTGGATGTTAGTGTGATTGTTAGTGTAAATTGGATACAATGCTCCACTGAAAAGTGACAGTTATTTACTGTTGTAACTGACACTTAACGGTGCCGCACAATCAAATTTTGTGAAAGCTTTATTGATATATGACTATAACAATGAGTGGGATCATTACAGTTGCTACTTTTTTGTTCTGTCGTCAATCAGGTTTATAGCTTCCTTTTTTAAAACTACAAGGAAAACTGTGTGTAGCTGGTTTAAGGTGACACACTCTTTAGTGTTAATTTGTTGTTTCAGTGTTTCAAATTCTGTGATTGTTTCAGTACATGGTGCTGTGTTTTGGAGTAAATCAAAGTAATTTTCTCCCCAAAAGAGTTTTATCTCTTGTCCAGTTTTTGTTGTTCCTTCTATGATAAAGAGATAATTAAGAGTTGATACTTTGCAGTTTGTTAGTGTAACGCTATCGTCATCAAAATGTATATGACTGCCAGATGGGTAGTCAAATTCAATATAATCGTCTATTTGGACTGATATTTTTATGACAAGTTGGTTCTTATTGAACGAATTCGAAAATTCTGAGACTGACATAGGTGGTGTTTCATTACGATGGTGACTATAATGATGTATGAGTCTTTCTGAAATGAAATGAAGATAATTCAGTTTACCTGGTTTGTCGAATCGTTTTCTGTAGAAAATTGATAAGGATGTGATAGAATTTTAAAAGCAGTTTCTACAAAATTACTCTGAATGTTTTCAGAAATTACTGAGAATTGGATTTTGAAGAAATGGTTGAAATTCTGTTCTGGTTGAGAATGGGGCAAGAAATTGTTTATGAAATTCTGACTTGGTCGAGAATTGTCTCTACAATTGAGAGTCGGTGATGAGATTTTGTTGAGGTGGAATTTTGAATTTAAGATTTTGTGTTAAGTTAGAAACAGAGTTTTAGTTAGAAATTATTTAAGTTAGTTTTAACTTTCGTTATCAGCTTAGCTGAAAAGAAGAAATTTTTCTGATTTGAGAGAGGTTGTGATTTGTATAAGACAAAATCGGAGCTGTGATTTTTACTTAAAAATTCGGTGCTCTCTACAATGTTGGTGACATTAACATATCTTCCGTTTTTCTTTCTTGGTTCTTGAAGCTGCCAATTTTACTAATTTTCTGGTTGTAATTAGTATTTTGGATTGTTATCCTTTGATTTATGAGCGTCTTTTGCGGATTTTCTTCGGCTTTCTTTTTACGGTGTTTTTCTTGTAATTGGTATGTTGGAAATTAATTGGTATGTTTGATTGGTTACTGACGTTTTCTTTTGCTGGTAGGTAAGATACCAATTAGTTATCTAAAGGTAGTAATTTGTTTCAAGTAAGTTTTTTATTGATGGTATGCTCGATGAAGATGGTGACTCCATCTGCTGGTTTTTGTAAATCCTTTGAAAGTTTAGTGCTAATGAGCTACAGGTTCGTTAAATGTTTCAGTTGGTGCAGAAATGGTGTAAATTGCGCAAATGGTGCAAACTGTTAATTAGTCTTTCTGATTGCAACGTAAATATTCGTTGGTGGTTGATGTTGTGTTGAAGTGTCTACTTCAACACATAATTGATCTGTGTTAGATCTATTTTGTTAATCACCATCTGGTAATGGTGGGAAATATTATTTGGGTTGACATTTTTAGTTTGTTACTAATTGCGTCTGCCTAGGAGCCCTTTGTCCCCGTACTTTGTTCTTCAAGTCTCTTCATCTTATAATGAAGATGATTGTTTTAATCTTTTCTTCTCTTTTAATGATGTGTTCGTTTTATAATGAGGTATGTGGTTACTAATGAGGACTTTTAACTTCCTTTTAACGTTCGTTTTTGCTAATGAAGTAGATTTGGGCTATGACGTAAAATTTGTTTACAATGTCACTGTGAAATGTCTAGTTATATGAAGGTCATTTGACCGATGAATAATGGAATTTGAACTGAATTGTATTTGTATATATTTCAGGTAATGAGTAATTTCACTCTGGATTGTTGCTGTCCGGATTGATACATGTAGGTTACAACAAATGTATTATTACAACGAATGGTTTATTACAACTACTGGATTGTTACTGTAAAAATTACTGTTCTCATTGGATTGTTGCACTGCTTCATAGTTATATCACTATTTGGTTGTTATTTGACATTTATGCCTTGAAGTTAAAGAATTGCTAGTAGGCTAACAACGTTGCCAGCAGTGTTAATTAGTTCTGGCAAAGATTTGTTGTTGTCTTCGACCTGTACTGTTATTTACACTTATTCATTATTATGCGGTTTATTCGTTTAAAAAGAGGAAATTATTCCAGATGTAAAAGAAGAAGTTATTCTTCACAGTTTATATGTTGGAGATGAAAAGCAGGAAGTTGTTCTTTTCGGTGTATGTTTATGTTGAACTCATTATTTTTTATTTCGTATTCGTTTTAGTGTTATCCTGTTTAGTAATAGTAATAATAGTGTTTTACCTGTAATTATTAATGTTCACTTTTTATATTATGTGTTGTTTTATGATAAATTATTTGTTACTAATATTGACATCTACAAAATGTCTATTCCATTCCGCGAGTCCTCAATCGTGGAGGATATTGTTATTTTGGATTAATTTGTTATTTGAATTTCGTTATTTGATTTATTTTTTTATTGTTTTTACTTCAATTAACTTCAAAAACGTCTATTCCAGTTCCAAGCCTGTGAACATCAAAATACTGTTTGTTATTTGTATTATTGTGTTTTGGTATTTTGTTTATATGAAAATAACGTGTAGAATCTTTAGTGGTTGGTTCAGGGGCTAGTTTCATAACCAGTTTGTGTTAGAATAGTGTTTGTTATTTTGACTTATATTGTTTTATTTGTTATTTGATTTATGTGGAGACGGCTAGTGTTCACGTGTAGCACAGGATATGGATGTGTCATGAGGTGGATTGAAGATGATGAATGACAGTTAGTGAAGATTGTGAATTGAAGTGTTCAAGAAGATTGTGAATTGAGGTGTTCAAGAAGATGTGGATGATGAAGAAAGAAGATGTTGATGATGAAGAAAGTATTCACCGTTTTGTTATAATTATTTATTTATCGTTTGTTACCATTGAAGGTGTTAATACGTGTGTGCCTAGGTAATTTGAAAGTTATAATAGATCTGGTTTGATCGATCTGGTGAACAAGTGATATTCCGAGGTTTGTTATAATGTATGTTTTAAGGGTTAGGGATTGAGTTAGGTGTATTTGTTTTTAACACCTTCCAGATTGATTGATGTGTTTACTTTTTGTGTGTTATTATTATTATCATTTTAATATAGATGTTCTTTTTTAATAACCTGATTTGTTTGTTTCGGGGTTGCACACACAGGTTCGGGTTAGGGAAGTGTTTTGAAGTAGAAACACTGAATGTATGTAGGTAGCAAGTTATACGGGGTATATTTAGGTACATGTTTTGGAGTAAATCAAAGTAATTTTCTCCCCAAAAGAGTTTTATCTCTTGTCCAGTTTTTGTTGTTCCTTCTATGATAAAGAGATAATTAAGAGATGATACTTTGCAGTTTGTTAGTGTAACGCTATCGTCATCAAAATGTATATGACTGCCAGATGGGTAGTCAAATTCAATATAATCGTCTATTTGGACTGATATTTTTATGACAAGTTGGTTCTTATTGAACGAATTCGAAAATTCTGAGACTGACAACATAGGTGGTGTTTCATTACGATGGTGACTATAATGATGTATGAGTCTTTTTGAAATGAAATGAAGATAATTCAGTTTACCTGGTTTGTCGAATCGTTTTCTGTAGAAAGTTGATAAGGATGTGATAGAATTTTAAAAGCAGTTTCTACAAAATTACTCTGAAAGTTTTCAGAAATTACTGAGAATTGGATTTTGAAGAAATGGTTGAAATTCTGTTCTGGTTGAGAATGGGGCAAGAAATTGTTTATGAAATTCTGACTTGGTCGAGAATTGTCTCTACAATTGAGAGTCGGTGACGAGATTTTGTTGAGGTGGAATTTTGAATTTAAGAGTTTTAGTTAGAAATTATTTAAGTTAGTTTTAACTTTCGTTATCAGCTTAGCTGAAAAGAAGAAATTTTTCTGATTTGAGAGAGGTTGTGATTTGTGTAAGACAAAATCGGAGTTGTGATTTTTACTTAAAAATTCGGTGCTCTCTACAATGTTGGTGACATTAACATATCTTCCGTTTTTCTTTCTTTGTTCTTGAAGCTGCCAATTTTACTAATTTTCTGGTTGTAATTAGTATTTTGGATTGTTATCCTTTGATTTATGAGTGTCTTTTGCGGATTTTCTTCGGCTTTCTTGTTACGGTGTTTTTCTTGTAATTGGTATGTTGGAAAGTAATTGGTATGTTTGATTGGTTACTGACGTTTTCTTTTGCTGGTATGTAAGATTCCAATTAGTTATCTAAAGGTAGTAATTTGTTTCAAGTAACTTTTTTATTGATGGTATGCTCAATGAAGATGGTGACTCCATCTGCTGGTTTTTGTAAATCCTTTGAAAGTTTAGTGCTAATGAGCTACAGGTTCGTTAAATGTTTCAGTTGGTGCAGAAATGGTGTAAATGGCGCAAATGGTGCAAACTGTTAATTAGTTTTTCTGTTTGCAACGTAAATATTCGTTGGTGGTTGATGTTGTGTTGAAGTGTCTACTTCAACACATAATTGATCTGTGTTAGATCTATTTTGTTAATCACCATCTGGTAAGGGTGGGAAATGTTATTTGGGTTGACATTTTTAGTTTGTTACTAATTGCGTCTGCCTAGGAGCCCTTTGTCCCCGTACTTTGTTCTTCAAGTCTCTTCATCTTATAATGAAGATGATTGTTTTAATCTTTTCTTCTCTTTTAATGATGTGTTCGTTTTATAATGAGGTATGTGGTTACTAATGAGGACTTTTAACTTCCTTTTAACGTCCGTTTTTGCTTATGAAGTAGATTTGGGCTATGACGTAAAATTTGTTTACAATGTCACTGTGAAATGTCTAGTTATAAGAAGGTCATTTGACCGATGAATAATGGAATTTGAACTGAATTGTATTTGTATATATTTCAGGTAATGAGTAATTTCACTCTGGATTGTTGCTGTCTGGATTGATACATGTAGGTTACAACGAATGTATTGTTACAACGAATGGTTTATTACAACTACTGGATTGTTACTGTAAAAATTACTGTTCTCATTGGATTGTTGCACTGCTTCATAGTTATATCACTATTTGGTTGTTATTTGACATTTATGCCTTAAAGTTAAAGAATTGCTAGTAGGCTAATAACGTTGCCTCCAGTGTTAATTAGTTCTGGCAAAGATTTGTTATTGTCTTCGACCTGTACTGTTATTTACACTTATTCATTATTATGCGGTTTAATCGTTTAAAAAGAGGAGATTATTCCAGATGTAAAAGAAGAAGTTATTCTTCACATTTTATATGTTGGAGATGAAAAGCAGGAAGTTGTTGTTTTCGGTGTATGTTTATGTTGAACTCAATATTTTTTATTTCGTATTCGTTTTAGTGTTATCCTGTTTAGTAATAGTAATAATGGTGTTTTACCTGTTATTAATAATGTTCCCTTTTTATATTATGTGTCGTTTTATGATAAATTATTTGTTACTAATATTGACATCTACAAAATGTCTATTCCATTCCGCGAGTCCTCAATCGTGGAGGATATTGTTGTTTTGGATTAATTTGTTATTTGAATTTTGTTATTTGATTTATTTGTTTTTTGTTTTTACTTCAATTAACTTCAAAAACGTCTATTCCAGTTCCAAGCCTGTGAACATCAAAATACTGTTTGTTATTTGTATTATTGTGCTTTGGTATTTTGTTTATATGAAAATAACGTGTAGAATCTTTAGTGGTTGGTTCAGGGGCTAGTTTCATAACCAGTTTGTGTTAGAATAGTGTTTGTTATTTTGACTTATATTGTTTTATTTGTTATTTGATTTATGTGGAGACGGCTAGTGTTCACGTGTAGCACAGGATATGGATGTGTCATGAGGTGGATTGAAGATGATGAATGACAGTTAGTGAAGATTGTGAATTGAAGTGTTCAAGAAGATTGTGAATTGAGGTGTTCAAGAAGATGTGGATGATGAAGAAAGAAGATGTTGATGATGAAGAAAGTATTCATCGTTTTGTTATAATTATTTATTTATCGTTTGTTACCATTGAAGGTGTTAATACGTGTGTGCCTAGGTAATTTGAAAGTTATAATAGATCTGGTTTGATCGATCTGGTGAACAAGTGATATTCCGAGGTTTGTTATAATGTATGTTTTAAGGGTTAGGGATTGAGTTAGGTGTATTTGTTTTTAACACTTTCTAGATTGATTGATGTGTTTTGTACTTTTTGTGTGTTATTATTATTATCATTTTAATATAGATGTTCTTTTTTAATAACCTGGTTTGTTTGTTTCGGGGGTGCACACACTGGTTCGGGTTAGGGAAGTGTTTTGAAGTAGAAACACTGGATGTATGTAGGTAGCAAGTTCTACTGGGTATATTTAGGTACATGTTTTGGAGTAAATCAAAGTAATTTTCTCCCCAAAAGAGTTTTATCTCTTGTCCAGTTTTTGTTGTTTCTTCTATGATAAAGAGATAATTAAGAGTTGATACTTTGCAGTTTGTTAGTGTAACGCTATCGTCATCAAAATGTATATGACTGCCAGATGGGTAGTCAAATTCAATATAATCGTCTATTTGGACTGATATTTTTATGACAAGTTGGTTCTTATTGAACGAATTTGAAAATTCTGAGACTGACAACATAGGTGGTGTATCATTACGATGGTGACTATAATGATGTATGAGTCTTTCTGAATGAAATGAAGATAATTCAGTTTACCTGGTTTGTCGAATCGTTTTCTGTAGAAAGTTGATAAGGATGTGATAGAATTTTAAAAGCAGTTTCTACAAAAATACTCTGAAAGTTTTCAGAAATTACTGAGAATTGGATTTTGAAGAAATGGTTGAAATTCTGTTCTATTGAGAATAGGGCAAGAAATTGTTTATGAAATTCTGACTTGGTCGAGAATTGTCTCTACAATTGAGAGTCGGTGATGAGATTTTGTTGAGGTGGAATTTTGAATTTAAGATTTTGTGTTAAGTTAGAAACAGAGTTTTAGTTAGAAATTATTTAAGTTGATTTTAACTTTCGTTATCAGCTTAGCTGAAAAGAAAAAATTTTTCTGATTTGAGAGAGGTTGTGATTTGTATAAGACAAAATCGGAGTTGTGATTTTTACTTAAAAATTCGGTGCTCTCTACAATGTTGGTGACATTAACATATCTTCCGTTTTTCTTTCTTTGTTCTTGAAGCTGCCAATTTTACTAATTTTCTGGTTGTAATTAGTATTTTGGATTGTTATCCTTTGATTTATGGGTGTTTTTTGCGGATTTTCTTCGGCTTTCTTGTTACGGTGTTTTTCTTGTAATTGGTATGTTGGAAAGTAATTGGTATGTTTGATTGGTTACTGACGTTTTCTTTTGCTGGTATGTAAGATACCAATTAGTTATCTAAAGGTAGTAATTTGTTTCAAGTAACTTTTTTATTGATGGTATGCTCAATGAAGATGGTGACTCCATCTGCTGGTTTTTGTAAATCCTTTGAAAGTTTAGTGCTAATGAGCTACAGGTTCGTTAAATGTTTCAGTTGGTGCAGAAATGGTGTAAATAGCGCAAATGGTGCAAACTGTTAATTAGTCTTTCTGTTTGCAACGTAAATATTCGTTGGTGGTTGATGTTGTGTTGAAGTGTCTACTTCAACACATAATTGATCTGTGTTAGATCTATTTTGTTAATCACCATCTGGTAATGGTGGGAAATGTTATTTGGGTTGACATTTTTGGTTTGTTACTAATTGCGTCTGCCTAGGAGTCCTTTGTCCCCGTACTTTGTTCTTCAAGTCTCTTCATCTTATAATGAAGATGATTGTTTTAATCTTTTCTTCTCTTTTAATGATGTGTTCGTTTTATAATGAGGTATGTGGTTAATAATGAGGACTTTTAACTTCCTTTTAACGTCCGTTTTTGCTTATGAAGTAGATTTGGGCTATGACGTAAAATTTGTTTACAATGTCACTGTGAAATGTCTAGTTATATGAAGGTCATTTGACCGATGAATAATGGAATTTGAACTGAATTGTATTTGTATATATTTCAGGCACTGAGTAATTTCACTCTGGATTGTTGCTGTCCGGATTGATACATGTAGGTTACAACAAATGTATTGTTACAACGAATGGTTTATTACAACTACTGGATTGTTACTGTAAAAATTACTGTTCTCATTGGATTGTTGCACTGCTTCATAGTTATATCACTATTTGGTTGTTATTTGACATTTATGTCTTAAAGTTAAAGAATTGCTAGTAGGATAACAACGTTGCCAGCAGTGTTAATTAGTTCTGGCAAAGATTTGTTATTGTCTTCGACCTGTACTGTTATTTACACTTATTCATTATTACGCGGTTTACTCGTTTAAAAAGAGGAAATTATTCCAGATGTAAAAGAAGAAGTTATTCTTCACAGTTTATATGTTGGAGATGAAAAGCAGGAAGTTGTTCTTTTCGGTGTATGTTTATGTTGAACTCATTATTTTTTATTTCGTATTCGTTTTAGTGTTATCCTGTTTAGTAATAGTAATAATAGTGTTTTACTTGTTAGTATTAATGTTCACTTTTTATATTATGTGTCGTTTTATGATAAATTATTTGTTACTAATATTGACATCTACAAAATGTCTATTCCATTCCGCGAGTCCTCAATCGTGGAGGATATTGTTATTTTGGATTAATTTGTTATTTGAATTTCGTTATTTGATTTATTTGTTTATTGTTTTTACTTCAATTAACTTCAAAAACGTCTATTCCAGTTCCAAGCCTGTGAACATCAAAATACTGTTTGTTATTTGTATTATTGTGTTTTGGTACTTTGTTTATATGAAAATAACGTGTATAAACTTTAGTGGTTGGTTCAGGGGCTAGTTTCATAACCAGTTTGTGTTAGAATAGTGTTTGTTTTTTTGACTTATATTGTTTTATTTGTTATTTGATTTATGTGGAGACGGCTAGTGTTCACGTGTAGCACAGGATATGGATGTGTCATGAGGTGGATTTGAAGATGATGAATGACAGTTAGTGAAGATTGTGAATTGAAGTGTTCAAGAAGATTGTGAATTGAGGTGTTCAAGAAGATGTGGATGATGAAAAAAGAAGATGTTGATGATGAAGAAAGTATTCACCGTTTTGTTATAATTATTTATTTATCGTTTGTTACCATTGAAGGTGTTAATACGTGTGTGCCTAGGTAATTTGAAAGTTATAATAGATCTGGTTTGATCGATCTGGTGAACAAGTGATATTCCGAGGTTTGTTATAATGTATGTTTTAAGGGTTAGGGATTGAGTTAGGTGTATTTGTTTTTAACACTTTCCAGATTGATTGACGTGTTTTGTACTTTTTGTGTGTTATTATTATTATCATTTTAATATAGATGTTCTTTTTTAATAACCTGGTTTGTTTGTTTCGGGGATGCACACACAGGTTCGGGTTAGGGAAGTGTTTTGAAGTAGAAACACTGGATGTATGTAGGTAGCAAGTTATACTGGGTATATTTAGGTACATGTTAATCTATTACAGAGCTGGGGAAATACGCAATGCTCTTTATCAAAATAGTTAGACAAAAATATGATTCCTAAATAGTATAGATTGTAGAGTAATATATATATATATATATATATATATATATATATATATATATTATATAACATAATGTATAAAGGATAGCTTGTAAGGTAGTCCGTTTAATGACAATTATTAGTAATAATATTATAATTATATCTAATGAATTACATATTTATTAATATTTTATAATTATTTATTACTATTTTAAGTTTTTACTATTGTAACGTGACCTTCCTTTTCCGAAGATTATATTGATGTTTATGTTTTGTATCCGGGTTGTGGATATCTTTTTGAATGTAAGTTGATGTGTTTGGTTGTTTTAGTGTTGGTATTTCTTTTGTTAGGAGATAATTTTGTAGTTCTAATTTGATGTGTTTTTCTTTTGTGTAGTATGGTACAATGTGATTTCTGTGTATTGTTATTTGTTCTTTATTGTTGTCTTTTAAGATGCACGTTGTTTCGGTTGGTTTATCCATAATCAAATATGGTCCTGTTTTTAGGGGTAATAGTTTTTTCGATACTCCCTTAAATTGTTGTTGATTAGTGACTAATACAAAAGTATTTTTCTCAAGGGGCTTTGCTGTTCTGAATCGAATGTTCATTTCATCGGTTAACTTCTTTTTGTTTTGTAGAATTTTTGTTATTTTTTGATATGTATCGTTGTTGTGTTTTTCTTTGTCTAGGAACCATTTTGCGAAGGCTCCTTTCTGTAATTTTGCAAATTTAGGATGGCTGAAATGGTTTTCCAAGTGTGTATGTGTAGGTTGTGCGTTACAAGCACTTTTATCCGATGGGTTGCAATTACCCATTTCATCCGTTGTTGTTCCGAGTTTAATTTTCGTTGGTTTTCTCGGTTTTTGACTGAAAACGACTTCATAAGGTGACATGCCTAGTTGTGTTTGATATTGTGTCTTGTACGCGTATGGGAAGAATTTTGCCTTTCTTGACCAATTATTGTACTTTTCATTTAGTAATGTTCTAATGAATTGTCCAATTATTCTATTTGTCCCTTCCACTAATCCGTTTGTCCAAGGTGCATATGTTGTGCTTGGTTTAACTTTATTTCGAAGTAATTGCATAAATGTGTTAATTCTGTATTGATATACTCAGATCCGTTGTCAGATCGGATTTCTTCGAGTAGTCCAAATTTCATGAACCAATGTTCAAATAAGGCTGTAAATGCATAGTGTGCGTTGTTTTTTGGTGCACACATTATAGTAACATAATGTGAAAATGCGTCAACTATGACAAAGATGTAGTTATTTCCTTCTGATGTAGGGTAAATTGGTCCTTTTGTATCTATCATTATCGTTTCGTTGAAGTAAATTTTTGTCGGTGCTAGTTGTTCTTGTTTACTTTTCAATTTTGCGTTCGCAAACACTTTGTTTGTTTGACATTGTATACAATCTGCAATTAGTATTTTTATCCAAGTTGTAAGGTTTGAAAAATAGTATTTTCCCATTATGTTTCGTTTCGTTTTTTCGAGTCCCGTGTCACCTACTAGGTCTATGCAATGGTTCTCGTAAAATGTGCTCAGTAATAATGTTAGTGGTAAACAGATTCGTTGTATTGACTTTTTATGAATATTTATCACAATTTTGATTATCTCAGAATTTTCATCAATGATGATCGATTTGTATTTCCTGAAGTATGCGAATAGTCTTTTATTTCCACGTATGTCCAGTGTTACTGAATGTGATTTACTGTTATGTTTTTTCCATATCTTCACTTTGTGAAGTACAGGGTCTAATATTTGGGTTTCTTTGATTAGTTTTTCTGTTACTTTTGTTTTTTCGTCATAGAAAATGTCTGATATTTTTGTGTTTTCGTAGTTTTGTTTTTGCTGTATTTTTTTGTTATTTATGAATCTAAGGTAATCATCGTCATGATGGATTGTGTATGGTCCTTTTTGATTTTTCTCAATAATGAGATCATCTTTCTCTACCGTTGGAGAGTGCCAATTCTTTTTTTTCGGTTTGTATTTTGGTATCAGATTTGTTTTTGTCTCATTGTGATATTTTTCGTATGGTATTGGGTGATATTCGTTTTTGTCGATATTAATTTCGAAGTAGTTGTTGTGAATGTTAGCTAGTATGGGGTAATGTGTTCTATCTGTATTTTCGTCGTTTGTATTATTGCATATGCTATATTTGCATTCTAGGTTATTTGCGAATGGTGTCTTCGCAAAGAAGAATTTTATGTTTTCTGGTAGTTCTACTGTCATATCGCGTGTTTTAGTAAAATATTCTTTGTCTATTGTTCTGCTGAGAAGGTCAGGGAGGGCTAGGTTTTTTTCCCTTCTGTCTAAATTATGTGTAGGTTTGGAAATTTCATTAATATTAATTGAAATCTATAAACTCTATGGTTTGGTTTGTTCTTTTGAGTAAATAGATAGATAATCGGTTTATGGTCTGTAAATAATACTATGGGGTGATTTGAGCCTGTTAAGAGGAATTCGTACTCTGTTAATGCGAAACTGATTGCAGAGCATTCTCTGATTAATGTAGATAGTCGTATTTCTATAGGTGTGAACAATCTAGAATTTGCTGATACTAATTTCATTTTCTTTTCAGTTGGGTGTTGTTGTAGCAATGCTGCTCCAATGCCTGTATTCGATGCACCTGTTATGATGTAAAATGGTTTTGTAGTGTCTGGCATCGTTAGTTCTAACTTGTGTGTTATTGTTTTTTTTCATCTGTCCAAAATTTTTGGATGCTCTTGTGTCCATTTGAAATCAGTTTCTTTGTGTAAAAGATTGTAGAATGGTTGTAATATTGGCTGCATGCCATATACGTATTTTGCAAGAAAGTTAATTGTTCCTAAGTTTCTTTGTAATGCCTTCATACTTTTTGGGGGTTCTAGTTTCTGAAAACCGTCAATTTTTGATGTCAGTGGTTTCACTTTTTTATCTTCAATTATATGACCAAGAAATTTGACTTTTTTTAACAAAAAGTATGTTTTATCTGGCGCTGCTTTGAGGTTCTCTTTTAAGAGTACTTTATGATATTCAATGAGGGTTTCGTACATTTGTTCGTATGAGTTTGTTTGAATGAATATATCGTCAACGTATGTAATTACTGTTCCTTTACGAATTAATGGATAAAGAAAGTGTGTTAGTATCGATGCAAATGCTGCGGGTCCGATTGATATTCCGTAAAATAAACGTTTAAAGCAGTAATATTCATTGCCAATTGTAAAGTGAGTGTATCTCATTGAGTCTTCGTCTAATGGTATTTGGTTGTATGCGCTATTTAGATCTACTGTTGTGAATATTGTTCCATTTATGCGTGTAAGTGCGACGTCAACAGATTCGATTGGCCAATTAAACTTTGATTCATCAATCATGATATTTAAGTATCGTGCATCTAGTACTATTTTCAATGATTCTCCTTTTCGTAATATAAATACTGGATTTGTAAATGTATTTCCAATAGATAGTTGTTCTTTGTTCACTGGTGCAATTATGTCGTACTTTTTTAGTACGTCTAGTAATTTCTGTATTCGTTCTCTTAAGTGTATTGGTACTTTGCTTATTCTTTGTTTCTTGAAAACTGCATCTTTCTTTATAGGTAGATTCAGCTACACTTTTGTCTGTAATCTAATATGATTGTTACTACTTTTTCAAATTCGTTTTAAGTTAAGTGTGAATGTTGAAAATCGAACATTTGAATAAATTCTTTTTCTGATTCTGTGTATTTATTAATGTTAAATTTGCATTTGAAATTTCGATTTCTTTCGAATGTTGATACTTGTTCAATTGTTTCATTGTCTTGTATGTTTAGTATTTCGTTGATATCATTTTCATTTTCATATGTTAACTGATATAATGCTGTAAATAAGTCTATGGAATTAGTCTGATACATTTCTTCGTTCTGTTTTTTGAACGTAATGTTTTGATACATAAAACCAATTAAGCCTTGATTAATTGTTATTTTGTGTTGATATTTATTGACTAAGAATATGTCCATGAAGTGTTCTTTTTCTGTTATAAGATCTTTTATATCTGTGAATGATAGATTGTGATACTTGTTAATTGGTTCGAAATAGTAGTTTGAACTATAAATTGCTTTTCCGTTTGACTTTTCCATTTGTCTGAAGATGGGTATCGGAGATGTTATGCATCTATGTTGTTCTTTTTCGAGATAGATTGATTCTTAGTTATAAATCGGGTATAGTCTAGAGTAGTAGGGGTATCCTTTTGTACTGTTCATGAAGAATGTAATGTCATTATCTTGAATTGTGTTAGTGGTTATTGTTAATTTGTTCGTATTTAAATTTATTGTTTCTATATATTCCTTGAAGAATGGAGTTCCAAGTATGTTGTGATTACATTGAGTAACATAAAAATGAATGTTAAAGTTGTGTTGTATTTTATTTCTGTTGTTTGATATTCTATCTGGTGTTAGATTTAATGTTATTGTTCCAAATGTTTCTCTGGTTGTATTATTTGCTGCTGTTAGTGTTTTGTTTGCTCGTTCGAGATGTATATCAGAGTTGTTGTATTTTATTTCATTCCAGGTGTTTTCGTTTAAGAGGTTTATTGTTGCTCCAGAGTCCAGTAGAAAATTAATTTCCAATACTGGTTTTGCTTTGTAAAGTCTTGTTCGAATTTGTTACACTGATACATTGGTAGTATCCAAGTTGGGTTACTTTCTAGTGCATTCACTATAGTATTGCATGTGTCTTCGTTTGCGTTGTAAAATTTGTCAAGTATTTCTTGATCTTCATTTGATGATTCGGATATGTATTCGTATTCATCAATGCCAGGTGGCTATTCGTTTTGTCTATCTGTCTCTATATTATTTATTCTGCCTTTACTGTTATTATTGTTATATTTGTTTCCATCTGTTCTTCCGTCTTTTGATTGATGTCTGTTATTTTGTTCTCGATGTGACGAATTTCTTCTATCATTTCTTTTGTTATTGTTTGAATAATGTCTCTTATTGCTATTTGATCTTTGTCTGTATCTATCAGTTCTATTTGAATCTCTGCTATCAAATCTTTGTCTGTTATAATTATTATTACTATTATTATTATTATTATTATTATTATTATTATTATTATTATTATTATTATTATTATTATTATTATTATTATTATTATTATTATTATTATTATTATTATTATTATTATTATTATTATTATTAGTATTTTTATTATTTCTGTTATACGGTGATTGGTGTCTTGATTGACTGCGATTTGTGTATCTTGAGCTTGATCTACTATTGTTATATCTATCATAATTATTGTTTCTGTTGTAGGAGTTTGTTTTACTTCTATTGAAATTGTTTCTATTGTAACTTGTATATCTATTGTTATATTTATTATTCGAGTCACTGTTTCTTTGATAATTTGACATATTATTGTAGTTATTTCTTGATTGTGGTCTATATGGTGTTCTGCTTCTCGAGCTGTTGTACACTGGTGATGTTGATGGTAATTGTCTTTCACATTGTTAGAGTCGATTCTTCTATTTGGTAAATTTTGATTATTTCTCATGTGACCATAAAATGTTTTTTCTTTTGGTCTTGGTATGCTTTCTCGTCTTGGTCTTTTAAAGCATCGGCCTTTTGTGTGACCGTGTGAACTACAGTAACTACAAAATAGTGCAAATTTTGGTCTTCCTTTAAAATTTTTTCTATCGTATGTGTTATTTATTCCATTTAGAACGTTACAGATCGTTCCTTCAAACTGTTCCAAGTCGTTTTGATTCAGGTCGTTTATATTATTACAAGCTATGTTCATCTGTTTTAAGTCATCATTAATGTTATTTGTACTTTGGTTAATTTCATATAATCGTTTATGATTGTTCGTTATTGTTCTCGTAAGTCCATTTGATCTATTTTGTTAACTAGTGCTTTGAATGGCATTTCTGGTTCTCTTGGTGTTTGTTTATGGTTTGCACGTTTTTTCAAGGCTGCCCTTTTTAGTTCATTATCCAAACATCTTATGAATGTTTGATTCATTACACTGTTTCTATAATCTTCTGTGTATAGTTAATATGCTGTTTTGACAAGTGTTTCTATTCTCAGAGCAAGTGACCGTAATGATCCGTTTGTATGTTTTTGTAATTGTTGTAATACTATTTTTGCTTGTTGTTTTGATTTTTCTGAGTCGAAAATATCTGAGAATTCTTTGCAAAATGTTTCCCAATCCAATTTGGTTTCACTCGGAAGAGTTGAATATCATTTTTGAGCTGGACCTTGTAGTGTGTGTAATAAAAAGGCTGCTCTTTTTACTTTCCATTGGTGGTGTCCTGATTTGTTTACTGGTTCTATGCCACTGCTAAATATCATTGCTGCCACTATACTGTTTAGGTATTCTTCGACAGTATATGCTGGATCTGTGCCATCAAATGGTCTTATTGTCGTTGGTACTGAACCACTACTTATGTTTTTTTTCAATTTGTGGTTCTTCGTTTATACTCATGTTAATTGTTTATAGAATGGTAATGGAGGTTCTGTTACCATGGCTTCTCTTTCTTCTGTAGTATTTGAATTTGTAGTACTTGGGGTTGATCTTCGTGTTCTAATTTCGTGTCTGTTGTTTTGTATATTATTGTCTTCTACATTTCTATTTTATGTTCGTGTATTGTATTGTATATTAATGTCATTTATCGTTCTTTCGAATCTGTTAAACATTGATTGTAATGCTTCATCTTGTTTTCTTTCCATGTTTTCATTTATTTGTCTAAATTTGTTTTCTATATTGTCTATTAATTTATTTGTATGATTTGTTACTTTTTCTGTGATTTCGTCTTTTAGATCATTATAATTGTACATTTGTTGTTCCCAGTGTAAATCGTGATTATCATTGTTTTCGTTTAGTGAGCTTATATATGTTTTGTTTCTAATATAGTCTTGGTTCATCGTTCGTTGAGTTTTCTTCCTAACTCTCTGATTTACCGTTGGTGGTATCCAATTCCCAAATTTTATTTCTTTTTCTTTTTCATCTGAATCGGAAATATATATTTCGTCTACAACAATTTGTTGGTTTCCAAACAATTTTGAGGTTAGTGGTTTGTCTGGTTTTATCGTTGATTTTTGTTTTGCTTGCAGACTTGTGTTTATTTGAACGTCTTTTGATGTTGACGTAGTTGTAAGTGTTTTTGACAGGCTAAACGATGAGGAACCTAGTTGTCCTTGATCTGTGATTTGTACATAATCTTCCAGTCCTTGTATGTAATTTATACTGTCTGAACATACTTTTAATGTACTTTCGAAGTGTGGTGAATAGTACTCACCGTCCCAGATGTGTCTATGTTCTTCATTCAGATTTTCAATCTCTTGGTGAATTGTTTCTCCAAACTCTATCCGTTTTTCGTTAATGTGTTCAAAATTGTCTAACCAAAATAAGAATGTAAATTCTGAGATGATTTGAATTATATCAAATGTAGCTGTTTTTAATTTTGTTTTTAGTTCAATAATTTTTGTTAACCAATTATTATAATTTAATATATCAATTCTGAGTCTATCGTTTACTGACTGTATTTGTCTTTGTTGTTTGTTCAAATATCCGATTGTGTTTCGGAGTAATTCGTATGTTGTATTTGGTATTGCTGTTATTTTTGATCTATCTTGAGAATCTTCATGTCGTTTCAAGAATGTTCAAAAATTATAAAACGTTTTCTTGTTTCTTGTTTCATCTGTTAATGTGAATATATAATGTTTGTTAAGTTGGTCTCTACACAGTAGTATTACTGGTAGATAATGTGCTAGATGGTTTCTATGAATATTGATTTGTTGTATATGTTTTGTTTCTTTGAAGAAGTTCTTCTTCAAATTTATTAGTATTCTGTGTATTGTCTCGCAGTTTTCTAGCGGAAAATCATTAGAGATTGTAAACGGTGTTAAGAAATTGTTAGTATTTGTTTGTTGTAGATAACTACTGGCCATTTTTACTATTGTTTTGTTAGATCTAGAGATTGTTTTGTTCAATTGTTAATTTTTCCGTTATGGAGAATAAAGAGGAAAATTTGTTATTTCAATATAGTCCGGCACTGGTCGCACCAGATAAGACGTCTGCTGAGGTAGGGTTACCTTGAGAGGATACTCTACTTCTGTCTTATGGTGTCTCAAGAATATAGTCAAATCTTAAGGCTTACCTGACTAACTAAAGTTCTAGATCTCTAGTCTGTTACTCTTCTATCTGAGCTTCAGTAGACAGTGCACCGGCCGCAATGCTAAAATCTAACGTATATCTCAATACTAAAACAAGAGCAGAGTAGAGAGAGAGAAATATACTTTATTATTATATCAGGTATGACTGGTACCGACTAAAGGGGTAGCGTGTTGTGTTACCAACGGGTAAACAGATAAACATTTAAAGGAAAGATATTTCCATATTTTTAACCAATCAGGGTTGAGTATTTTAGTTTATATTTATTAACATAAATAAAGTCTCTAATTCTTTTTTGTTGGAAGTCAACACTGACTCCAGGTCTTGTTGTTCTTATGGTTTTTGTAGCATTGTATCTCATCAATTTTGATTTTTTCTTCTCTCTTTCTCGTTAATTCGCCTTTTTCGCTTTTCGCTCCCGTTGGATTCCTCGCAGACTCGTTTTTTCCGTTTTCCTTCTCTGCTTTCAAACCTGTTTTAATCTGTTTTTTTTTTGGTTTTCGTTCGTATTTTCAAATCTATTTGCTCTCCGACTGATTATATATTTCTGCTGCTATCGATCTATCTCTTTCTCTCCTTTGGTGTGTCCAATGTAGTTTTGCAAAAAATTAATAGAAACTATCGAACATAAACCTGTTATCTGGAGTAAGTTCTGCATGAGAATATCAATTGTTAAAGTTTCAAGATAAGATGCCTTCAGAAATTCAGATTTACGGACCTGCTAGTTTAAATAGAAAGTATAAGGTTTGCGCTCAATGCGATGAATGCGGTGAAACAAAAACGTCTAAGCAGTGAAAAATTCTTTTCAACCGCTTAAGCGGTGAAAGTAATTTTTTCATGGCTATCAGAGGAATGCTGTGAAGAAAACATTTTAGTACTACCAGGTTGCAGTGAAAAAAATTTTCAGCGGTACCAGGATGCGGTGAAAAAAAAATTACCGCTAAAATCGCAAAACCGCAAAAACTCTCATTTTGAATTCACAGGAAATGGCAATAGATAGATTAAGTGACAGATGGCGCCGTGGAAAAAAGAAGTTGTTGACCTGCAAGAGGTGAGAGGTTCGAACCCAGTTCGGCGAATGCGGTGAAAAATAGTTTTTCACGCTAAAAACCTCAATTCTTACAAAAATTCACCGCATTCAACGCTAAAAGATGCGGGCGCTTTGCAGAGAAAAATGTTTTTTTTTTCACCGATATTCACCGGTAATCTTTTATTATTTTTTGACCAAACCTCGACCCGGGTCCACCGTTATTAAGCGAGAATAAGGGTGTACAACAATTTCCACTCTTAAATAGCGGGGAAAAGAGTGTAAGAGTAGAATTTCCCCGTGCACCCTTTTAATTTGCACAGGACAAAAGCTTGCACACTTCCAAAATTCAAATATACTGTGAAAACATTTTTCAAGTTTAACTAGAGAAAAAAACACATCATCTGCTAAAATATGCCAATATTGTTTGAGATGTGAAAATAAAAGAAATTTGTTTTTGATTTATTTTAGGTTTAATTTATTTCTTGGAGAAATGATTGAATTGGGAACATTTTATAATTGAAATACAACAAACCTCAACCAATCGAAGAATAAACAACACTTATGCATGTTGGATGCTGTTTACACGCGCAATATTGAAGAGTTTTGGATCATAATCACATCTTATGTAATATTGTTGACTGAACTTCTCCCCATTATGATTAGGTTACTTTCGCCTGTGGCTCAGAAACATTTTTCGCAGCGCTACTCTTCGCTTCCTTGGAATTGATCTTCTAAAACAAAAAAATTGTTTTTAATGACTCGTTCATAAGCCGGGACTGTTGTCCACGAAGGCCTATAAAACCTACTCTTAAAACATGGAGAAGAGGACTATGCTCATAGATATCTGAAATTTACCTGCTGAAAATGTAGATTTGGTAGCGCAATGAAACGATTGGTATACAAAGATGTAATAGATAGCCCAGGTCGAGGTGTGCGTTAATGACCAGACCCATCCAGACTAAAATCGGTCATGATCAGACCCATCCAGACGATAATCTGACATGATCAGACTTTAGCTCGCTTTTCATACGTGCTCGTTTTTGACTCGTTTTTATTACCTGCCATGATCAGACCCATCCAGACCAGTTCAGCCATGAACAGACTTTAGCTCGTTTTTAGAAATTGTGCTCGTTTTTACCTCGTTTTAAAACGTTTTTCTCGTTTTTACCGCGTTGAAAAACTTCTGCTCGCTTATATTTTTTTTCAGTAAGAAAGAATTCCAAAGTCTGGTTACAGACTTAGTTTTTAATTATGAAACAACTTTTAAGAACCAAATTTTTCTCAGGGACTTGTAAATTAAGAAGAAAAATTGACAATTGATGACTGATATATTTTTTGTAAGAATAAAAAAACAGTTGAGTTGTTACATAATAATAATAATAACAATAATAATAATAATAATAATAATAATAATAATAATAATAATAATAATAATAATAATAATAATAATAATAATAATAATAAAAATAATAATAACAATAATAAAAAAATAATAAAAATAATAATAATAATAATAATAATAATAATAATAATAATAATAATAATAATAATTATAATAATAATAATAATAATAATAACAGTAATAATAAAAATAATAAAAAAAGGCATTTCTTTTTGCAGCGTGACTTGATGATTATTGCATTCTTAAGCGTAAGAAGTAAACACAAAATTTTGAACCTTTAACAATTTTTGACGGTTTTTGAAAAGTAACGTCATCTTTGAAGATTTAGTCACACTTCAGTACATAGAAAATGGTGAATTTTTTCTGTGAGTGGATTCATTTTGAATCATTATCAGGTATGAAGTAACACAAAAACCAACTGCCTGAGGTCTGTTGAGAGTGAAAAACACCTAGTCCCATATATATATATATATATATATATATATATATATATATATATATATATTATATATAGATATATATCCGAATAATTTTGAAAAAGTAAATATAAAAATAGGTCTTTTGATCGGGTCAAGGAGTTGTCGAAATCTAATCAAACTCGGTATGGAGTATCCCCTGTGTACATAGAGTCTAAAACAATAAGTATTTTTGCTATAGCATGTCTAGGAAAGAAAGTTTGTATTTCAATTGGAAATATCGACTTATTCGCTGATTCTATTTTCAAAAAAATAGAAGTTTTATCGGATCAAGGAGTTGTTCAAAGTAGACCAAATTGATATCCCAGACTACCAGTACTATTTACGTTGTAATGCAAAAAAGAATGGTCCGCCTAACGTTCCTAGAAAAAAGTTCGTATTTCAGTCGGCAATTTCGACTTATTCGTTTAATCTATTTTCAAAAATATAAGAAGTTTCATCGGTTCAAGCAGTTGTTCAAATCGAACCAAACTCATTTATCATTTATAGTCATTTAAAGTCATTTATAGTCATATAGCGATTTGTTATGCTTTGTTTTATTTGGAGATAGAGTTTGAGCTTGGTTTTTTTACCTAACGCTCTTCTCAAAATCTCCTATAGTTGTTTGTTTGTAACTCCACCGTAGCCGGTCCCCATCCCGGTTGAGAGAAGGAGGAGGGGAACACACCCAAAACGTACTGGAAAAACTCAAAAAGTTGATCGTTATTTCAACTGTAGATTTTCTCCGACAGTATTTAACCTATTTCATACTTTTGCTCGTTAATGATCAGCATTTAGCTCGTTAATGAACAGACTTTAGCTCGTTAATGATCAGAATTTAGCTCGTTAATGATAGGAAGCTCGTTCATGTAGGCAGACTTTATTATGACGCTCGTCCATGTAATCAAAAACGCACTTTACCCCCCCCCCCCCGTGCGTTTTTAATTGTCTGATCATTAACGCACAACTCGACCTGGGACGCAACAAATCGTTCTCAAATTAGCGAAACGATACATAGGAGGATTGTTGAAACCTCACTAAAAGGATGACATTGTGATAGGCATGCTAATATCGTATCATGTGGACTGATTAATATCTGCGTGCATCTGATTTTCCCTTCTAAACGATTCATTAGTTTGTTTTGGTCTATCTTCATGATAGTAAATTTCCTCTATCTATCTGTTTTGGTATATCAGATAGTAAATTTCCAGACAGTTCTTACAACTAAAAAAAATTTCCAAGTATTTGTCGTGTAAGCCCTGATAAAAATCTGCTAGCCAAACTCTCAGCAGGAACTTTCATTTTGTAGGAACTTTTCGACAATTTTTTTCTGCTTAAAATGTTTGTTCAGGTTGTTCTATCGTAACCACTGTGAGATTTTTTGTTACTTCCCTAGTCGAATTTTACACGCCCATCTTGTAAGATCCTGTAAGAAA
>NC_134481.1:30308869-30328869 GCF_964194025.1 Convolutriloba macropyga | reverse complement strand
GAAAAAAGGAAACAAGTTCGTGTATAGGTATGTACACACAAGTGCTCATACACAACCATGCTCACAAATGTGTACATATTATCGACAAAAACAAAGAAAATTGCACTAGCCTGTTTGTGGATGTTTACACTAATAAATGATCGACTCTAGGATTGAGAAAGTAGCGAAAGAAGAGATCATCTTCAAATATGTTCTGTGTCAGAAAAATTCAGAAGAAGAGATCATCTTCAAATATGTTCTGTGTCAGAAAAATTCAGAAATAATTTCCGTAATAAGAGGATTTAGAGGATTTATCAGAACAGAGGATTTATTTCAAATTGCATCCAATCATAAATGAAAAGAAAACAAAACTTTAAAGCTATGAGGCCACGCGTTGAGTAAACAGTTAATAATGAAAACAATTGGAATAAAAGACATTAAGCTCATATATGAAAAAAGTCGACCACTGGGAGGAAATCTAATTTCAGTCACAAATCACATCGTCAGTTATATTTTGTTGCAGCCTGCGCATTACTAGATCCAGAACTTGACGGAATCATAGCTCTTAAATTCAGACCCTGTGGTTGTTTAATATGAGTTGAAAATTCACGACTAGACCTTTTACTGAAATACAGTAAAGTTTTACGACGCAGCTAGATTCGTAAAAGATTGTAGGAACAAAGGTTCTGGATATGTTTACGCTTTCCGTTACTCACCAATAAATAATTGTGTCTTTGCACGTTTGACATTGGATGCAAGTTAGCAAATAGTGTTGTTCTCGATCTCGAAGGTTTCAAACTGAAGTCAGTTGGATTCATTATCAAAGAACTCAGCTTGTGTTTTTAGATACTAAGATACAATATTTTTCAAACCTCCAGTTAGCGTTGCAGTATTATTCGCAAACGGTCAACAAACTGTTATTTGGCTGACACACAACTTGCATGGCCTCGATTGGGACAACCGGGATACACCTTACAATGAGTTGAGAACAATTTGCTTAAGTTTCAGTTTCCGATTTAACCGGATTTTTTTCTGCAAAAGGCACCGAAAAGTGTGAGCTCCTCAGCATGTTGTTACAGAAAACAGTTTACAATCTAGAAGATTTAAATTGTCCCCGCATTTGAAAAATACTTCCAAAGGAAACAGTTGGTTCTTGGAGTCTACATTCTAATAATTTTACAGCAAACTGCCAAGTATTCAATCATTGTGCAGAACATAAAGCCAAAATATTTTAACAGTGGACACAAAGTGATGCACAGTGAAAAGACAGCAACACTGACCACCCATCTGTCAGACAATTTGAAGATATTTACTTGCATTACTCCTCATGACAATCAGCCGATAGTATTATTCAACAGAGTTCAAGATCCCTGTGTACCAATACAGAACAATTGTTCAATTGATCAACAGAACGGAGCAAATTGTTTCACCAGACCGGGCGTTACACAACAACCCTGATACAACCCGCTGTATAGCACAGCAGCAAAACGTTACTTCTCAACAATTACGCTATCTCCAGAACAAATAGACAGCTTCAGAGCTTTCCTCCCTGTGATTGAGAACTTCTATGGTTTCCAATTGTATGTGAAAAATAAACAGAGAGCTCGCGAACAGCAGAATCAATTCATTTATGGCTACTAACAAAACAAATGAGAAGCCACCGCGGCCACCAAAAGATCAACGACTCCTTCGTTGGAAACAAGGGGCGGACAAAAAATTTCCTCCCTTTAGGTTCAAAAAATTACTCCCGGAACGTGAGCTAAATCTGAAAGAGATGCCAGATGAGTTGCGAGTGTATGTCTTGGAGCACCCTGAAGTTGAGAAAGTGTTCGGTCAACCATCGTATAAAGAAAATGACTCATCTACTGTTTGCTATAAATAGAAATAAAAAGTTACATAAAAGGTTTCAATTTGTTTGAATACTTGTATATTAAACAGTTGCCCATTGAAAACAGTGAATATATTACATATCTAATATTTTGTATAGTTCTTGTTGTAAATAACTTTAGAAGCAAATAAATTTTTTCAGATGCCTCAAAGAGACGAGGCTGATGCGGGTATCAGCAATTTAGTGTTTGATATAATTAACAAAGAGAGGTTTCCATGGCGTTGCTGTTCCAACTCATCTGTGCCACTGTCTGAAGTAATATTTTTTGTTCAAGTCAGTATCATAGTTCTAAAGATCATCCTTGGCTTCACTATGCTTTTTCTTTTTTCAGAGAGTTGCGAAGAAAAATCAATTTGGATTGCATTGTTGTCAAGCTAAGTTGGTTATATTTTACCAAACCCAAAACAATGAACAAAGTTATTCTGACATATGACAGGATATTCATGTAAATTTTTGGACCCAGCGGTTCCGGTAAAACTGAGCTGATGCTTCACTTGCTGCAGGGGAACAGTTTTTATCCGCGTTTTGAGAAAAATTATTATTTTACAAGGAGGTACAACCACTCTTCAGAGAAAAGCAGGGTAGTATAGCACGCATTGAATTCACCAAATACTCAGGATTAGAGATAACGACAAATCTTTCAAACTGTCCTCTTATATTTGATGACTCATGCGAGGAAATCTCTAATGACAAAGAAGTTGTAAAAATAGCTACGTCTGGACGCCATCGTAAACTTTATGTCAAATATGTGAAGCGTAATTTGTTTCATCAAAGCAAGTTGTCGAGAACAACTGACTTGAATACAACACACTTTATATTATTCAAGTCTCTGCGCGACATTCAACAAACTGAATACCTTGGCGAGCAGTTGAATCGTCTCCTGTTACTCAAAGATGCCTATAAATTAGCAACAACTGAGCCATAGGGACATTTGATTATTGATATCGAACCCAAAAATAGTCAGTTTACGATTTGCTTCTCAAATTTTTGAACCTGATCCTTCAATTTTTTACATTCCTGCACAAGAAGCAGAGAAGCAGTCATTACACCAATTACCAATCAAAAAGAAATTTTTGCTTATGCTCAAGCAATGGGCAAATTGCACAAACAAGAACTCCAACATTGAATCCAAATTAATTAGAGACAGTGACTTCATTTGGATTCTGATTGATTGCGCGATGAACGTACTCTGGCGTAATTCCAGTCAATAAAAAAGAACTAAAAAAATTTGAAAAAACACTGCGTACACTTTCAAACAGAAAATTAAGGAAAACTGAACTGTTAAAACTGATTCAATCTTCCTCAGGTATCAGTCTCATTCAACTCATAGCAATACTCTGCATTAAAAAAATCTAGATTAAAATGCACACTGAAGAGTTCGTAAGCAAAAGAATACCTAAGCAGATGTATGCAAGAGAACAACCTCATGTTTCTCAATTACTCAGCAACAAAGAAACAAGTTACCAACAGCTCCCCCTACCTCGCAAAAGGATACATTGCTGCTACATTTCTTTACAATCTGCAGCAAACCACCACTTGCAAACTATCTTTCGAACAATTCATTGTGTTAACGCATCTCGATATTAGTCCGCATTTGACTTGTAACACATACGCCAAAAAATTTCTAAATTTATCATCTGAAGAGAAACTGCAATTTTTGGAATATGAGTCAGGCAAGCAAGTTGCTTCAAAATCCCGCAGAAAAAAAGCAATAGCTCCTCACAAAGATTAGGGAAGCTTTGAAGAGGCAGAAGAAGAAACCAAACCAACCAGCCTCTGGGAAAATTACTTCCTATCAACTTAAACAGTTAGACAAATTGTACACTAAAGGCAGTGCTGCATTTGGTAGCATTGCTAATTTAAAGAAGGCTAGTGGTTTCACCAGAGGCAAAATTGTTCGCTATCCTCAGTCGAAAGCCCCGTACACAAAATAAAGACAATTCAGGAAAAGTTTTCCTCGACTGAAAGCTCTTGCAAACAGAATAAATGAAATCTGGTCTGTCGATGTTGCGTATCTGGATAAAGTTGCCCAACACAACAACGGTGGTGTAAAATATTTGCTAGTGACTGTGGATGTTTTATCACGTTACTTACGAGATCAAACAATGAAAGCTTTATATGCAAAAGATGCTGTTGAGGCGTTCAAAGAAAAGATGAAGAAGAAAAAACTAGTGAAAGTATGGACAGACAAGGAATCAGAGTCCAAAGGAGATTTCAAAAAATTTTGTGAAAAGAAAGGAATTCATTTATATACAACAGAAAGCGAAACCAAGTCAGCATTTGCGGAGAGGAACATTCGATCGCTTAAAAACATCATATAAAAATATTTGGAAGTAAAGTGGACTTTGACGTATATTAAAGATTTATCCCAGTTTGTAAATACTATAAACAGTCGTGTTAACTGCGTAAACCAATTAGCACCTATTAAAGTTTTCAAAAAACCTGAATCATTTCTAATTTTATTAGCAGTCAACACAACAGAGTACAAACCTAAATACGAAAAAGGAGACCTTGTTCGGATTGCAAAGCACGACGAAAAGTTCAGAAAAAGTTACAAGCAGAATCATACAGACGATTTTTTTACGACATTCAAAATTGCTACCGTGATTCCGCCAACGTACAATCTTATAGATGCAGACAACGTTATAATTGAAGGTAAATTTTATGAAGTGGAATTAGTCCAAGTAGCCGTTTTAGTTACTGCAGGAGAATAAAATGAATCCCGCCGAAGAACTCACAATCGACTTAATATCCAACGCATCAATGGAAGTTTTTGGTGAAACACATTGGCAAAAAACCGTAACCAGCTAGCTCAACCACTTATTTTGGATGGAGAATGGCAAGTAACTTTATCTTCAATATCCTTCCAATCAAACATCAACAACGTCAATTCAAACGTGTTAGTCGTTTATAAAAACTCGGGAGCCGAACTCGACGCCTCAAATAATCGCAGTGGACATCTTAGAAAAATTCGCAAAGGCATTTACAGCAACTTGGATCACTAATGGATGAACTCAGGCGAATTTCACAGTTTAAACAATTTGATTTTACTTTTGACAAAATTACCCATAAATGGTTTTACAATTGGGAGCGAATGAGGGTTTTTCAATTGAAAACGAAGAAGTTACAAGTATTCTCGGCTTCAAGGGTATAAAAGACAACTCGCATGATGGATACTTTCAAATTGGGTATAAATCACAAAAAACACTCAACAGACAACAAAGCGATTTTCGAGTTGACATAACCTGTGGCTCGCAGTTAATATTTGTCTACATAGACGTCAAATAAAATCACAATATTGGAGACTTGAGAGCTCCTGTAATTAAAACCATTGAGTGCGAAAGACGTTTACGAAACGGCAGCATAAGCACTGCTACACCCATTCATCACAAGACATTTAGAATTCTTGATTACAAGCCCATACTTTCTAACAATATTCAGAACAGTAAAGTCGAGTTCAGGAACGAAGTCGGAAAAATTATTCAATTAAATGGTACAGAAAAGTGAGAAAGTAAGCTTAAATTTTCAAAAAATCAAGTGAAATGGACGCTTACTACAGCAACCAAGCATCACAGTCAATGCCACATTCTCTGGTCATTATCGTCAAATAGGAAGTGGCTTTGGAGACCTCGCTGCAGGTTTTGGAAAAGTTGCTTTACCATTGGCAGGAAAAATTATATGGCTCACTGCCAAAAGAAATGGTCGAGAGCTTTTAGTGCAGGATGCACTTGAGTTGGTTGAAGTAGTAACGAAATGAAAGTCGGCAAAGCAGGTGTTGAAAAGCACGGTTGCAAAAACCGCCCGCAAACAAATTGGTGTTTCTCTCCATTCACGCATAACGCGTGGCTGGCAAGCTATTAAACGTCGAAGACGTTCGCTAAGCCTATGCTAAGCCTGCACTATGCTAAGCCTCAAACAAACAAAAAATTTTTCACTAAAACTATCATTTCTAGAAAACAACAGGCAAGAAAGAGTCGACTGGATTTTTTCTCTCGAGTCGGAAATGCGATTTAATTTTTTAATACCTCCCGAAGCCACTCACAGCTTCTTGGATTTATTTGAAAAACCACCTTTGCTAGTTAAATTTGATCAATCATTAGAGCAAAATCTAGACCACTTTATTCTCCCTCTGCATCATCACTCAAAATTGAAGTTGTAGGCGATTGCAAAACTTTCATAGATTTGCAGAAAATTTATATGGAAGTAAATTGTCGGATAAAAATTGCTGATGGAACTGATTTGCGATATACCGCCGGCGATGCAACCGCAACCTATGCCGTTTATTATGTCAACAATGTTCTGCATTCATTGTTCGCCGACTGCACTGTTTCTGCAAATGGAATAAAAGTTTCCTCAGTTAATGGACACTATGCTCATTAAAGTTTTTTTGAAACAGAATTTTTGAATGGAACCGATGCAAAGAAAACCTTGTTATAGTGTCAAGTTTACGAGTATATACCGATCCCGCTGGTATTGCTGTAGCCTCAAGGGATGCAACGCAGGTAGCTGTGAGAGAATCGGAACAAACAACTTTATATGGAAAGCTCGCTGTTGATTTCTTTTCTTGTGAAAAACATCTAGTAAGTGGTGTTACGTTCAGACTTTTTTTTCGAATATCGCATGATGATTTTGTTACCGTTAGTGAGACAGCGGCAAAGAATTACAAAGTTAAAATCGATGAAGCCAACTTATTTGTTAGAAAGATGACAGTTTCAGACAACGTTGTTGGCGCCATTGAAAAAACACTCCTGAAAACTCCTGCAATGTATCGGTACAATGAAGTAATAACAAAAATATTCCTCGCAACAGCAGGTCAACACAGTTGAAAACATGAAGTTATTTTCACAAAAGAACCAATAAGGCGACTGATTGTTGCATTGTGCAGGAGCAATGCATTCATTGGAACTAACGATATCAATCCCTACCACTACCAAAAGTTTGATTTGCGTAAGATTACGGTCGATCGAAACGGGTTCGCAACAGCCGGCACACCAATGTTAACACATGTTAACAAACGCCTGTATTAACATTCAATGAGTGCCTCGGCTTATGTTGAAAACGGTCATGGAAAACCCCTAACTGATTTTGCGCATCACTTTGTAATGGCTTTGACTTAACTAGCACGCAAGAGGTGACACACGATTTTATTCAATCCGAACTAACAAACTCATCATTATCGATTGAACTGAAATTTGATACTGATTTAACAAACACACCATTGAATTTTTTTTCCTAGGAGAAAAATCGTCTACTGTTTACATTGACTCATCAAGAAACGTATCAAAAAATGTACTATCCATGAATGCTTACTAATGGATGAAGACCAAAATTATATTCTTGTTCAAAAGTGCAAACTTCTCTAGTTTAAATTGCGAGGTGTTTATGCGGCTGACAATTATCCCTTAAACTTACCAGTTAACAGTTTTATTATTTTAAACTCGTCGCGAGCTGATTCTATTGGTTCACATTGGGTGATGCTCGCGAAACACTAGGCATACCCCGTAATATACTTTGCAGATCCGTTAGCACTTCCTCTGACTGCCTATAAAGACATTTTCTCCCGCTTACAGCAATGTACTGATATTATGGAGCACAGAAGTGATATTCAGTCTCACCTGCAATCAGCATGCTCGCAACTGTGTGGTTTATTTTGCATCTCTGTTGCTAATTATTTTTACAGCAGTAAGTTTCCATCTGTACCTGATGTAAATGAACTGCAATTGATAGCATTTGTAAAACATATGGAGAAAAATTGAATTAATTGTTCTATCACAGCAATTTTTTAGACACTAGAAATTTTACAGAAACGAAAGTTTATTAAATAGTCTGAAATCTCACGTACAAAACTTCATTGACCACTTAAAAGTATATCCATAATCTGATAATGACAAGAAGAATGTTCACCAAGCATTAGTTGACAAAATCATTTTACAGTCACATCGGGGATAGTAGAAGCACGTTTGTTAGAAGTAGTCGTAGTAATGGTTGATAGTCTTTTCACAGGGTTAGGCAGAGGAAGAGATGTGTAAGAAAACTTTTCTCCTCAGATAAAATAAAGATTTTAAAACAAGTTACAAGGCAAAATATCGTCGCAGGAGCATACGGAGAAAAAACAATATTATCTTCCGGACCTGTATATTAAAAAAAAGAGAAGCCAATGACTGGAACCAAACGAACAACTATCGATAACAGTCGAAGACGAATGATGACCGTACGCATAATTTTCTTTTCCAGAATCTTGAGGTTTTGGTTCTGTGTCGCAAATAGTGTATTTGAACCGTTTTCGAATTTTTTTTGAAGTATTCAGGACTGTTTTCGTACGTAGCCTCAACCATAGTAAGAGACTAAACGGAGTGAGTAAATCGTGAATTACCTATATGAATTACTGGGTTTGAGTTGAGAACACGGTGTAAACAAAATTTCAAGCTAGTTGTAAAACGAAAATTCTTTAAATTTTTGTTATTTTAATTGCGTGTAAACAAATTTTCAAAAAAAGAGACGCCAATGACTGGAACCAAACGAACAACATTCGATAACAGTTGAAGACAGATGATGACCGCACGCAAAATTTTCTGTTCCAGAATCTTGAGGTTTTGGTTCTGTGTCGCAAATAGTGTATTTGAAACGTTTTCGAAATTTTTTTGAAGTATTCAGGACTGTTTTCGTACGTAGCCTCAACCATAGTAAGAGACTAAACTGAGTGAGTAAATCGTGAAATACCTATATGAATTACTGGGTTTGAGTTGAGAACACGGTGTAAGCAAAATTTCAAGCTAGTTGTAAAACGAAAATTCTTTAAATTTTTGTTATTTTAATTGCTTGTAAACAAATTCTGTCTAGACATTAAGTAAACAAACCAAGGCTGTCTGGTTTTTCCAAAGCTCCGCAAACGAATCAAAGCTGTCGCATGTTCCCGAAGTTCCACAATCTTTAACCAGAGGTAAACTTCTGGTTGTTTCCATTGCTTTTGAACAAATTTTGTCTAGACATTAAGTAAACAAATCCGGGCTGTCATAAATTACAGAAGTTCTGTACATGAATAAAGGTTGTCGCAATTTCCCGAAGTTCTCCAAACTTTGCTGTGATTGGTTGACGACTCGAAAAAAATCTATTTTAAGTAACATATTTCAGAAACAAGAAATATTTCAGCTTAATTGTTCGCATGTAGTCATGAATACACCTTGAATTTCTGCAGAACTTGAAAGACACTTGTTTATTCATATTCTACGACTAAATTGTCAATTTTTTCCGACAAAAATAAAACATCTATATGTTCATTCCATAGTTAAACTTACCGATATATAACAAAATGGCTGCAAAAGATCGAAACCTATCCGTCAATTGTCAAAAAACTTGGAGAATTTGTTGTGAAGGCCAATATTGCTCGCCACATGAAGACATGTATCATGGGCACTCCTTACTGTTAGAAAAGGAATTGTAATTTTGCGACAAAAAAGCTGCAGAATTGTCATACCATATTGCGAAAGCTCACGGTGCAAAAGTTCCTAATACACTGAACAAATGTGTGTTCTGTCGGAAACAGTTCCCAAACTTCTACTCACTTCAACTTCATTGCAAAAAGGCACAACAAGCTAGCTTAAAAATTGGGTCCTCAGGCACAAACCGTGTTCGTGAGATTATGTAAAAAGTTGATAACGGTAGCGAGTCTTTGAAAAAAGAACTTGCAGCGTGTCAGCATTTACTTGACGATATGCATGCTGAGCATGGCAGACAGGAAGTTTTCAACTTCAGTTTATCAGATCTGGACACCAGAGAGATCAACGAAAAACTCTTTGGTGTTTTCGCAAACATCAACTGTGCTGCAAAATTTAACCTAGCTTTGGGGTTTCTGTTGCAAAATATAGAGACAGATTATTACCGATATTTTTATCTGCATGAAAATAACTTACTGCTTGACCGAGCTTTTCTGCTAAGCAATTGAAACGATTTATTAAACATTCAGATCGAGATTGAAAAACTTGACTTGATTGAAACATCTAGACAAAAACGCCAAAACTCAAAATGGTGATTAATAGTAATTACAAATGTTACTGTCTTTGAAGCGCTTCTTACGAATATACCTATGTGTTGCACTGATTCTCCTCTTCTAGAGCAATTATTAAGGAACCCTGAAGTAAATTATCTCCTTTCAAATGGACACGATGAATCGTATAACGATAATTTGTGTTTCTTCCGTGCAACTGCTATTCATTTATTTGGATCAGTAGATGTTGAACTAAAGGCAATTAAAATTTTCCACAATTTTGTTACTGAGGTTGGTTGCCACCCTAAAAACTTCACAGGTGTTTCCTTTGATCAAATTCTAATGATTGAAGAACTAATCAAACAAAACAATTTCACCTATGATTTTGACATTGAAGATGGTGAAATTATTGTTGAACTTGTTCGACGCAGCGTTGAACGATATGATGAAAACATTAAACTGCTTCGATATAACAATCGTATTTGTTATGTAAATGATATCAACAAATTCTTCAAGAAGTTTTGTTGTCCCAGCTCCGATGTGTTTTTCAACCATTCAGGTCATATCAACCTGCACTTGAAAACCTGTAAAGAACGAGTGAAAAATATCTATCCCCGAGACGTTTATTCTTTGCGGGAAACACTATTTGAGAAGCTTGACAACGTCTCAATCGCTTATCCAGAAGATTATAACCTCTTCAGAAAATTTGTCGTCTTCGACTTCGCAGCAATCTGTGCTCAATCAGTGGAAACCAACAACACAGCGACAACATCATGGATTGGTACTCATGTCGGTATCAATCTCTTCAAATTTGTTGGACGAATCAGTTTTCCTATGCGAAAACGATCCTAATCGTCTCATCATATCCTTTGCAGCTCAACTGGAAACACCAGCAACAGAAAACAAAGCGGACTTGAGACCCAAGTTCTTGGCGGTGGAAGCAGAGATCAAAAAAATTAGGTTTAGTGATGTTTCCTCCAGACTGCAAATAATTTCTGAAATTCAACCAAATATCAGTAGTTAAACAGAAGATAGTAATGTATCTAAAACCCTTTTACGAATCCAGCAAAAGCAGGTCCTTGATCTCCAGCGTCATTTCAACAATTATGTTGACACTGTACCAGCTTTTGTATTCAACAGTGGAAAATATGACCTAAATTTAATCTTCTTAATGATAGAGCAATTCAACCTACGGTAATCAAAAAGGCAAATCAATTTATTTGTTTCAAATTCGGTGATTTTCAGTCTTTCGATATTTTGAACATTCTTGGCGGAGCAGCATCTCTGGATTCTTTTCTGAAAGCATATCAGTCTGAGGAGACAAAAGGCTTCTTCCCACATGAATGGTTCGATTCGTCGACGAAACTTGACTGCGATCGTCTTCCACCCTATGATTCCTTCTTCAGCAAACTGAAAAACCTAAATCTTTTGGAGACGGACTTCTGCCAGTTCAAGAAAATGATGGAATCTGGAAAAGAGGAATTAGATGTTCTCCGGGAACTGGGTTTGAAAGAGAAACCTTTATCTGGAAAAGAGAGTGATGCTCTCCTTGAAAAGGTGTGGAAAATGGAGAAAATGAAAACTTTTCGCGATTTCCTTCGCTGGTATAACAACAAAGTTGTTGTGCCAACTTTGCAAGCAATGAATAAAATGATGAAATTCTATCACGATCAAAAAATTGATATGTTAAAGCTTGGGTGTACTCTACCCAGTTTAGCAAATATCTGTCTTCATAAATCGACTGGAAGAAAGTTTTAGCCTCTCATCGAAGCTGACAAAGACTTGCATGAGAGAATACGGAGTGAAGAGACTGGTGGTCCATCAATAGTGCTTACGAGGAAAGCTGTTGTAGTCAAAACGTTCATCCGGAGGTCAAACAATATCTGTAAAGTAATAGTTGGAATAGATGCTAGCGACTTGTATCCTTTCTCCATGTGTCAAGCGATGCCAACTGGACTCTAAACTAGATGGGAGTTTGATAGCAATCATCAAAAGTTCAAAGCTTGTCAAAACAAAATTAGGAATTTTGAGAACTTGGTAAAGGCTTTCTATCAAGCAACCGGACCCGAAAGTACTATTGAGAGCTTCTATACGACTGGAAAACAGAAAAATCTGATTCTTTTATAGTGGATGGCTTTTGTGGTCATTGCCAATCATTTTTGAAGCCCTTGGAAGCTACTACCATTTCTGTCCCTGTCGGTAAACTCAACCAATTCTTGGTGAGAATGAATTTGAGTTTGGTATCCGGAAACGTGAATCTGATAAGTTACAAAAGTTTTACCTGGAAAAGAAAGAATATAAAGTTATAGAGAGGAGAGAGTGTGAATGGTGGGATAATGTTCAGGAGAACGCCATGCTGAGGAACCACTTTAGAAGTAATTTCCCCTACAACTTAACCTTGAGCAGTGAAAAACTGTTGGCGAGGATAGAGGAAGATAATTTATTCGGATATGTACAATGTGATTTAGAAGTTCCTGAAGAGCTTCGTGAATGATTTGCAAACTTTCCTGCAATTTTCAAAAAATTTGATGTTGGAAGAGAGAATATAGGGAAATTCATCCTGGAATAGGATGAAAAAACGCGTTATTGCTAAAACCACAACGAAAGTTAATTTCGAGTTACAAATTAAACAATGGAATAGTCATAACACCATTATTAAAGTTTTATTTGAAGCTGGGTCTACGTTGTATCAAAATCCACAGATTCATTGAGTATACCCCACAAAAATGTTTCAACTGTTTCGTACAATCTGTCGTTGACGCAAGACGGGAAGGTGATGAAAATCCGAAATATAACGTTGTTACTGAAACTATGAAATTACTTGGGAACAGCTCGCAGATTATGGATCGACAACCATTTTTTTAAAAGATTGAACAAGGTTTTGACAGATATATATGAGATGGAGCTTGTGAAAAGCATTGTTGAGTATCGTGCACCACTAATTGTTGGATTCTTTATCTTAGAGTAAGCAAAACTGAGAATGCTGGAGCTCTACTACAACTTCATTGACAAGTTCTGTGATGTTCAGAAATTCGAGGAGCTTGAAATGGACACTGATTCTTTGTATCTGGCACTGGCTCATGAAAATCTCTATGAATGCATTAAACCAGAAATGAGGAGTATTTGAAATGAGATGAGAAGTACTGATGTACAGATTTTTGTCATGCTAATAGGGCAAGTAATTTTTTCCGAGAACTTAATGCAATAAACATATAAAACATGACAAGCCTGAGCCTGGATTATTCAAGGAGGAATTCCGATTTACTGAAATGCTATGTTTATGTAGCAAAACGTATTGTTGCTGTAATTCAGTAACAAACAAAACTAAGTTCAGCAGAAAGAACTCAGCAAGAGTGTTCTGGAAGAAAACAGTGATGGACCTTTACAGAAGTAGAGACGAGTCCTTGACGATGCAGTGAATACAGCCTCAACTAACAGAGAATTCAGAACTATAAATCACCAAATTCTAATCTATGAGCAAACTAAAAAACGACTCTCTTTCTACCATCCAAAACGAAATGTGAATGCGGATGGAGTTCTTACGACACCTTTGATGATCTAAACTTTCTGACTATTTTTCATACATTTTATGCATTTAAATCAATTGTACGCTTGTGAACATGTCATGTGATTGTAATAAAGTTTTTTCAAGTTGATGAGTCCACTGTTTAAAGTAATCATTCTTGAAGCGAAACCTGAACCGGGTTCTTTAAAATTCAAGCTGAGCATATAAAAGTTTTCTGACTCATTTTGCAATGTGTTGACCAGATCTGCAGACAACCCTGGATGAAAAAATCAAGCAGGGCTTACTGTTTTGATATAAAGAAACATCTGGAAATTATTAAAGTTCCTTTTTTTCTAGCACTTCTGGTTGAATACCGTTCATGTCATGACTATCAATAAGATTTTTTTGTGTATCAATGAAGACATCCATATAAGGAGACCAATACAAAGTTATTAGTTCATCAGAGGTCTATTTTAATCCGTTTTTATTCCAGTTAACCCTTAGTTAAGTTGGTTATTTCGTTTATTTTTTATCAGTTGTTTGAGATAGTCCTTTTGACTGTAAAATATCTGAAAATCGAAATAGTTTGCGGTGACGTCATGCATATGACTTATTACCTATCTGAATGCGCTGCTGTCTTATTTCAAATCCTAATACGTGTAAATTCTAGTACCTATCTTTATAGGTTACTGTCAGACATCAAATCTTAATACATTTAAAATTTTTTACCTATCTTTATACGTTACTCCCATAACTCTAATGGTAATACATGTAAAATATATTACAGATCTTTATACATTGCTGCGATAACTGATAACTCAATGATGACCAAAATGATTTGAAATTGCTATAGCCTATCTTAAAACACGTGGGTCATCAACCCCCGGTGCAACTCGGTCCCACTATATGCTACTTATGCCGGCAGAATTTCGAAAAGCTGTTGAAAACACACTAAAAGGTCTTAGAGATACATATAGTTTCTTAGGCGACATAATTATAGTCTGCAGCGGAGGAATCAAAACATACAAAGAAAAAAAGTTTTCAAATGCTTGCAAAAAATTGACAAAGAAAATCTCAGCATAAACATAGAAAAATGTCACTTCGCAAAATATAAAATCGAATGGTTAGGATTCGAAATCAACCAACACGGAGTAAAACCACTCGTTAGTAAAACAGAAGCTATTCAAAACCAAAAAGATCCGAAAACTTGCAAGCAACTAAAATCATTCCTCGGAAGCGTCCAGCACCTAAAAAAGTTTGTCCCCAATCTGGCGATTCAGTGCACAGTCTTTAGAGACCTATTGAAAAAAGAAAATAAATGCCTATGGATCCAAAAACATCTAATATCATTCGAAAACATAAAACTTCACATTATAAACATTACAAAAAAAACGCACTTCGATTCCAATAGAAAAACGCGGTTCAGAACAGACGCATCGCGCTCCGGGCTGGGATCCGTCTCAGAACAAGAATCAAACAAAGGTGGGGGACAATCGCATAACCCTCACGTTTCCTAAATAAAGCCGAAGAAAAATAAAATATAAATGAACTGGAACGTGATAGATTAATCCCATTCCACTTTCAAATTGAACACATACAAGATTAAAGACGGGATTGACAGAATATATCTAGGAACGCATTTGCCATTTAACGTAGCTGCAGTACAGTCATTGCTAAATTGCAACACTAATTTTGAAATGGATAAACAACAATCCTCTACTCAAGAAACCCACCTACATCACCATCAGAGAATCCAGTCTCTTTTTCGACCTACCTCAAAGAAGATCGCCCCACCAAAACAGACTCCCAATTCGACAAAGCAATAAGAGATGTCTGTAGTTCAATATTAAACTCGGCTATGACCAATAGAGACTCAGTTCTACACGAAATCAGGGACGGCATAATACAAGGGGACGAACAGGGATGCAAGGCGGTGAGCAGACAAATTCACACACACTGGAAACAACTCAATGTGAACGACGGATGCATTCTTCTGGACAATCAACTAACAATCCCCAGCGCAATGAAAGGTTCAGTAATCGACGTACTACACGCCACGCCCCCAGGAGCGTGGTGGATGATGGAAATAGCATACAGATTATGATGGCCGTTCAAAAACAGAGATCTCATTAGCAAATCAAAAACCTGCCGCCCGTGTACAGAATTGGGTAAGGACCTTAAAAGCATAATACCAAAATCTAAATGGTCACCTATAAAACAATGCATCGAATCGAACGAAGAAATACAAATAGACTTCGGTGGCCCAATACTAGATGGCCAGGGAAGAGAAGCATACTTCCTTGCATGCATCGATAGATTATCTATATAACAAACGCTATAAACATAGAACATTTCCCAATCAAATACCTTGCTATCCCAGGGGTACCCAGATCTATACGAATGGCCCAGCCCAGATGCCAAACAAGAAATGTAGTAAAGGATTTCTGCGATAAAAACAATATCAAAATAATATTCGCCTCATCAAACGATCACCGATCGATTGGACTAGTAGAATGATTGATACAAACGGTGAAACCTTGACTAGGTTGCATTAAATTAGATCCAATCCAACGTCCCGTCAACATAAAACAGTCATTAAGACAAATTAAGCAAGAATTTGGTATATGCCGAAAAAAGGCAACCAATATATCCCCATTCGAAGCACATTTCGGTCGCCCGGTGAACACACCAATATTTAACTTAACCTCATTTGCGGATACTCGAAATTCAATATAATCAAACATTCACTCTGATTATTTAGATGAAAACATCATGGGCGACGACGAGTTAATCTCCGACGAGCGCTGGGTGCAGGAGGCACTGGATAGTGATGAAGAAGTCAAACAATCCAAACAACGAATGCTATCAGCGGCGATGAACGACAAAGGTGAAGTCCCCGGCACATTACGCATGACGTGAAAAACTCCATTACAACCACTGGCCAAAGCTGCAAGGGATTGCCACTAGCCAGGAAGACCCTCGCCGCCACCCGCAAAAACAGAGCAAGGTCTATACAAAGCCATTCCGGAAGGCGCGGCAATGGTAAAATTGCCCGGCTCTACAATGACCGTCAAATACACCGGCCAAGACGATACAGTTCTACACAAATCGGAAGTAGCACGCTTTGGGACCCCAGCACAACCAAAGATCCCTCTAATCCAGTTCACGGCCAGAAAAACGGTCATCAACCGCCATGGCAAGATTCAACACCACATGAACATACATCAGAAGGACCAATGTGCAAAGCTCAAAGGAGAAAAGACAATCAGAAAAGGGACGAACGATTCACCCACCAATCCAAACCTAGCCAGTCTCCTAGAGGTAAACCGCACAAAGATTCCTCCAAAAAAGAAATTAATCCAATCGCAAAAGAAGGGAAGCACTGGTGCAAAAAACCAAAAGAAAATTACACCGCCCGACTCCCATTAGAAGACGAAGACCTCGAAGATGCAGCACACTTGCAAAGAACACTCGACGACAGCGAGGATTCAGACTATAAGAAGCCCGAAAACTACGGTCATAGCGAAACACTCACAACCGATGACGACACGGAGGACTCAGAGTTAGGCTAACCAAGGAAGCGTTTCACCGGAACCGCTAACTACCAGCCCAAAACTACAACGCCGGACGATTCTCATGTACTGCAAGTGGACGAACACCCAGCTGACACCGCTCAAGAACATGACCTAGAAAGCACAACTCTGCAGCCACCATCTGCACAACAGTCGGGAGAGATTCGAACAGGCCAATGAAGGGAGAGAGCTAGATCCCCACGAACTCTAAAACAAAGATAAAAATCTTTGTTACGTCTCTGAGGGGAAATGTGGTACATGGGTAACCATATAAGCTATAAACTCCTTAACCTTTGATGCTGTGAATTAATACTACCCTATGCAGTATGTATTTCATCATGTTTTGTTATCATTGCAATCGCCGTGCGATTGTGCATAGTTAAGCAAAGTAACAGGTACTTACGCACTGATAGACAGACAGTAAAAAGATCAAGTGTAGTCTGCCTTTAACGATTTTAAATAGGAGTTGTGCGTTAACAATCTCTTTACACATTAATTAAGAATATTACTGCGAAGGATCTGAGTACCACAATTAGTATTATTCTTGTTATTTTTCTTATTATTATTATTATTATTATTATTATTATTATTATTATTATTATTATTTTTACTTTTATTTTTATTTTCATTTTTATTATTATTATTATTAATATTATTATTATTATTGTTATTATTATTATTATTATTATTATTATTATTTTTATTTTTATTTTCATTATTATTATTATTATTATTATTATTATTATTATTATTATTATTATTATTATTATTATTATTATTATTATTATTAATATTATTATTATTATTGTTATTATTATTATTTTTATTATTATTATTGTTATTATTATTATTATTATTATTATTATTATTATTATTATTATTATTATTATTATTATTATTACTATGGTGCAGTCAGCAAGAAGTCGCTTAGGAGCAAACCCCTTTGGGGAAGTAGGCGCGACACCCCCTATCGAGTGAAAAAAAATGGTTCTCCACAATTAAAATGGCGATAATGGCACGCGACAGCCTTGAGGTAGATAAACTCCTCAAAAGAAAACCACAAGCAACTGACCTATTTTACCCACTCTACCCACATATGAGGACGAATATGAAGGAGAAACGGAAGGCGAAGCAGGGAACAGAGAAAAAAGAAACGAAAGAATGAGAGTAGAATTCGAAAACGAATGCAAGGTGATGGAAAGAAATGGTGCACTCGTAGATAGAATACCGTGGGACGAGGCAGACACGAAAGCAAAAAGCCTCATATATTTACAACTCGGAGCAGAATCAAGAAGAACTTACCACCAGAAAAACCCACACACACACACAAATAGAAAAAAGCACCACACTCAAATTGGTTCACGAACTCATTATCATATTCATCATTCCACGTAACACTACAATTGACAGATTCAAAATTTTCAAACTTATGCAACAAGGGCGTACACACCAACAAGTACTCAACTTCGCAATAAGCAGGGAGAGAGGCCAAGCAAACCTCCAAGAAATACTGAAAACTTACTATATTTATTGAAATTTCATTCACAAATTACTAAAAATTAGCTTGAAAATCATGAAAAAGGCATGATCAGGGTAGTAATTTTTATTAGAAATATAGGTGGTAATAAGGATTTAGAAAATTTTCTTTTAGTAGTACCATAGGAAGTACTATTAATATGTTTAAATTCATAAATTGTAATAAATTTTTCATGCTTATACATATGCTTATATAGCTTGAATTTAGGTTTGATAGAAATAAAAAATACTGGAATGTTTGGAAACCATTTGAGAAAGGTGCTGAGCGCCGCTGAAAACCGGATAAATTCGAGCAAATAAATTGAACAACATATTTTTACTTTTAACGCGTTGAATGCTTTAGTTGATGATTCTCTGAATCAATTGCTTTTTAAAATTCTGCGCTGTGACCGGATAGAAATGATAGTACTTTTCGCCAAAGTTTCTTCAGCGATTCATAAAAATTTCTTCAAAAATGCCCTCCGGGGTTGACGCCACCGTGAATCCCACCTATGGATAATAGAACTTTCACCGGAACTTTCATGGGTCATCGTTGTTTCATTACCAGTTTTTTCTCTGATCACAGAAGTTCCATCGATGGGAAAGCTCTGACTGGTTTCCACTGGATCATAGTAAATTGATCTATGAGATTTCACTGGATCTTGGAGAATACATCGATGGGACTTCACTGGATCATAGACAATCCATCGATAAGATATCACAGGATCATAGAACATCCATCGATGGGATTTCTCTGGATCATAGAAATTCCATCGATAAGATATCAGTGGATCATAGAAAATCCATCGCTGATATTTCACTGGAACATAGAGAACCCATCGATTCAATTTCACGGGATCATAGGAAAGCCACCGACGGGATTTCACTGGGTCATAGAAAATCCATTGAAGAGATTTCACTGGATCAGAGAAAATACATCAATTGGATTTCACTGGGTCATGGAAAATCCGTCGATAAGATTTCACTGGATCACAGAAAATCCATTGATGAGGTTTTATTGGATCATAGAAAACCCATCGCTGAGATTTCACTGGATCATAGAGAACCCATCGATTCAATTTCACGGGATCATAGGAAAGCCACCGACGGGATTTCACTGGGTCATAGAAAATCCATTGAAGAGATTTCACTGCATCGAAAAAAATGCATCGATGAGATTTCGCTGAATTATAAAAAATCCATCGATAAGATTTTACTGAATCATCGAATATCCACCAATAGGATTTCGCTGGATCGTGAAAATCCACCGATGGGTTTTCACTGGGTCATAGAAAATCCATCGCTGAGATTTCACTGGATCATAGACAATCCATCGATAAGATATTACTATATCATAGAAAATCCATCGATGAGATTTCACTGGACCATAGAAAATCCATCGATAAGATATCACTGGATCATAGAAAATCCATCGATGAGATTTCCCTGGATCATAGTAATTCCATCCACGGGATTTCACTGGGTCATGGAAAATCCGTCGATAAGATTTGACTGGATCACAGAAAATCCATTGATGAGATTTTAATGGATCAGAGA
>NC_134481.1:30291369-30303869 GCF_964194025.1 Convolutriloba macropyga | reverse complement strand
CGACAGAGAACAATCAGGATCACTTTCAATGACCACACCAAGATATTACATCAACTTCAACACCAAAGGATAACAATACTGTACCGTTAGAAATACAAAAATCGACAATTTTACCAGACAAGTATCTGAGTTTAAACCTGTTTAACAATAAAAATAATAGAATGCAATACCCACTAAATGATACAGATGACGAAAGTGAAAAAGATTCATACTCACAAGTACCAATGATAACAGAAAGAACATAAAAGCAACAAGCTCATCGACAATCTATCCGTTTCGGATTTGACAATAACAATGAATACACGATTAAAACTGCAACACCAAAATTTCACGAAAATCAAAAAATCAATTCAACTGAAGAAAATGTTAACAAATTATTAGAAAATATGGAGAACAGATTTTACCGAATGAGTGAAAACTTTCAAAGAAAACACGAAACACAACTAAACGAAGCATTTGAACAAATCCAGCAAAAAGTAATAGAATTTAATATAAAACAAAACCAATGAACTGGATTTAATGATCTCCGCATGAGAAGTACTCAAGTATCCAAATTCAGACCGCAACGCTCAGAAACACAAAACAATGATACCCAAAACAATTTGGTTACGGAACCACCATTACCTTTTTATAAACAATTAACCTCAATGAGCATAAACGAAGAACTACAACCAGAAATTTCAATTCCAAATGGATCGCTACCTACGACAATTAAACCATTTGATGGCACACACCCAAGATATACAGTTGAAGAATATCTAAACAGCATTATTGGTCATCACCAATAGAAAATAAAACGAGCAGCTTTAATTCTACACACCTTACAAGGACCAGCTCAAAAATGGTATTCCACACTACCAAGCGAAACTAAATTAGATTGGGAACTCTTCTGCAAAAATTTTCAGATATGTTTGATTCCGAAAAGTCAAATCAACAGGCGAAAAAGGTATTACAACAAATCCAAAAACATACTAACGAATCCTTGAGATCACTCGCATTGACAATCGAAACACTAGTAAAAACTGCATATAAAACATACACCGAAGATTATAAAAATAGTGTATTGAACCAAACTTTTATCCGATGCCTAGTTAACGAATTGAAAACAGCAGCCTTGAAAAAACACGCCAATCATAAACAAACACCACGACAAACTGAAATGCCATTTAAAACTCTGATTGAAAAAATAGACCAGATGGATTTAACAAGAACAATAACAAACAATCATAAACGATTGTATGAGGTAAACTAGAGCAACAGTAATCAGCAAATAGATATAAACCAAATATCTGAGATATGTAATAATACGGATAACCTAAATCAGAATAACCTTGACGAATTTGAAAATGCAGTCTGTAATGTTCTAAACGGAATTAATAACACATATGATAGAAAAATTTATAAAGGAAGACCAAAGTTTGCAGTATTTTGTAGTTATTGTAGTTCTCACGGAGATACAAAAGGCAGATGTTTCAAGAGACCACAAAGAGAACAACAACATAAACCACGAGAAAGATCATTCTACGGACATATGCGAAATAACCAAAACCTACCGAATAGACAAATTAATTCTAACAACGTGATTGGTTGACAACTACCACCAACTTCACAAATTTATAATAATCATAGAAGCAGAACACCTAATAGAAGTTGCAGATACCCAGGTAACCAAAGTAATACGTCATACAAGAATAATAGCAGATAGTCGAGCAGTTCACATAGTAACAATAGATTGTACAGTAATAATCGATTTTATAGCAACAATAGATCTCGGAACAGATATGACAATAATAACCGCAACAGATCGCAAAGCTATAATAGAAATAAAAAATTATAATAATAATAATCATAACTATTCAAATAACCGAAATCGCAGCAATAGCTATCACCGTAATAATAACTATAACCGTTCAAATTACAATAACCGTAGCAATTAAAGAAATGATTCGCGTTCACCATATCACTCCCGATCACCTTACAATAGAAATAGAAGTTCAAATAAATACAACAAAAACAATAGCGGAAGTAGGTACAATAGTAACGATAGAAATAGACAATCAAGTAACAGAAATCAAACCTACGCACGAAATAATAATACAGATAACCGCAATCAAGAGAAACCATACCAAAGACAAAGTAGAAACGGCATAAATAACATAGAAGAACAACAAAGAGATAGTGAAACAAATCCACCAGGTATTGATGAATACCAATATTCAACAGATTCATCAGATGAAGATCAACAAATCCTAGATACATTTTACAACGCACAGGAAGACACTTGTAATTCGATAAACACCATCAATCCAACCCTACTTGGATACTACCAATGTACCAATGTACAGGCTTAGAAATTGATTTCACCAAACAAAAACCGATACTAGAAATTGATTTCCTACTGGATTCAGGAGCAACATTAAATCTCCTAAATGAAGACACTTGGAAAGAATTAAAATATAATAACCCATACCTACAATTAAATAAATGGACTAGAACGTTAACAGCAGCAAATAACACAAAAATTCAAACCTTGGGAACAATAAACTTAAACTTGACACCGGAAAGAAGATCCAATGATAGACACAATCCACACACAACTTTCAACATCTTCTTATAAATAACAATAGCAATATCAATAACAATCATAATATACTCGGAACACAATTCTTTAGAGAGTACATCGAAACTTTTAATGTTAACACAAACAAATTAACAATCAATAAATCGACAAACATTGACAATGATATAGTATTCTTTCAAAATACAACCAAAGTATACCCTTACTAATCGAGAGTATACCCTGTATACAACAAGGAAACTCAAAATACGAACCACACGAACACAAATGCTTAACAATTCCAGTTCCTATATTCAAAAGGATGGAAAAATCCAATGGAAAAATTCTGTATGGATCCCTACATTTCTTTGAACCGATCAATAAATATCACAACCTCTCATTTACAGATATTAAAGTTCTAACAAAAGAAAATGAAAACTTCGCAGATATTTACCTTATAAATAAAACTAACCACAAAATGATCCTGAAAAATGAACTAATAGGATTCATATACCAAAATACAACATTCAAAACATTCCATTTGGAGATTTATCAAACTAATTCATTAGATCTATTCTCAGCGTTATATGACATCACCTATGAAAATGAAAACGATATTGAAGAAATTCCTGAAATACAGAAATGTATATGCTACTATAAAATTCCGCGTTGGAAAAACAAAGGTAAAACTTAACCTACCTATGAAAAAAGACGCTATCTTCACAAAACAAAGAGTTAGCAAAGTACCTATTCACCTGAGAAACAGAAAACAGAAACTATTGACGTTCTAAAGAAATACGACATAATATCACCAGTCAATAAAGAACAGCTTTCAACTGGCAATAAATTTACGAACCCAGTGATTATTTTACGAAAGGGAGAATCACTAAAAAACGTCTTAGACGCACAATACCTGAACAGCATGATAGATGAACCTAAATGTAACTAACCTATAGAACCAGTAGACGTAGCACTAACCAGAATAAACCGCAAAATCTTCACCACTGCAGATTTGAATAGCGCATATAACCGAATACCTTTGGATAACGAATCAATGAGGTATACACACTTCACTATTGGAAACGAACAATACTGTTTCAAACGATTATTTTATGATATATCCATTGGACCAGCAGCATAGATATAAACCAAATATTTGAGATATGTAATAATACGGATAAACTAAATCAGAATAACCTTGACGAATTTGAAAATGCAGTCTGTAATGTTCTAAACGGAATTAATAACACATATGATAGAAAAAATTATAAAGGAAGACCAAAGTTTGCACTATTTTGTAAGTATTGTAGTTCTCACGGAGATACAAAAGGCAGATGTTTCAAGAGACCACAAGAGAACAACAACATAAACCACGAGAAAGATCATTCTACGGACATATGCGAAATAAAACCTATCGAATAGACAAATTAATTCTAACAACGTGAATGGTTGACAACTACCACCAACTTCACAAATTTATAATAATCATAGAAGCAGAACACCTAATAGAAGTAGCAGATACCCAGGTAACCAAAGTAATACGCCATACAAGAATAATAGCAGATAGTCGAGCAGGTCACATAGTAACAATAGATTGTACAGTAATAATCGATCTTATAGCAACAATAGATCTCGGAACAGATATGACAATAATAGCCGCAACAGATTGCAAAGCTATAATAGAAATAAAAATAATAATAATAATTATAATCATAACTATTCAAATAACCGAAATCGCAGCAATAGCTATCACCGTAATAATAACTATAACCGTTCAAATTACAATAACCGTAACAATTGAAGAAGTATTTCGCGTTCACCATATCACTCCCGATCACCTTACAATAGAAATAGAAGTTCAAATAAATACAACAATAACAATAGCGGAAGTAGGTACAATAGTAACGATAGAAATAGACATTCAAGTAACAGAAATCAAACCTACGTAGGAAATAATAATACAGATAACCGCAATCAAGGGAAACCATACCAAAGACAAAATAGAAACGGCATAAATAACATAGAAGAACAACAAAGAGATAATGAAACAAATCCACCAGGTATTGATGAATACCAATATTCAACAGATTCATCAGATGAAGATCAACAAATCCTAGATACATTTTACAACGCACAAGAAGACACTTGTAATTCGATAAACACCATTAAACCAACCCTACTTGGATACTACCAATGTATCAATGTACAGGCTTAGAAATTGATTTCACCAAACAAAAACCGATACTAGAAATTGATTTCCTACTGGATTCAGGAGCAAAATTAAATCTCCTAAATTAAGACACTTGGAATGAATTAAAATATAATAACCATACCTACAATTAAATAAATGGACTAGAACGTTAACAGCAGCAAATAACACAAAAATTCAAACCTTGGGAACAATAAACTTAAACTTGACACCAGAAAGAAGATCCAATGATAGACATAATCCACACACAACTTTCAACATCTTCTTATATATAACACAGTGCAATCATAATATACTCGGAACACAATTCTTTAAAGAGTAAATCGAAACTTTTAATGTTAACACAAACAAATTAGCAATCAATAACCCGTCAAACATTGACAATGATATAGTATTCTTTCAAAAAACAATCAAAGAATACCCTTACTAATCGAGAGTATACCCTTTATACAACAAGGAAACTCAAAATTACGAACCACACGAACACAAAAGCTTAACAATTCCAGTTCCTATATTCAAAAGGATGGAAAAATCCAATGGAAAAATCCTGTATGGATCTCTACATTTCTTTGAACCGATCAATAAATATCACAACCTCTCATTTACAGGTATTAAATATCTAACTAAAGAAAATGAAAACTTCGCAGATATTTACCTTATAAATAAAAATAACCACAAAATGATCCTGAAAAATGAACTAATAGGATTCATATACCAAAATACAACATTCAAAACATTCCATTTGGAGATTTATCAAACTAATTCATTAGATCTATTCTCAGCGTTATATCACCTCGCCTATGAAAATGAAAACGATATTGAAGAAATTCCTGAAATACAGAAATGTATATGCTACTACAAAATTCCGCGTTGGAAAATCAAAGGTAAAACTTAACCTACCTATGAAAAAAGATGCTATCTTCACAAAACAAAGAGTTAGCAAAGTACCTATTCACCTGAGAAACAGAAAACAGAAACTATTGACGTTCTAAAGAAATACGACACAATATCACCAGTCAAAAAAGAGCAGCTTTCAACTGGCAATACATTTACGAACCGAGTAATTATTTCACGAAAGGGAGAATCACTAAAAACGTCTTAGACGCACAATACCTGAACAGCATGATAGATGAACCTAAATGTAACTGGCCTATAGAACCAGTAGACGTAGCACTAACCAGAATAAACCGCAAAATCTTCACCACTGCAGATTTGAATAAGGCATTCAACCGAATACCTTTGGATGTCGAATCAATGAGGTATACACACTTCACTATTGGAAACGAACAATACTGTTTCAAACGATTATTTTATGATATATCCATTGGACCAGCAGCATTCGCTTCAATACTAACACATTTCTTGTATCCATTCATACGGAAAGGAACAGTAATCACATATGTGGGTGATATTTTCATCCAAACAACAACATATGAACAAATGTATGAAACCTTGGAGGAATATCACAAAATCTCCAAAAAGAAAATCTTAAAGCAGCACCTGATAAAACCTAGTTCATGTTGAAAAAATTTAAATTTCCTGGACATATAATAGAAAACAAGAACATTAAACCATTAACTTCACGTATAGAAGGAATCCAAAAACTCGAACCCCCAAACAGTATGAAGTCACTGCAGAGATATACTGGAACCATAAACTTCTTAGCCAAATATGTCTATGGAATGCAACCACTACTTCAACCTCAATACTTCAAGAAACAGAATTTAAGTGGACAAAGGAACACCAAACAGTATTTGAAAAAATGAAACAAACAATAACCAAACAACTCGAAATTACAATGCCTGATACTAGCAAACCATTTTATATCTTAAACGATGCCTCAAATACCGGAATAGGAGCAGCATTATTACAACAACACCCTACAGAAAACAAACTGAACCTGATCTCAGCTAATTCGATATTATTTACACATATTGAAATGAGATTATCATTAGAGAATGTAGTGCAATAATATTCGCATTGACTGAAAATGAATTCCTGTTAACGGGATCGAAACATCCAAAAAAATTATTTTCTGATCAAAAACCTATAATATATCTATTAACCCAGAAAAATAAACCTAACCATAGAGTGTATAGATTTCAGCTTATCCAGATGAAATTTCCAAACCTCCATACTATATGGACAGAAGGAAAAGACTTAGCACTACCTTACCTACTTAGTAGAACCATCAACGAAGAGCAATTCACAATAACAAGGGATATCACATTTGAAATCCCCGAAAATATAAAATTCTTCTTCGCAAAACACCTTTTGGAAATAAAATTGAATGCCATTATAGTATATGCTACAACAATAACGCAGAGAAAACAGATCAAACACATTATCCCCTACTTGCAAATGTTCATAATAACTTCTTTGAAATTAATATTGACAAAATTCAATACCAACCCATATCAAATGAAAAATTCAAAAATGAAACATAAACAAACCTAATACCGAGATATAAACCAAAAATAATAAAATGGAATTTACCGATAATTGAAAACGACGACCTTATAAAAAACCAAAACCAAAAGAGACCTTATATTGAACATCACGATGACGACTATCTTCGTTTGCTGAATAATATTACGTCAGCAGGACCGCAATTTGACAAAGTTAAAATCAACGAAATCTTTTATGATGAAAACCCGAAGATCACCAACTCCTTATTTAAAGAAACACAAATCCTAGACCCAGTGCTACATAAAGCAAAAATGTGGAAAACACATAATAACAAGCCAAATTCAGTTACACCTGAATTTATAGGAAACAAAGGACTGTTTGCTTATTGCAGAAAAATTAAATCGGTAGTAATAGACGAAAACACCTCACTCATGACGATGCTAATAACAATAAATAAAAAATCACTAATACGAATTTGCTTACCCCTCACATTATTATTGTGCGCATTCTTTGAAAAGCATTACACAGATACAGTTGGTCATACAGGATTAGAGAAAACAAAAAGAAATATGATGGAGAAATACTGTTCCCAAACCTACATACCTGGAAAAAATTTTTTTAACAGATTGCATCAAATGCCAAACTAATGAAATACTTGCAAATAACCACAATAAAGCAAATACTGAACACCTAGCATCTACAAAAACCTACTTCAATGAAATGAGAATGGTAGATACAAAAGGACCAATTCACCCACCTTCTGACGGAAACCAATATACTTTTGTAATAGTAGGCGCATTCTCACACTTTGTCACAGTCATGTGTGCACCAAGAAATAAAGCACATTACGCATACACCGCATTATTTGAACATTGGTCCAACAACAAGTAGAAGGAGTTTCGAAGAAACTTTTACCTCTGAAAACAGGACCATACTTGATAATTGAAAAAAACAACTGATACAACATACATATTACAAGATCAGAACGAAGAGAGGATCACAATACATCGAAATCACATAGTTCCATACCACCCAAAAGAAAAACGTATTAAAGAGGAATTACAAAACTATCTACTGGATACCCAACTTCCGACAATGAAACCACCGACTGAAACAATGATTAAAAATGCCGAGACGAAAAACAAATTTATAGATTCGAAATCAGAAACAGTACATTCAGAAACAACAACACCGTGTAATCTCAGAAAAAGGAGTGTTAAAATAGAATAAAAGTATGTAAAGTAAATAAAAACGTAAATAACAGTTTTAAGTTATCATCATAAAAACCTGTAGATAACTTAGAGATATCTCATTATTTCTATCACAATTGATTTGTATCAAACTATACCTCATAGTTTTGATAACCCTACATTATGCCAGACTTCATAAATAAATTAATCACCTCAGACCAAGTTCTGATAATTTAACTTTCATTCAATACTCCAATTATGTAATTTAATATTATTCACCCACTTATTATCATTCGACTATGTACTATACGGTACAAATGAAAACCACAAGTATCAAAATATGATACCTGTGATGATCAATGGATTCAATACCTGTAATTATTTACGGATATATTTAACTAATATATTTCTATTTACAAAAAATCACCATCCTGTTTTCTCCGCTCTGTAATTCCTATTATGTGGTCACCTTTTAAAAACTACACCAATCGTGAATAGGATTACACACACCGCGATAATTACACCTAATACTTCGGATTCAATAGTCACATAGACATTCACCTCGGGTTAAACGGAGAATCAGTTGAATTCATCTCACAGATTAAGCATGTAAGATCCACCCCTCCACAATAAAACATTCCATTGTCATGTATTATAAGAAGATACCTGCCAGGTGTACACAATTCAGAAGTACACTAATAGTAAAGTCACCTACAGATCCAGTAAAGTCACCCAATAATGAAAAGAGAGTAATGAATCGTTATATTATATAACAACGATTACATATGGAATATGTTTTAGTGCGATGACAGATAACGAGTTTCAAGTCGATTCACATATCAGTTACACTGTTGAGGAAGGTGAAATTAGCTCCGGTGCGACAAGTCCTGCGGACACAATCGTAGAAACACACACCATGGACACTGGTGTACAAACGACATCACAGCCACAGTCAACTGAGCCATCACGACCGTACTCACCTGAGTCATCACGACCGAAGAACCTAGTGGTGCATATTGACAACCCAGCTGACAAACCAGTCAAGCACACATCGTTGTCAGATAAGAGAAAGGGTAATGCTGCTAAAGCAAAACGAGCAATTAACCAGGACGTACAATTTATTCCGAAAAACAAATCTGTAGCAAATTTAGCCCACTTATCTAACCAAGTGCATGCAACACCGCTATGCCAATCCACACCTGTAATACAGCCAACAATGCAACACCATTACTATTCTGACCCGTATAATAATAATAATCTTTATACCCACCCACCTATGCCAGTATCTCCACCACTGATAGTGTACAACTCTCCCATGCCTGAACCAATGCCGGAACCCCCATAAGAAATCAACCTAAACTGAACAACACCAGTTCATAACAGATTAGGAAAGCCAGTCAACCCGATCGCTGAACATTATAACCAAGTTCAACGTGGAGAAATCGCCAACACTCGACCGAACAATTTGAGATTCCCGCATACGGTCAACCAAAGAAGCAATAACCCAAAAAGCTTCTTTGACATATGAGCAGTCGCCAAGTACACATATCAGCAAGACAGTATGGTTTAAGTATGACGACCCCCGCCTTTATGCAAACCTAGATAACGAACAATATAACCTGTTACTCTCATTCTTAAATTGGGCAATTATACCCTATGAAAACAAGTCCCACAATTTCCATATTCACTCATTCTTCAAACAGCAACATAGACTACCAGAGTTTATGCCACCGGAACCGTGCGAGAATGTATAAACCATTTAAAACAGCACACGTAATATGGTTCAAGATGCTCTATATCAACAGAAATATCCACAGCTCAAAAAGCTTTACAGCTTGACCGAGAAGTTTCTATACAACTATAATTATGAATTTACTCTCCCTAGGAACCCGTCCCTTGACCATGTAATCGCCAAAGCATCTCAAGACGTACATGCATACAAAATATACAATCATGAAATTTTCCAATTAAATTTCAACTTTTTACACCCGACCCCTAAAGATGTTCAATGTAATGATTATAAGGTACATGAAATTAAATTAATACATAACTTAATATATTATACATATTTAAAAGATAACCTCCCACATGAAAATTTTATATATTTATAAATGATCAATTAACATCACCCTATTTCCTAAAATTTGCATACACCATTAAACCAGAATACATGAGAGGCACCTTCCGGAATTTTGACCCCATTAAAAATTATTATAAATTTCAAGCTAAAAAAAAAAACCCCGAACGAACCCTCGTTGTACTCATTGAAGCGCTAGAGCCAACTGAAAATTATCATTCTTCCCATATACAAGGCAGCGTTCCAGTAAAACCAGTCAAGAAGTTTTTCGAGTATTTAGGAAGCCGTTGTCCGACACAACATGAACAGGAAGTGCGGAAGGCCGCTAAAGCTACGATACCACATATACCACCTAACCTTATATTCAACGCACTAGCCTGCCTACTGGGACAAAACGAGGACTTCCTCAAAGAGTTTAACGAGTTTAAAATTATACAAAAATACCCTCAGCAAACTAACATCATGTAAGTTGTTATAGTCACGTTTGATAACCGCTATTCAAAAGTTGTTTGCTGAAAACTAGACAACAACAAACTGTAATTGTTCAAACTATTTCATTATTTCACCTGAACTTCACTTATACATTTATCTCTGATAATATTTGTTTCACTTTTGTCCCATTTATGTCTCATATTAACCTTTTATGTTCTCATTTATGTTTTTCATATTAACCATTTGTGTTTTCATTATACCCATTTTTGTGAACCATTATTATCAAAATAAAAATCAAAAAGTACGGTCGACCACTTTAATGCATTTTTCAACTAGAAATTCTTAAAAGATACTAGTTTTGAGAAATAGATTAAAAGCACCTTCATTTTATAACACACCTCTATATACTCCTGTTGTCAATTAGTTCTAAACCTGAGAGATATTCAAAACAAACAACCAGATTAGTTATTTGCTGACTAGCAAATAACCGGACTATTTAACCAGACTATTTAACCAGACTAGCTGTAATAAGTCTTTTTCATCCATCATCTGTAGATGAGTATAGACAACACATTCTTAGTTCCAGCCCGTATTGACCTGTTCTTAGTTCTTAAATACTAACCGTTATACTAACCGTTATACGTATGCTAAGATAGCAACAACAGCTCAGGGATATAATAAACCTCAACGCATACTAATGTACTGGATTCCACCACCATATTTAAATACCCATTCTACACCCAGTCAACACCTGAATTGTTGTTATCGATAATCAATACCCCCCCCCCACTACTTACTACCCCCCCCCCCCCCCACAACGTCTGAACAGTAAACCGAATACTCTTCTGGAATGGAAAGGAATAAGAATTATTCACTCACTTCAACAGAATGTATATAATACCAAAACAATATATGTAAACCAACTGAAGTGTATGTAAATAACAAACAAAATGACACCTATATGTACCTAATACATGAAAATTAATACTAATTAGTTTTGTTAATAATTTGATCCATGACAAAGAGTAAAGACACGTATAACGACAAAACATGCACCTGAACAAGGTTCAACTATTCGCTTTCTAACAATAAGTTACAAATTATAACAAGGCACCTATATAGCGTCGTTGTAAACTTACTTCTACACAAAAACCAATAACTAAATACATTAAAAAAATACAAATTCCCCTCCGAAATTTCGAAAATACCTAAAATTTACACGGAATTCGAAATTTTGACAAAGGCAAATACACGAACTTAGCCGTGAGTACAGTCAAAAGCACTAAACAAATATGCAATAGTAATCAAACGCATCCACATTGATTACTACACGAGAGAGAATTTATCAATCACATTAAAGAAAAGGAAAACATTTCCTTTCCGTTGAGGAAAACCTTCTCTTATAAACACACGTTCAAACTTTATCCAACGTTCATGAACTTCAACTATTAACAAATAACAGTGATAAATGAACAACTTCCATAAACATTCTCGAGTATCACGCCTCTGCTGCTTGCAGTCGAGAATTACAAACACCTGTACACACATACTTGTCGAGCGTGTTACATAAAATATATGCAGCAAGTTACACAACGCTTGCATCATAGGAATCAGGCGATTGTCACA